>NC_057734.1:4292134-4320658 GCF_004010195.1 Chiloscyllium plagiosum | reverse complement strand
TGGGGGGTGGGGCCAGTGTAGTTGCGGAAGATGGACTGTTCCACATATCCTACGAAGAGGCAGGCATAGCTGGGGCCCATGCGGGTGCCCATGGCTACTCCTTTGGTTTGGAAGAAGTGGGAGGATTGGAAAGCGAAGTTGTTCAGAGTGAGGACCAGTTCAGTCAGTCGAAGGAGGATGTCAGTAGAAGGGTACTGGTCGGTACGGCGGGAAAGGAAGAAGCAGAGGGCTTTGAGTCCTTCGTGATGGGGGATGGAGGTGTACAGGGACTGGATGTCCATGGTGAAGATAAGGCATTGGGGACCGGGTAAGTGAAAATCATGGAGGAGGTGGAGGGCGTGGGAAGTGTCCCAAACGTAGGTGGGGAGTTCTTGGACTAAGGGGATCAGGACCATGTCGAGGTATGCAGTGATGAGTTCAGTGGGGCAGGAGCAGGCTGAAATAATGGGTCGGCTGGAGCAGTCAGGTTTGTGGCTCATGCCCGAAACGTCGATTCTCCTGCTCCTTGGATGCTGCCTGACCTGCTGCGCTTTTCCAGCAACACATTTTCAGCACATCATCACAATGCCCATTTATCTTGTCAGCTTCTTCTGTTCTCCAACGATAATGACGCCCTGAGGGAAGAAATTCCTTCTCACCTCAGTCTTGATTGGGAGACCTCAGTTTTACATTGCAATGCCTCGTGGTAGATCACCCATTTGAGGGATCCATCCACTCAGCCTGTCAAGTACCCCTCACAACATTTGATGTTGACAACTTTTACTCATCGTGTTATTCTTCACGTAGCATGAAGTTATGCCAAACCTTTATAACACATAGAATGAGTCTCTGCTGTTCTACTGTGGATCAGTTCTGGACACCAATACCTCAGGAAGGACTACAAGGCTTTGGAGATGGTGCTAAGACCATACAATGTTGGAGCAGAAGTCAGAAATTCTGCCCATTGAAACTATTCTGCCATTCAATGATCTTCAAATCCTCAACTCCGCTTTTCTGTATTTACCCCTGATTCCCTTCCTGATTAAAAATCTTCCTATCTCAGCCTTGAATATACTTACTGACCCAGCTTTAACAGCCTTCTGCGGTAAAGAATTCCATAGATTCACTCCCCTCAGCAAAGATATTTCTCCTCATCTGGACCTTAAACCATGAGCTCTTATTCTGAGATGATGTCCTCTGGTGCTAGATCCTCGCACATGGGAAAATAACCTTTAGACATCCACCCTTTCAAGTCCCCTCAGAACCTTGAGTGTTTCAATAAGGTCACGTCTCATTCTTCTGAATTCATAAGAAGAACCCTCTAGGTTGAGCGTGGTGAACCTTCTCTGAACTGCATCCAGTGCCAGTCCACCTGTCCTGAAAGAAGGGAACCAGAACTGTTCACAGTATTCCAGTCTAACCACTGTCTTGTATAGTTTTAATAAGATCTCACTATTTTTATACTCCATTTGCTTTGAAATACAGGCCAGCATTCCATGTGCCTTCCCTATAACCCAGTAAAGCTGAATGCTGGCTTTTTGTGACTTATGCACAAGGATTAGATTACATTAGATTACTTACAGTGTGGAAACAGGCCCTTCGGCCCAACAAGTCCACACCGCCCCGCCGAAGCGCAATCCACCCATACCCCTACATTTACCCCTTACCTAACACTACGGGCAATTTAGTATGGCCAATTCACCTGACCTGCACATCTTTGGAGTCACATTTCCTTCAGCTTTCTGCAGTCTTTCTCAATTGAAATAATATTCAACTCTTCTATTTTTCCGCCAAAGTGCATAACCTCCTATTTTTCCACATTATGCTCCATCTGCCAAATTTTTGCCCACTCACTATCCTGTCTCTAACCCTCTAATGACTCTTTGTGTCATCCTCACCACTTGCCTTGCCACCCACCTTTGTGACATCCACGAACATGGGACTCCAGTACATTCACTTCGCTGATCCAAGTCATTAATATATATTATAAATAATTGTAGCCCCACCACTAATCCCTGTGGCACACATAAATTACATGTTGCCATCCTGAAAATGCCTCCTTTATCCCAACTCAGTCATCCAATCTTCTATCCATGCTAATATACAACCTCCAACACCACGGCGTATTTTCATAATAAGTGGCGGAATGTGCAGTACCTTATCAAACACCTTCTGAAAATCCAAACATGTTAGATATACTGGCTCCCCCTTGCTTGTTACCTCCTCAAAGAATTTTGATAAATTTGTCAGCCGTGATTCCACCTTCTTGTAGTCATGTTGTCTCTACATGATCACATGATGTGTTTTTAAACATGATGTTCTCACATCCTTTATACCAGACTCTAACATTTTCTCAATAACAGGTGTTAAGTTAACTGGCCTAACCTTCCTGCTTTTATTTTTATCTCCTTCCCTTTATTAGGACAAAGATGCTACATTGGCAGTTTTCCAACTCTCAGAATTTTCCAGAATCCTCAGATTATTACCACTGCATCAACTATGTCTGCAGTTGATTTCTTTAATAGCCCAGCATGCATCCTGTCAGGGGCTAGGGGACTTAATGGCCTTTAGCCTCATTAATTTCCCTAACACTTTTTCTTTAGTTATAGTTTCATATTTATTTCCTTGCCCCTTTTATTATTCAGTAATTCTATAAGTGGCTTTGCCTGTGAAGAGTCAGGCAAGCATTTATTCAACTCCTCTGCCATTTCCAGTAATAATGGTTTCCCATTATTCCCCCAGTCTCATTCTCTAAATGTCCTATCTTGCTTTTGACCTCACATTTCCTTTTATAGTGTATATATTTCTGTCCAGCTTAATATAACTGAGAAGGATGAGCAGCCATGATAGTATTAAATGGTAGAGCAGGCTCAAATGGCTGAATGGCTGAATGGCCTACTTCTGTTCCTGGTTTCTCTGTTTGTTTCTTCATTTGGTAAAGGATTCTTCTAATATATGCTCAAAATTCATCTTCTCCCTCTTTGATTTTTTTGGCTATCTTTTATTGTTTTTGTAAACTTTCCCAATTCTCTGACTTTCTATGGCCAATCACTAACACATTTAATGCTTTTTCTCCTTCAGTTGATGCCATACTTAATTTCCTTTGTTAACTATAATTGGTTTATTGCTTCTTTCTTAATGGGTTGTTGCAAGGCATGAATAATTTTCATCAACATCTGCTATTGCTCCTCAATTGTCATTTCTTTTAAACTCCATTCCCGGTCCACAACCAGCTAATTCTGCCCTCCTTCCTTTGTATTTACCCTTAGTAAAGTTCAGAATTTAGAATTAGGTTTATTGTCATGTGTGCTCAAGTTACGAAGGACAGGAGTACATTGAAAAGTATACAATGTCACCAACACATAGCATCATCTTAGGTACAAAATACCTAGGTACAAATCTTAAATATAGAGAAAATAAACAAAAAGTTGCATTACATTGCAGATATACATAATTAGGAAAACGAAGTTTAACACAGTTATTCCTGATCCCAGTTTCTCGCTCCCAAACTCGATGCTAAATTCTACCTTGTTTTGGATGTAAGTTTGCTGGCTGAGCTGGAAAGTTTGTTTCTACAAATCTTCTCAAAACTCAATCTTCCTTGTTTTGTTGATTGTGTTCTCAGGGATCTCTTGCCCTGAGATTATTTATTAAACTTGCCTCATTGTACATTTCCAAATGGTAAATAACCTGATCCCCGATCAGATTCATAACATATTGTTCCTGGAAACTGTTTCAAATACCATGACTCTGTGACACAATGTGAGCCAAGCTGGCAATCCACTAAAATAGGCTGCCCATGGTGTTTCGATCAGCCTGTTAAGACTCCAGTGATGCACAGTGTAACATGAAGGACATTAACATCCCTATTGAGAAAGACCTGGGTTAAGTGGGTCATGGTGCTTTTAATAGGAAGTGGGTCAAATTTAAATTATGCAGGGAAGGGAGTGGAAGATGATTCCATGAATCCTTTACTCTCAGAGTATATAAACAGAGAAACCAGGAGCATGATTCAATACGATCATGGCTGATCATCCTTCGCCCTGTTCCCATTTTCTCCCCACACCCTTTTGATCCCTTTAGCCCAAAGAACTATCTCTAACTCCTTCGACAAGACAGTCAATGTTTTTGCCTCAACTGCTTTCTGTGGTAGAGTATTCCACAGGGTCTCCCTTGCCCTGGTTGAGGACATTTCTCCTCATAATCAATCCTCTGTATCCCGAAAATGTGAGCCCTGGTCAATAAGAACACCCTCTCTGCATTTACCCTGTCTGCTTCTGTTAGAATTTTGTAGAGTTACATGATATCCCCCTTCATTGTTCCAGTGAATAATCATAGAATCTCTACAGTGTTGGAGGCAGGCCATTCTACCCATTGAATTCATGCAAACCTTCCAAACAGCATCCCACCCAGACCCACTCTTCTACCCTATCCCTGGATTTTGCATTTTAATTAGCAGTCTACCTCCTAACAGATTAAAGGATTCAACAAGGGCAGCTGGTTTTAAAGTTGTTAACTTTTTGCTTCTGAGTACTGTGTCTTATTCCTCTCCAGCACCCGTGGGGAAGGAGCAGAGCTCCAAAAGCTTGCAATTTCAATAAACCTGCTATTATTGCATTTCCCAAGGTTAATCCATACAGCACACTATGGGGTAGTTTAGCACTGCCAATCCACCCTAACCTGCACACCTTTGGACCATAGGAGGAAACTGGAGTACCCAGAGGCAACCCACACAAACAAGGGGAGAAGGTACAAACTCCACACAGACAGCCACCCATGGCAGGAATCGAACCCAGTTCGCTAACACTGTGAGGCAGCAGCACTAACCACTGAGCCACTGTACTGCCAAACTGTAGTCAGTTGCAGTTGGATCAGTTATAGTCCTAATTGATCTAGTCTTGCTCCATGTGTCAGTCCTGCCATCCCAGGAAACCCTCTGGGAAACCTTGGTTGCTCTCTCTCACTCCCACATGCAAGTGTGGAATACCATGAGCCAGATTGATAACCTCCAACCTGCAGTAGCTTCCGATGGGAGTGTGTGGTTCTATCCCAAGGCAGGCAGAGGCCCCTGGGCACAACATCCCTGAGAGACTTCATTAGGAATGAATAAACATCGCTACAGCTGGTAACCCGCACTATTAATTCTGGGCCCATGTTCTCTAAACAAAGCGAAGCCACTTAATACGAAACATACTTTACACCAAATGTGATTCGATGCATTAAATGTGTTGCTACATCTGGACTGAGATTTGCCAGTGGCCCTTTGATGAGAAACACAACAAAACAATGAGTAATCAGGGAACATTAGTGACTTGGATGGGGATTTAGGTCCTCAATGTTATACTTGGCTTGGGAATTTTATACAATTGGAATGGAAAGGAAACACCCTGAACATTGCCTTTGAGTCAGTTTCAGTTTTGAAGTTGAAGTTATGTGTGTCTCGGTCTGGGATCAATCAGAATGGAGTAATTACAAACCAGCTACAGCATAAATATATATAACCTTTCCCTCCTTTTATATCTGAATCAACTGTTGTAACATGTGTGACGTGTTACTAATTATAGATGGAGCAGAATATTTCAGCATTTTGAGCAT
The DNA here is from genome assembly GCF_004010195.1 of Chiloscyllium plagiosum. Taxonomy (NCBI): domain Eukaryota; kingdom Metazoa; phylum Chordata; class Chondrichthyes; order Orectolobiformes; family Hemiscylliidae; genus Chiloscyllium; species Chiloscyllium plagiosum. The sequence continues at coordinate 4,315,084 of NC_057734.1, read as the reverse complement.
TTCTCCATTTTATTGTGAATTCCATGTGCCGTTATTCCTCAGAGTCATGTTCCCCAGCGTTAACTTCCCCCTCATTCCCTCGCGCCAAACTGTGGAAGTCATTAAAAAGCTGATGACAGTGGGATTTGAGAACAGGGCCAAGAAGTGGCTCCTTTTATCGCTGGACCTGCTCCTTCTCATGTGAGACAGTGGGATTTACCTTCAGGAAAGTCATTAATAGATGCTACTTGGGAGCTGCATGGCAGACATCATATCCCCCACACCACTATCTCTGCAGTGGCTTCACTGTTAGGCTGGGCCTGTAGAGGTCTGTAGCCCTTTTGCCAGAGTCCGGAGCAGCACCTCGGGCTGCAACACTTTGAAAATCATGTAACGTTCATACAGCAGGAGGCCATTCAGCCCATTGTGTTGGCGCTAGTTGGCTGTAAGGGGAAAGTCAGCTCGTCCCATGCCTCTCCACCTTCTCTCCATAGCCCCACAATTATATTTTTCTCTCCTCAGACACCTGGCCACCATTGGGTCTACCACACCATCAGGCAGCACATTCCAGACACTAAACACTCACTGTGTCAAAACAAGTTGTTTTTTCATGCTGATCATTGTAACCTGGTTCCCTTTGGTTCTGAGAACACTTCTCCTGAGGGGCTGTGTGCACAGTCAATAAAGTGTGGCACTAGAAAAGCACAGCCGGTCAGGCAACATTCAAGGAGCAGGAGAGTTGGCGTTTCGGGCGTAAGCCCTTCACCAGGAATGTGGTGGAGGGAAGGAGGGGATGAGAGATAAATAGGAGGGTGGGGGTGGGAGTGGGAGGAAGGTAGCTGGGAAGGTAATAGGTGGATGCAGGTGGGGGGGGTTGATAACGATAGGTTGGTGGGGAGGATAGAGCAAATAGGTAGGAAAGAAGACGGACAGAGTAGAGACACTTTGATGGACTTTTTCGCACTGTACACCAGTTGTATGCAGTCTGAAGTCACACAACACCAGGTTATAGTCTAGTTGATTTATTTGAAATCACAAGCTTTCGAACCACTGACCCCTTGTCAGGTTGCTCCAAAAGCTTGTGATTCCGAATGGACTATAACCTGGTGTCATGTGACTTCAGACTTTGTCCACACCAATCCAATGCCAACACCCTCCACATCATCAGTTGTTTGGTTCTACCCTTGAGGAGTTTTGTTTGAAGATCATTTGCAGGAATGTGTAATCAATGGCTGATACTATCAAAGGCTGATGCTAAAACAGGCTTCCAGTTAAAACTGCACCCTGGGAACAGTTCATTCTGGGATGACAGTGTGGGGCTATGGTGGATGACAAGGTGTCTTACAACTTATAAGCATCCTGTACCCTCTCTTTTGGGGAGAGTCTTGTTTGGGGACAATGTTTACTGTGCACAGCTAGAATGAGCAGCAAACAATGCAGCGAATGCCGAGTAAAATAACAAAAATTATAAGAATTACTCAACGGGCCAGGGCAGCATCTGTGAGAAGGGATAGAATCAGCTTTATTGTGCACGGGATTTCCAGACAGTGCATTCCGGACCCTAACTACTCGCTGAATGAAAAAGCTTTTTTCTCATATTTGCCCTTGCTTCTTCTGCCCATTACTTTAAATCTACACCCTCTTGTTCTCATTCCTTTTGTGAGCATGAACAGTCTCTCCTGATCTGTTTTTTCCAGCCCGCACATAATTTTGAAAATCCCTATCAAATCTCCTCTTAGCCTCCTTCTAAGGAGGACAGTCCCAACTTCTTCACTCTATCCTCATCACAGAAGTTCCTCGTCCCTGGAATCATTCTTGTAAATTGCTCCTGCAATCCCTCCAATGTGTTTAAATTCCTTCCCAAATGTAACGCCCAGAACTGTACGCAATACTCCAATTGAGGTCTAACAAGTGTCTTGTACAAGTTCAACACCACCTCCTTGTACACCATTCTCCTATGAATAATGCTGGGGACACTGTATGCTTTATTAATTGCTCTCTCCACTTGTCCTGCCACATTCCATTATTTACGCTCATATACACAAAGACGCCTCTGTATATTATGATCATGCTGCGACTTTAAGAAGTTATTTTGTCCTGGTTTTTATTTTGAAGAGAGGTTTTAAGGCAGAGGTGGCAAGCGGTCTACCAAAACTGCTTGTGTGGCCTTGGGTTTTTTAAAAAAGTTGGAACAATAGAAGCAGCCTGACTGGGTGTGGTCAAACCCCCAAAGAAACAGGATCTTTAGCAGAGGCTGCCACATAGTGGAGTTCTCTTTCTCTTTCAGTATTGTCTTTTGCTGTTCTTTCCTCTTTGATTGGAGAACTGCATGTGAGAGAACCTGTTCTGCGTTTGCTTTTGCCAAGAGCATGTTTATGGGATGTTGCTATACAGATGAACCTTGATTATCTGAACAAGATGGGCGGGCAGTATTTCATTCGGATAATTATTATTCAGATAATTAATTTGACCTTAAACAAGAGAAGCCATACTGATCTAATAGAGAGTTTGATTAAATCTATAATTGTGATGAGTCTGCTATTTAAACAAACTTTGCAAATTGCAGGTTAAACTGAGAAGGACTAAACCCTTACCATCATATAAGTATATGAAATTCCAGCATTAACCAAGGTCCCGAACAGCTTCTACAATCACAAGAGCATTTGTCACTTTCCGCTGAACTCAGTGTCGAAATAGCAAGGTAAGAGCACCAGCTCACATATGTGTTTATTTCCTATGCCACTTTTGTGCATGAATGGCCCAGTCAAGTGTTGGGAATAAAGCACTTACTTTTGCAAAGGGTTGTGCAGCTAACCCTTACCTAAACAATATCCAGTCGCCGATGCTTGAGCTGCTTGTGTTTCTTTGTTTTTGCCAGCGGTTTCACATGTTCTTCAGTTCAGGTAATCCGAACACACCTACCTCTTTGATGTAATGTTTTTATGGGATCTTGAGATCTTGTTCGGATATTCCGAAATTCAGATAATTGAAAGTTGGATAATCGAGGTTCCTCTGTATTGGAACAGTTAACTGGTAATATTTACAATATCTATTATTCTGTTACGCTTTCCAGTAGAGCTCAGTTAATCCAATTCCTTCTTTCTTTTGTTGTATTTTAACTACAGTGGATAAATAAAGTGGGATCTGTTTTAAATCCGGTACTTTGACCAATTGAATTGCATCTGGAACACAGCATCTTACATTAACCTCTGAAATAAGAACGTTAGGGTCCAGCCAATCTTCTGAATAGTTTGAGGGTGTTTGGTCTGGTCCATAATAGTATGCTCTGTTGAGGGAAATGGACTGAATGGTGACTCTTTACATTGCCAAAGAGAATGACTGAGTATTTATGGGGCAATGAATTAATATAATGGGCTTAACAATTCAGAAGTGTTGACTGAAAAATTCAAACAGCCATAAATTATGTACTGTTGTTGAAGAGAGTGTCTTCATCTCATTTGCTTTTGGCCAACAGCCAAGTTTTGACAGATAGCAACAATCACAATAAGCCATGAGGGCACACATATGCCTAAACATGTTTATGACAAGCAGTCAAATACAAGCACACAACAATACCCCTCCCCAAAAAGGTTTGATACCCTCTGCAGGGCATTATCCACACAGCTTAGACTAACTAATAGTTAAAGTCATAATAGAGAGCTGTTCACAAAATGCTGTTCGGCAGCCAATGCTATTTTCCAGACAGAGTATTGGTCCTGGGGGCTTGCTATCTGGATCAATTATGAGTGGTTGACCTTTTTTTCTGGGGACAATGATGCAGACTCAGACTTTGCCTTTAAAAGCCCTCCACTTACAGTAATGAGGTCTTTCAATAGATGTTCAACCCACAAGTTTTGATCAAAGGGACTTCAGAGAGAGGGAAAGAGCTGTTGCTCTGTGGCATGTTTGGACCCTGACTGTTCATGTTGAAAACCAATCTATTTTATACACTCACAAACTGGACTATGTGGCCTCTCTCAGGAAAGCTTTGCAAACTCTGTAATTCCAGTAGAAACTTGCATTCTTTACAAATGCAGTCCTTTTTTCTGGAATCTATTTCACCCCGTGGATTGGAACAGTTCAGATAAGAGCTGATCATCATTTTCTCAAGGGCAACTAGTGTTTTGGAGTGAGTTAGTTGGGCTAATTGTTCTTTCACACTGGCTCAGTTAGCAGTGATATCTGTTAGTGTGACACCGACCTCTCTAGAAAGCTGAGGGTCAAGCCTACGTTTTCCTGATGAAGGGCTTATGCCTGAAGCGTCGATTCTCCTGCTCCTCGGATGCTGCCTGACCTGCTGTGCTTTTCCACCACCACACTCTCGACTCTGATCATCCAGCATCTGCAGTCCTCACTTCTTCCTGTGCTGTCCAGGGTTCAATATCCTAGCCTGGGTGGCAATGGGAAAGAAGGTTTGGATTAGATTTTTATTCAAAGGATGAAGCAGCCAGAGCTTCTGCCTCTGTTTGCAATCCTGTTGCCTTCTTAACCATGAGGGGAAAGCAGTGACCTGCCCCCAACCCCAGGAATGCTCTCTACACCCCAACAGCTTTCTCACACTCACCATCCAGACTCACTTGAGAGCGGTGATGACTTGAGGTGGGGTCCCGGTGGAACAGCCTGAATCCCTGGAGTGAGACCTCGACAGGAAGTATATGCACGGAGGTGGGGGAGACTATCAGAGGGGTTGAGAGAGAAATCAAAAGCATGGTCAGCATCTTGCAAGAATGTGGAGAGGATTGGAAATGGGCAATGGAAGGGAAGGGGCACACACAAGAGTATGGGCTTTGAAGGGAAGGGCAGAGAATGGGTGAAAATTCAGGGTGAGGTGGTGAAATTGTGGCAATATCATTCAATCCAATAGTGCTCTAGAGGCACAGCGGCTGGTGGGATTTAGACTCAGTTGAACATATCTGGAATCGATAGCTCATCTCAACCATGAACCTGTCACTAATTATCATTGAAACCCATCTGGCTCGCCAATGTCCATCACCATTGGAAATCTGCTGTCCTTACTGGTCTGGCCCACATGTGACTCCAGACCCATAGCAATGCGGGTGACTCTTCTGATGATGTTATGGCTTTAAGAGATGTATTTTTTTCCTTTCTTTGTTTGTAGGGAGGTTTTAATGCAGAAGTGCTGAGCTGTCTATTTGGATCAAATAACATGAACAGCTTGAGAGGTCTTGGGTTCTTTTTTGTTGGAAGAATAGAAGCAGCCTGAATGGGTGGGGTCAATCTCCCACAGAGCCAGGAATTTTAGTTTTAGTTTCTCAGTGGCAGTGGCTGGGGTCTTGAAGCTGCATATGGATGTTGTTTGTCCTCTATCTATTAAAGCTAAAAGTCGGGATTCTTTTCCTACTGCTGGAATTACATGTGAGACAATTTTTTTACTGAATTTGTCTTTACCAAGACTGTGTTTAAGGGGTGTTGAATAAATAATCTGTTAAGTTTTCCAGTAGAATTAAATTACTGCAACTTCTTCTTTCTTTTGCTGTATTTTAATTGTGGTGTTGGAATTAAGTGAATTTTACTTCAAGTCTGGTAGTTTGATCAATCAAATTGCTTCTGGATTGCATTTGTCTTTAAAATAAGAAAAGTTAGGGCATAGGTTATCTTTTTGATATATTTTGAGGGGACTTGGTGTGGTCTATAACACTCCTAACCGTCCTCTGAAATGAAAGGGCATTTAGGGAAGGATAATAAATGCTGGTCCAGCCAACAACACTTACATCCCATCGAAAGAATAAAGAAAAGGGGGTGTGGCTCCTGAGTGAAGGGAAGGAGGGAACAGGAGACAGAATGCAAGGGGAATGTGTAGAAAAAAAACAGGAACAATGTTGAATAGACAAGTCAACAGCTGCAAAATGTTGAGATGTAACAGTGAGGAGAGAGCCCTCTGGTTTGTGCTTGAGTATTGAGTGTTCCTGTCAAACATACCAGTCAGAATGAAGGCTGCCTCATTAGTGGGGGCATCAAATGGTTTCAGCATGTCATCTCCCAATGGCTGAAGATCTACCACCAGCCAACTCCGAGACGCTGCACCCGTCCTCATAATCTACCGTGTAAAATTTCTCTGCTCTACTGTTTCCACTCTCCGTGGTGTTAACTCGATGCAGAATATTCCACACGGCCCAGTGACTGCTTATCCCTGTGTACTGCTGAGCAGATGTGATGAATTTATTCTTGAAGTATGACCAATGTTGACAGACTTCCTTTGACTGAGTCGGTTGTGAAATCAGCCGTGAGTGGACCATCTCTGGGCCCTGACCTTCAGCAGGATGGTATGTGCTGGAGGAAGCTGGTTTTATCTCGTTCCTGTTAGCTACTATCTCAGGATAGGTAAGAGGCTGCTCCTTTTATAATACTGCCTTTGAGAACCTGTCAGGAACAGTGATGAGATCTACGATGAGAGTTTTTCTCTCTCTTTTGGTTCTTTGGTTTCTTTTTTCTCCACTGACCTTCTGGAGGGAGCTCAGTCATGGAGGCAGTGGTGGCGGGATGTGGGGGGGTGGGGGGGGGGTACCTTTGATGGTCAGCTACAAGGCAGGTGGTCATGGTCAGCGGCATTGCTGCTTTATCAATGTCCGGAGCGGTACCAGAATGGGACTCTGTAGTGAGGTGGCTAACACGGCAACGAGGGAGAGTGGCAGTGGCAGTGGCCAGGGCCCAGCACAAGCCAAGATGGCGGCAGCAGTGAGGTGACATTTGGTGGTGAAAGATGGTGGCAGCGGTGAGGTGACATTTGGTGGTGAAAGATAGTGGCAGCGGTGAGGTGACGTTTGGCGGTGAAAGTTGGCGGCTGTGGTGGTCAGCAGCAAGGCCTGGCGTGTCCCATGGAGGTCAGCAGCCACAGTCAGTGGGGAAGGTGGTTGGCGAACACGGGCAGGTGTTGACCCAGCGCATGGGACGGTGAGCCCTCGCCAACAGTCCGCGTTAATTCATCCTCCAGCCAGATCGTTATCCACTCCTTTGTCTTTCCAACTGTCCTTTTCTCTCTTTGGGATCTATCCCTACCTATCGTAAACTCCTTAATTCCACTCTATCTTCTGCATTTAAGCCAATGTTTTCTTATCTACCTTCAGTTTTGAAGAAGGGTCACCAGACCTGAAATGTTCCCTCTGATGTTTCTTTACAGACCTGCTTTTTCAGCAACTTCTGTATTTGTTCCCTCTTGGGAGTAGCCCAGCTTGGGGAGTCTGCAGGCCCCTGGCTTAAGAAAGGACTGTACTGCTTGACATTTTAACTTATTTCTTTATTTTTCAACTTCTGTAACTAAGATTTCGTACCTAAGTATTTTATACCCAAGATGGCAACATTGGTACACCTTGCACTGCAGTCCTGTACCCCGTACTTGAGTACGTGTGACAACCAAACAGAAACCTAAATCTAAATCTAATGCATGGTAATCGAGAACGACAGATAGATACCACTTGTTATATCACAAGTCACAATGCCTGAGATGTCACACACATAGTTTACTGCATGGGATCTTTTTAAATTCCTGTCTCTTCTTTTCGGACGGGGGGATTACCATCCTGCAGTTTGGCAATGATGAAATTTGAGAAAATGTCCTAATGCCAGCAATGATGGATTTGTGGGAGTTCAACAAGGCTTTAAGCCTCACTGATAGCTTCTCTCCCCAGTACATCCGTCATACAGTGCACTCCAATCCATCTTTAAGGCCTTTCTTAAATTCAGTATATATCCCTAAGACTGCATCCATTTATAACTTTGAGATGAAAATTTGCATGCACTCCTTTGAGTCACAGGCTCACTTGTTTGAATTTGTTTTACTTATAGAGAGAATGTGACCTGGTCTGACTGGAACATCCCTAATGGCCCTGGAGGAGCTGGTTGTGAGCTGGCTTCTTTTAAAGTCATAGAGTCATACAGCACAGAAACGGACCCTTCGGTCCAACTGATCCATGCTGACCAGATATCCTCAATTAATCTAGTCCCATTTGCCAGCATTTAGCCCATATCCCTCCAAACCCTTCCTATTCATATACCCATCCAGTAGACTTTTAAATGGTGTAATTGTACCAGCGTTCACCACTTCTTCTGGCAGCTCATTCCACACACGTACCACCCTCTGCATGAAAAAGTTACCCTTAGCTCCCTTTTAAATCTTTCCCCTCTCACCTTAAAGCTCTAGTTCTGGACTCCCCAACTCCAGGGAAAAGTCCTTGTCTATTTACCCAACTATGCCCCTCATGATTTTATGAACCTCTGTAAGGTCACCCCTCAGCTTCTCATGCTCCAGAGAAAACAGCCCCAGCCTATTCAGCCTCTCCCTATAGCTCAAATCTTCCAACCCTGGCAACATCCTTGTAAATTGTTTCTGAACCCTTTCAGGTTTCACAACATCCTTCCTGTAGGACAGAGACCAGAATTGCATGCAGTCTTCCAAAAATGGCCTCACCAATGTCTTGTATATGACCGCAACATGACCTCTCAATTCCTATACCCAATGGACTGACCAATGAAGGCCTCCTTCACCACCCTGACCTACTGCTGTCCAGTTGGATGAGGAACATAGGGCAATGTCTCTTCAGCTCTTCTATGCTCGAAAGTTAAACCTCTCAGACAATAAACAAATACTTTCAGCATTGAAGGCTTGTAGAAAGACCTGAGAGGAAAAATCCATGGTGGTTTTAAGTAATGGATTGAAAATCACCTCTGAACACAGCCTGACGCACTATAAACCTTTTTGCACCTCTACAGCGAGTTAAACTGTAGCCCTTGGCTTTACCTCAGGGTGAGGAAGGGGACAGAGAGCTCGGATTCCAGGCTTGTAATGCACACTGGATGCTAACAGCATGATTTCAATGACTGCACCGGCTAAGATGGGGGTCCGAGATGCTCAATGTCCCCCCTTTGCCTGAGGTGTGGGTACCAACATTCCAAGTAACTTTCTCACCCAGGGTGGCAGCAGTGATAAGACCATGATTGGCGTGCCAATGGTAATTACTCTGCACAGAATCATGGAGAGCTAGGCTCCTGCACAGCCACATAGTTTACAGGGAATGTTGGCATTGACCCTCAGGTTAAGCTCAACATCAGTCGTATCTCTCTTTCTAACGCGAGAGTGGAACAATGGCAGCGTTACTTTACTCTCTCGAGGAGAAGTTGTTATGGACCAGGCCAGACCCCCTCAAAACATTTCAAGAAGGTAGCCCAGACCTTAAGTTTTTTAGCTGTTTCAGGCAGGTGTAGAGTTTCAGGAGGGATGCAGCTGGTCAAACCACTCAGTTTGAAACAAAACAGAATTTATTTACAGACTACCGAATGAAATATGAGCAAAAGAGAACAGAAAATAGAATAACTTAACATATCTGAAAACCCAACTGACTCTATCGCAATTTAATGATGCTGTTCCAATTTCTTGCAATATCCCCATAAACACACCCGTTGACAATAAAGGTAAATTCAAACTCAGGTTCTTAGAGGAGAGATGTTTAGATTAGATTACTTGCAGTGTGGAAACAGGCCCTTCGGCCCAACAAGTCCACACCGACCTTCCGAAGAACAGCCCACTCAGACCCATTCCCCTACACCTAAAACCACGGGCAATTTAGCATGGCCAATTCACCTAACCTGCACGTTTTTGGACTCTGGGAAGAAACCCATGCAGACACGGGGAGAATGTGCAAACTCCACACAGACAGTTGCCTGAGGTGGGAATTGAACCCGGGTCTCTGGCACTGTGAGGCAGCAGTGCTAATCACTGTGCCACCATGCCACCCGTAGAGAGAGAAAGAGAGAGGATCAATCAATGATCATTTGCTGAAACGTGGAACCTTTTTCATTGTAGCTGTTTTTCTGTCCTATTAACTTCTGACAGGTAAAACTAAACCAAATTAGCAAGATCCCTGAACTGGGAGAAACTCCCCTTTCATCGGACAACTGTTTTGAAAAAAATCCTAAAGGCCTCCTCTGATTGTTGACTCAGGCAGTCTCTAGTGGTCATGTCCGCACCTCTGCCTTTTATAACTCCTTTTCAAAAAGACTAAGGACAACATAACCTTGTTAAAGGAGCAGTATCATCACAAAGTGTTATCATGAAGGAAGTGTTACATCATGTTAATGTCACTGGACCAGAACTCCAGTTTAAGGGGTTGGGGTACAATCTCATCAGGACTAATGGCGAAACTTGAATTTAATAAAAATCTGGACCAAAACACAGCCAGCCAACCACATAAGCATTGTTGATTTTTCTAAAAATATGGCCTGGATGTTCTGCTGTATTGCGGCTGCTCTATAAATGCAAGCGATTGTTGCAGATAGAGAATAGATTGGCTACTCAGTCTGTGTCTATCTCTGATCCGGCTACAATCAACAGCTTAAACTAACTGTGCAACCTCCGTCCAATTTATTGCACAGCCTTTTTAACCTTTCCTTTGAAAAAATGCTACTAACTGTGGTTTGTTTAGTTTTTAAAGTGTAAGTCATTTGTGGTGCTTTAACTTTTTATATCTCTGGTTACTTCACTTCCAAGTGCAGAAAGTGCATTAGGGCCGGCTGCAATTAATAAAACTGCCAGCAACAAAACCTGCCTCCGACTTTGCTCATTTTCAGGAGCACAATCACTCATCACACACTCACTCAAGCAGGGTGTACTGCAACTCTCTCCGTTCCAAAACTCATTGCCTTACCTCTTCCATTTGTGACAGGTTAACGGTCATGGAATTATGGGCAGCACCAGTCAAAGGTCACGAAAATGTCGCTACTTTGTCAGCAGCAACTGACTTCCTTTATTCAAGTATCCGTTCACTTGCTGAGTTATTAACCCGCACGTTTCTTCTCCTTTATACAGAGACACCAAAGGGGAGTGAATGAACGAATGGAGCAGATGTCATTCAAATATTTTGAGTACATGTTTATACCCACAGGCTGTCCTTGGGTTCGGTTTTTGAGTCTGTTCAGAAGTTGATATGTGCACAAGTCAGAACATAATACAGGACAATATGAAATAGCCATTTGTCAGTACAAGGAAATATTTATATGTCGAACCTTTAAAACGAGTATTAATGTACTGCTGTATGGGATCGCGTTTGTAAGTTGGATGTTCACGCATCAAGAACTCCCTTGACTTGACCTTTATCAGTTTATTAATGAACGATGACGTCTCCTGCAAAGATTTGAGACCACCCTCGACTCAGGAGGTTGGGTGTTCGACTCTAATTCAGAAACGTTAGCACACAATCTAGGTTGCAGTCCAGTACTAAGGGAGTGCAGCTCTATTATAAGAACTTCAGAACTAGGAGCAGGAGTAGGCCATCTGGCCCTTCGAGGCTGCTCCACCATTCAATAAGATCACGGCTGATCTTTACGTGGCCTCAGCTCCACCATAGCCCTTAATTCCTTTACTGTCCAAAAATCTGTCTATCTTTACCTTAAAACATTCGACATGGTAGCCCCTCCTCAACTCAGTCCGAAGAAGTTCCTCCTCAACTCAGTCCGAAATCTGCTCCGCCTTATTTTGAGGTGATGTCCCCTAGTTTTAGTTTCACCCGCCCGTGGAAACTACCTCCCTGCTTCCATCTTAATGATTCCCTTCATCATTTTAGATGTTTGTATAAGATCCCCCCCTCTCATTCTTCTAAATTCCAATGACTATAGTCTCAAGTCTACTCAATCTCTCCTCATAAGCCAACCCCCTCAACTCCAGAATCAACCTAGTGAACTGCCTCTGCACCCCCTCCAGTGCCAGTACATCCTTTCTCAAGAAAGGAGACCAAAACTGCACACAGTACTCCAGGTGTGGTCTCACCAGCACCATATACAGCTGCAACATAACCTCCCTACTTTTAAACTCCATCCCTCTAGCAACGAAGGACAATATTCTATTTGCCTTCCTAATTACCCGCTGCACCTGCGAACCAACTGTTTGTGATTCTTCTGCCAGGGGTGCTGCCTTTCAGATGAGATGTTAAAGCAAGGTTCAGTGAGCCTCTCAGGTGGAATTAAAGGACCAGAGAGAGTGTGGAGAAGTTCCCAGCCCTGGTACCTATTTCCTAAAACTTTAAATCCCCCTTCCCAACTCTCATACTAATGGTGTACAGCACATTTGTGCACATGTACACACAGACATACACACAATCCCATGCACACATATATACACGCAGATACATGTATACACACACGTGCAGACAGCACACATATGCACACACAGAGTATGCACACACATACTCTGGCACGTGTACACACACATGGCATTCGCACACACAAACACAAACGTGTGCACGCCACACATGCACACACTCAGATATACACACACGTGCACAAACACACAGGCACACACAAACACATGTATTCGCAAGCACACAAACATGTGCACACACATACAACACACACATGCCACGCGTGTGCATGACGAAGATTCGTGTGGCTGCAGGATCGATTTGTCATCGAGGATGTAACATGGGGTTAGAGTTGCTGAGGCTGCTGTTGTCGGGTTGAAGTCAGCAAGGTTTGGCAGAGGGAGGGACGGGGGTCAGTCGGACTGGCCAGCTGTCTCCCACTGGCCAATTTGTCAATGGAGCTATCACAATCTCTGCAAGGGCAGAGGTTTAATTGAAAACAGGCCTTTGGCGGCAGTACTGAACTTCAGGAAAAGCCAGGAATGAACTTCAAGCCACTTCCCCTTCCATTTTTCATCTTTATTTTTCCTTGCTCTATCATTTTGATGGTTCCGGTCGGGATGCTGGTTCCTTATCAGCACAGACTGCAGGCATTCCTGACATCCCATTACAGAGGTGTCTTAGTGGACTTTAGTACCTTCCAAAATTCTTGAGCTATTCCATCAGCACATTCAGTTCTTACTTTTCAATCTTCCTTGTTATTTTTAAATGAAGCAAAGTAGCAAAATAAACAGCGATTTTTTAGCACTCAGGTAGACCATTTGGAATTGATCCAGGATCCTCACTAGCTTATTCCCATCATGACTTATTAAGTTACCCGTATTTTCCTATTCTCTCCCACTCTGAGTGAGATTCCCTTTCACTCACACAGGCATCGCCATGGTTCACCTCAGCTACTCCAGTACAACCCAAGTTCTTTAACCTTTGACTCTTCAAAGCCTAGTAATGATGAGAACTTTATTAACTCGAGGAAGTGTTGGCATTGCTGGCTGGGCCCAGTATTTATTGCCCGTCACTAGTTGCCCCTTTGAGAAGGCAGTGGCGAGATGCCTCCTTGAACCGCTGCTGTGGGTTGACCTTAGGAGAGAATTCCAGGATTTTTATTCAGTGAAGGTGAAGGAACAGTGATATATTTCCAAGTCAGGATGATGAGTGGCATGGGGGGGCTTTGCAGAGGTGGGGGTGGGGAGGTGGGGGTGGGAGGGTGTATGTTCAAATGAATCACAGATCATTTCCAATTATCTTTAAATTCTCAATAATCAATTTTTTTCATTTTTTCGAAAGAGAGCGAACTAGTGGAGGGTTGCCTTTCAGACTGGAGGCTTATGACCAGTGGATCAGTGCTAGGTCCACTGCTTTTCATCATTTATATAAATGATCTGGATGTGAGCATGAGAGGTACAGTTAGCAAGTTTGTAGATGACACCAAAATTGGAGGTGTAGTGGACAGCAAAGAAGGTTACCTCAGATTACAACAGGATCTTGATCAGATAGGCCAATGGGCTGAAGAGTGGCAAATATAGTTTAAATTAGATAAATGTGAGGTGCTGCATTTTGGAAAGGCAAATCAGGGCAGGACTTATATGCTTAATGGTAAGGTCCTGGGAGTGTTGCTGAACAGAGACCTAGGAGCGCAGGTTCATAGTCCCTTGAAAATGGTGTAGCAGGTAGATAGGATAGTGAGGGTGGTGTTTGGTATGCTTTCCTTTATTGGTCAGAGCGTATAGTACAGGAGTTGGGAGCTCATGTTGCAGGTGTACAGAACATTGGTTAGGCCACTTTTGGAATATTGTATGCAATTCTTAGAATGAGGACATCACTGGCTAATTATTGCCCATCCTGGAGGGTAATTAAGGGTCAACCACATTGTTGTGGGTCTGGAGTCACATGTAGACCAGACCAAGTAAGGACGGCGGTTTCCGTCCCTGAAGGACATTAGTGAACCAGATGGTTATTCCCAAAAACTGATCCATCACCTTAATTAGAGCCTGAATTCCAGATTTTTATTGATTTCAAATTCCACTACCTGATGTGGGATTCAAACCCAGGTCCCCAGGATATTATTGCCTGGATTAAACGTCCGGCAAAAATGTTACGTAGCCATTGTCTCTGCAGAGAAATATTGACTTGTCTAGAATAACCTTCAATACATTCTGAAGTGCTGCCCAGCCAATTGTGGGCGGCACGGTGGCACAGTGGTTAGCACTGCTGAAAATGTTACGTAGCCATTGTCTCTGCAGAGAAATATTGACTTGTCTAGAATAACCTTCAATACATTCTGAAGTGCTGCCCAGCCAATTAACTACTGGATTGAATTCAGAAGTCAACATAACTATTGCTAAATGAAAAACCAAAAGAACTACGGATGCTGGAATAAAGCAACAAAAATAGAAATTTCTGGAGCAGCTCAGTAGGTCTGGCAGCATGTGTGGAGAAAAATGTTTTGGGTTCAGTATTCAGAACATAGCTCTCACAGTTGGAAATGAAAAAAGACATAACTATTCCTGCATCAAATTGAATTTTAACCTCAGCTGTTTCAATTGATCTGATCAGAACAGTTACAAAACATCTCAAGGCCAGAGTGGACCTTCTGGTATAGAGGCAAGGACATTACCACTGGGCCACAAGACCAGCACAATTTACTGTGCGATTGCTGTATATCTGCAAATAGCATGATAACTTAGGAAGCCTGATGGGAAAGGAACATCACTTCTTGTTGAATGTCATAGAGAGCTACGACTCGATGGTGGCTTGCATTGGCTGGTCTCAGGTCGAGACAGACAGTTCTGTAGATCCATCCTAAGGCTGCTTTATAAATTATATCATTTTCTCCTACATCCAGAAGCCATCTTTCACACAAATGAACGTTTCTTTTCCATCATCAAAACACCCATGGATTTTGTATTTCTTCTGCCAATCATCACCGGTATAACACCCATGTTTCCAATTGAATAATTCATCCACAAAACATTTTAAGGGCAATTAATCCACCTTTTAAAAAATTTCCGGAAGTGTTCTTAAACACAACTGAACTTTTTTTCTCCCATCACCAAATCCCCATAACATTTTTTGTTTCTGTTTTTGACTATTAACCACCACCGGCGTAGCCAATTGGATATGTACATGCAGAACATGCTAGCTACAGGGTGAACCATCAAAGGGGAGAGGGAGCTAGGAAGAGTGGAACAGGGCTACATCAAAATGGAGTTTTTAAATTTATTCATTCTGTGGGATGTGGGCATTGCTGACTGGTCTGCATTTATTGCCCATCTCTAATTGCCCCTTGAGAAGGTCATGGTAAGCTGCCTTCTTGTATCACTGCAGTCCACATGCTGTGGGTAGACCCAAAATATCATTAGGGAGAGAATTCCAGTATTTAGATCCAGCAACAGTGAAGAAATGGTGATATATTTCTAAGTCAGGATGGTGAGTGGCTTTGAGTGGAACTTGATGGGGGTGGTGTTCCCATGTATCGGTTCCCCTTGTCCTTTGAGATGGAAGTGGTCATGGGTTTGGAAGGTGTTGTCTGAGGATCTTTGGTGAATTCTGCAATGTATCTTGCAGATAGTACACACTGCTGCTACTGAATGATGGTGGTGAACGAAGTGGATGCTTATGGATGCGGTGCCAATCAAGTGGGCAGCTTTGTCCTGAATGGTGTCAAGCTTCTTGAGTTGATGGAACTGTACTAATCCAGGCAAGTGGGGAGGATTCCATCACACTCTTGACTTGTGCCTTGTAGATGATGGACAGGCTTTGGGGAGTCAAGGGGGGAGTTACTTGTTGCAATACTCCCAGCCTCTGACCTGCTCTTGCAGCCACTGTGTTTATGTGGGGAGTCCAGTTAAGGTTTTGATCAATGATAACTCCCAGGATGTTGATAGTTGGGGATCCAGTGCTGGTAACACCATTGAATGTCAAAGGGCAGTGGTTAGATTGTCTCTTGTTGGTGATAGTCATAGCTGGCATTGTTCAGCTCTTGTTGCATTTGGACACAGACTGCTTCAGTATCAGAGGAGTCACAAGTTGTGCTGAATATTGTGCAATCATCAGCAAACATCTCTATTTCTGACCTTATGATGGAGGGAAGGTCATTGATGAAGCAGCTGAAGATGGTTGGGCCTAGGACACTGCCCTGAGGAACTCCTGCAGAGATGTCCTGGAGCTGAGATGACTAACCTCTAACACCCATGACCAATTTCCTGTGTGCCAGGTATGACTCCAGCTAGCGGATAGTTTGCCCCCAATACCCATTGATTCCAAGTTTTGCGAGGGCACCTTGATGCCACACTCGGTTGAATGCAGCCTTGATGTCAGGGCTGTCACTCTCACCTCACAAGTTGGAGAGAGAAATAAAGCACTCCATTCCCTACCTCTCTCTAAAAGGGAACATTGAGGGACACCAAGTGCTCCTTCTCCAAGGACACCCAGGCACGACCGTAACCGCGGAAGAGGGGCAGAGAATTGGCAGATAGGACGCCCTGAACAGCCCACTGCCTGGATCTGCTTTGTATCCAGATGCGCTCTCACACAGAACTGAACATTCTCCCCATCATCAAATCACCAGTGACACGTTCTTTATTTTCACTATTAACCGCTAGCAGTAAATCACCTGTGTGGTCAACTAAAACATTAGTGTAAAGCCACATACCGACAAAGGTGACTGCTTTGTTTTATTCTTTCTAATATTGTTTTATCTCTGCAAATGTCATCATACACAACCATGGAGTTTTCACTCACCACCAAATCATTGGGACCTTTTGTTTGGTTTTAGCTATTAACCAGTAAATCACTCGTGGGGCCAATTTGATATTTAAATGCAAAGCTATTACAGACAAATTAATCCATTTTTGGAATGGAAATATGCTCACACACCCGTGGAGCAAGTGGGACTTCAACCTGGGTTTCCTGGTCCAGGGGCAGGGACATTACCAGTGCACCACAAACGAACCCAGGATCAGCTTTATAGGATATTTTCTCTCATTAATCTGGTTGGGATGCTATTATTTACCTCTGAAACAGGTATTGTAGTTCAGAAGTAGGGAGACTATCACTGTACCACAAAAGCCCCCAAAGAGAAATGGACGAGTTTGAATGATAAACTGTGAACATAATCTGGATCTGCTTTATAAAGGGCTCCTCTGATGAGTTCCAGCAGGGTAAGCCATTGCCCGTCGCCAAGGGAACTGGTACGCAATGAGCTTCACAAGGAGATTAATTAATGATTCCCCATGGGCCTTGGAGAGGTCATCACAAATATTCTGTCAATCAAGACAACTCAATCCCACTTTGTATTTCAAGGGACTGGGTTGGGTAAGTGGTTAAACTGGAACCAATCCAACTCCACCCCAACTGGAGGGAAACAACAAGATCAGGGATGTTGCACCTTTAAACCCACATTCATGGTTACAGAGTGTACAGGACAATGAATACATCCACAAGATTTACAAAGCAATAGTCAATCAAGGTACCATCATAACCTAAAAGAGCAAAGTTCTAAGATTAGATTACTGCTCTGTCTTAACAAATGTACCAAAATAAAGATGTATCATTTCTAATAGACAAGAGGCAGGTCATTTTGTCTCTAAAGTCATCTTGTGTGGGCGTACTGTTTCACTCGGATCGGAAACATTATGCTATGCCTGGCAGCTGAAGTCATTCCAGCCTGAAAAGGGACTTCCTTACTATATGGCACCTGAAAGAATGACTTGACAGGGTTTGTACGGTTCAGATCTAACTGAAATTGGATGTGGGTGTCAGTAGCAAGGCCAGCTTTTCTTGGCTGTCTCTAATTACTTCTGTAAAGGTTTTGGTGAGCTACCTTCTTGAACCGCTGCAGTCCATCGCGTGTAGTAGAGAGGCAACCAAACATGTGATGAGTAACTCACATCCTGACTCCCCCTACCAAGGTCTGTCCACCATCCACAAGGCACAAGGCAGGGGTGTGATGGAACACTCCCCACTTGCCTGGATGGGTACAGCTCCAACAACCCTCAAGAAGATCGACACAAAGCAACCTCTTTGATTGACACCTTCACCGTTCACTCCTTCCGCCATGGCCACTCAGTTGCTGCAGTGTGTAGGTTCTTCAGGATGTACTGCAGAAATTCACCGAGTCTCTGTCAGCAGCACCTTCCAGACCCATGACCTCTACCATCTAGAAGGACGAGGGCAGCAATTATGAGGGAACAGCACCCCGTGCAAGTTCCCTCTCGAGCCGCTCACCATCTTGACTTGCAAATACATCGCTGTTCCTTCACTGTCACCAACAGCTCTGTGGGTGGACATACATCCAAGCACTGGAGCTGCTCAAGGGCAACTAGGGACAGGCAATAAATATTGGGTTAGCCAGTAATCCAATGAATGAATAAGAAAAGCACAGCTCCATTGTGTAATAATTTGGAGATGCCGGTGTTGGACTGGGGTGTACAAAGTTAAAAATCACACAGCACCAGGTTATAGTCCAACAGGTTTATTTCGAAGTACAAGCTTTCAGAGCACCGCTCCTGCATCAGGCAGCTATGGAGGGAACCCCTTCCTGTTGATGGGTTTCACCCACAGTGTTGTGATCCGGCCTTCTCTGTGCCCCACTGGACTCCCTGTACCTGGGCAACGCCCGCTATGTCCCTGAATTCTTCATGGTGTGACCTTGAACACTTGGTATCAGTCGCTGGCCAGGTGTATGTGTGGGTAGGTGGCTGAGAGATCCTACATGGGTCACCCTTCACATCCTGCAAGAAACCTCTCACTGAGAGCTTCAAAGCTGCTGCCATGCCCATCATGTGGAGGTGCCGGTGTTGGACTGGGGTGGACTAAGTTAAAAATCACACAGCACCAGGTTATAGTCTAACAGGTTCATTTGGAAGCACCAGCTTTCGGAGCGCTGCTCCTTCGTCAGGTGGTTGTGGAGCAGAATCATAAGATGCTCCTGCCCCAGAAGTTACCAAAAGCTGGTGCTTCCAAATAAACCTGCTGGTCTATAACCTGGTGTTGTGTGATTTTTAACTCTGTTTGGAGGGAGTTCCAGGATTTAGATTTAGTGACAGTCAAGGAACGGTGATATGGTCCCAAGTCAAGGTGGTGTGTGATTTAGAAGTGAACATTTAAGCGATAACAAAAAAAAATGCTGGAAAACTCAGCAGTCTGGCAGTATCTGTGGAGAGAAATCAGAATGAATGTTTTGGGTTCAGTGATCCTTCCTCTGGGTCATTAAGTCTGATTTCTCTCCACAGATGCTATCAGATCTGCTGAGGTTTACTGGCAATTTCTGTACTTATTTCTGATTTGCAGCATCTGCAGTTTTTTTGGTTTTTATTTAACATTTAGGTGACATGCCCCTATTGCGCTTATCCTTCAATGTGGTAGAAGTTGCAGTCTGGATGTAAACTCCAAGATTTGGCGCAGTGTATCTTGTAGCTGGTAATCACCCCTCCCATTTCACAGCAAGTTCGAAATAAAAACAAAGAAAATGCTAAGCTGAGCTCAGCAGGCTAGGATCTGAAAGAGAACAGTGACCAGTTGTTCTGCATTTGATTATGTGGGTCTAGTATGTGATCTATGCTTGCTGTGCTTGATTTGTTAAGTCTAAGTGTGGATTCAGAGCAAAGTGAACAGATCCCAGTGAATCTACTGGAAGCTAGCACTTTCAGCAGGAGAGCAGACATTTGGTTGTTACTACGTCTTGTTTAAGTCAGGAGCCTTGAAATAACTCCACAGAGGCTGCTATCCTGTCTCCAGGTCCCCCTTTAGTTACACATGGAGAGTCCTTGACACTGATCCAGCTCCCTCAGACTCAGCTCTCAGAGTGAACAGAACCTCTGACAGTCCTGTCTGTATCTGTCAGCCAGGGCTCCCTTACTGGACCAGAGTAACAGCCCCAGTCAGAAAACTCATGAGGTTCACCTGGTTGACCCCGTTATAATCACGACAAGCTTCTTACTGGACTACCCAGTAACCTTCCTCTATAACTTTACACAGAGTACACTTTGTAGACCCTGTCAGAAAGGGGGAGAGTGGCAATTATCTACCCAGCCACATGTTGGCAGTGGTTAGTATTACATCATCATTATGACACCCTTGGCCCCTCCACTATCTATGCCAAACTATGTCCCTCCACCACCACCCACCACCAACCACTGAGTTACAACTGAGTGATATTAGGCAGAGAGGAAGCATAATTTTATATGCAAGTCATGTATTCATTCTGCTTTACTGCTTTAACTAACTGAAAACACATTGTTAAAATATGTCAAACAATGCCATTCTCTTGTCTGAGAGTCATTAACTGCTGTAATACATTAAACTAAATTAGTGCTACACAGTGACAATTATGCTATCAGACTTACCACATCAAAGTAGATAATTGCAAACTACGCCAACATGTTGTAAAGTAAAATCATTATAAATCATCCGAAACAATAGCCAAGTGAGAAAGTAAAAGCAGGAACTTTGGCAAAGTGAAGGAATTATTAGGCTCGATAGAGAGAATCTTATTTCCTCTGGCAGTAGGTTTGAGAACAGGTTTGAGAACCGAAAACAGAGGTGAGAGGAAAGGACTTCTCTCAAAGGATCATGAATCTGTGGAACACCTAGAACGCGGTGGATTCCGGGACATTGTGTATATTTAAGGAGGAGATATACACATTTTTAATTAGTAATGGGTTAAAGGATAAAGGGTGTGAACAAGAAAGGGAAATTGAGGCTGAGATGAGATTAGCCATGATCATATTAAATAGTGGGACAGGCTCAAGGGACTGAATGGTCTTAGCTCTTATGTTCTTGATGGTTTAGGGGTGATGTCAGGAAGTATTCCTTTACACCAAGAGAGGTGGAAAACCAGAACTCTCCCCCGATAAGCTGTTAAGGCTCAGGGTCAATTAAAAATACCAAAAATGAAATTAATAGATCTTAATGAAGAAAGGGCATCTGGTTAATGGGCAATGTGGGACAGGTGCCTGATCTGAGACGAAGATCGAATTGGATAGTAGAGCAAGCACAAGCAGCCGAATGGCCTCCTCCTGTTTCTATGTTCTGCGACTTGAAGCCTTTTCTTTCAGGCAAACTGAATTTGAAACATGATCAAATATGCTGCCACTTTGCAAAGGATTCTGCTAAAACACTTCCACTCTGGAAGGGAGACTGACTTCTTTCTCACTGCTTAAACCAAAAAATGAAGCAGCTTCTAGAATTGGGATTCATCCCACCAGGACCACATCCCAATTGGAAAAATATATCTCCTTTGTCCTTCAAGTTTTTCATCCATCCCTCCATCTTCAGGGTACTTTCACCTTTAGATAAATGGCTATAAATTTAGAGTTAATGGGCTGGTATTGATCCCACAGCACCAACTGACATTGAGCCTGTTAAATGCAGAGTTCTTAATCATAGTTTGTGTTGTCTCACGGTCAGTATGCGACATGTTCATGAAATCGGCACTGCATGTAACCTAAGGGTACATTTCAACATCCACAGGATTTGGCATGAACTTGTATAAAACTCATACTCCATCTTACCCCAGATTGCTTGAAGCATGACACTCTCTGAGAAACATCCCTGCTGTTGTAACACAATAGTGGCCCAAGGAATATAATATTTGTACATAATAGTTAGTTGTAAAAAGGAATGTCTGTTGGACTCTTCATTGCCACTGCATACCCCTGTAATTTCTCAGTAAATAAATCAAATCAAAAAAAGATCAAATGTTCCACCGGGGTGGACAAAGTTAAAAATCACACAGCACCAGGTTATAGTCCGACAGGTTTATTTGGAAGCACCAGCTTTGGGAGCGCTGCTCCTTCATCAGGTGATTGTGGAGCAGAATCATTAGACACAGATGATCCTGTTCCACAGCTCCCTGATGAAGGAGCGGCGTTCCGAAAGCTAATGCATCCAAATAAACCTGTTGGACTATATCCTGGTGCTGTGTGATGTTTCACATCATCCTCATAGCCGCAGGGAGTCGCCAGTGTTCAATTTCCAATAGCATGGAATAAATCACCTTTGATCAGCTTTTCAAGCACATTGGCTGTGTGTGCGATGATGGAATGATTGCAGTTTAAATGGAGCTGCAGTTTGTCAGCATGTGCTTCATGTATTTGACACTTCAACGTCAGAGTATCCAGGAGATGCGGATCTTCCGTTTTCACAATCAAACCAACACTGCCCCCCCACCCTGTCCATCCTGGGGGTTCACTCTGCTGTTGTACAGTTGTACTGCTGTCCAATAAATGCCAGAGATGGCAGTGAACACAGCTCATGGTGAACCAGGCTCTGCCTGCACACCAGGTTCCCATCCTGACACACACACAAACACACAAATACTGACATATATACAAACTGACACACACACACACAGACATATACACACACTGACACACACACACACAAACACTGACATATACACACACACAGACACACAGACACACACACACAAACACTGACATATACACACACACAGACAGACAGACACACACACAAACACTGACATATACACACACACAGACAGACAGACACACACACAAACACTGACATATACACACACACAGACAGACAGACACACACACAAACACTGACATATACACACACACAGACAGACAGACACACACACAAACACTGACATATACACACACACAGACAGACAGACACACACACAAACACTGACATATACACACACACAGACAGACAGACACACACACAAACACTGACATATACACACACACAGACAGACAGACACACACACAAACACTGACATATACACACACACAGACAGACAGACACACACACAAACACTGACATATACACACACAAACAATGACATATACACACA
>NC_057734.1:4244838-4285225 GCF_004010195.1 Chiloscyllium plagiosum | reverse complement strand
CGTTGCCCATATATCTACCCATCCAGATGCTTTTTACATTTTGCAATTGTTACCAGCCTCCATCACTTCCTTTGGCGGCTCATTCCATACACGCACCACCCTGTGCATGAAAAAGTTACTTCTCAGATTCTTTTTATATCATTTCTCTCTCATCTTAAACTTATGCCCTCTAATGTTGGACTCCCCTACCCTGGGAAAAGATCATAGCTATTCATCTTATCCATACCCCTCATGATTTTATAAACCTCTATGAGGTCCTTTAAACCTCACCCATTGATGCTCATCTTACCTACATGACCTGGAGTCAAACTGTTGCTGACTCTGCTGTGTAGCTACCTGATGATTTACTAAGTTAACAGGTGCTACATAAATGCAAGCTGTTGAACGCTGCCATCCCATCACCAAGTCACCATAGTCTTACCAAACCATAGGGCTGTTGTCTCATTAGAGAGAGAGATGGCTCGTGGTGGTTTAACCTGAGGGTCACCACACCTCAGGTGAGGAGAGAAATTGAGAAGGAGAGTCCTTCATGGTAACCTCAGCTGGTGAGGGGAATCAAATCTCTGCTGTTGGTGACACACCTCTTTGCAAACCAACCATCCAGCCCACTGAGCTAAACCAACACCACCATCCACAGTGAGGAAGTGGTGATGCGGTGGTAATACCCCTGTCTCAGTACTCCATGATCCTCTGGGGACGTGAGTTCAAATCGCGATGGGCCAAATGGCCTTTTTCTGTGTGGTAACACTCTACAGCAAGTGATAACATTTTCATTGAATAAAAAGCCAATCTAATGATGGCTATGTAACCGTTGTTAATTGTCATAAACCCCATCGGATAAACTTATGTCCTCTTGGAAAGGAAATCTGACATCCTTATCTGGTCTGGCCAATATGTGACTCCAGACCCACAGCAATGTGGTCAACTCTTAAATACCCTCTGGGTGATTAGGGATGGGCAATAAATGCTGGCCCAGCTAGTGATGCCCATATACTGTGAATGAATGTGAAGTGTGTTGGGGCCGGGAGCTAATATATTTTATGTTTGCACCAATATCTTTGTCAAATTCTTTTAGTGTAGCCAAACCTTTCATTGTCTGGATTTAAAAGTGCTGTGTCTGACTTAGCCAAGAGCGATTTAACATTACCACCCTCAGTGTATGTGCACTTCACTCAGGGAAATGAAGGAATGACATTTGAGGACCTTTGGGCTACATTCCTTTGTAGAAGTAAAAACGTGGAGAATCTATTTCTGGAGCTCAGTTTTCAGCAAGATTGCAACGTTACAGGATACGTCTTTTTGGGCTTTGTCAGAGAAACATTTAAATTTGTATTGTTCGTGAGCACTTGAAACAGATATCTGTTATCATCTAAGAGAGGGGTCCAATGATCAGGAGCTTTACAGAAAAGCAAGGAGCCAATTAATGAATGAAGTCTTTGTGTTGTGTCAAGCCCACCCATGAGGGTCCATCTTGGCTTTCTGCTGTCAGGAGCTGTGCTTATTTTCCACTCGCTCTTCAAACTCCACCTATTCTGACTGAATACACATGAGGCAATACGATTATCGTTAACCTTACAACTGACAGCTCTTCCCAGATAGGGGCTTGAACCTGGAAGGTAGATCTGGGAGTTCGTTCCTCTGTGTCAAAGCTGGCAAGCTCTAGCAATTCTCTTCTTAGTGCCCAACTGGCACAGCTGCAGTCTTGGTGAACGGAAGCTCTGCTTTGCCAACTACTTGTAAGGTTCCAATCAGAGGAAATATGTGGCATCATTCCCACGGGTACATTCATCATTAAATTGAGGCTAATTTCAAAACAAAGCTTTAATTGCTTCACTTAATCCAGATTGAACTGCACAAAAGGGCGGGGGAGAGGTTGATTTAATATTCCCTATCTAAACGGAATTGTGTAAATACCTAAACAAAAGAGGAACCACTTCGTGTTTAAGGAGTGTTGGCACAGCTCTATTGGAAAGGTCTTTCAACGAGCTGGGACCAGGCAGATGAGCCAAATGGCTTCCTCCACAATGTAACATTCTATGAAGCTACGATCAAAGACAATGGTTCATCATGAGGCATCATGGGAATGTGCTGCCTGCTGGAGATTGGGATTGTTTAGTGCCCCAGGCTAGAAGCAAGTTGTTCCCTAAATTTAGTGCGTTGTTTATTTTCTCACTTTCTCTTGTGACGCGGGTGTTGCTGCCTAGATCAGCGTTTATTGCCCATCCCTAGTTGCCCCTTGGGAAGTGGTGGTGAGCTGCCTTCTTGAACCATTGCGGTCCATGTGCTGTGGGTAGACCATCTTGTACGACCATCTTAAATTTGGGTCCCATCCTTGATAGTTTGCATCTGATGGAATCAGTCGGCCTGTGTGGGATGCTCTGCCCCAGAAGGCAGTGGAGGCCCAGTCTCTGGATTCATTTAAGAAATAGTTGGATAGAGCACCCAAGGATTGTGACATCAAGGGTTATGGAGATAAGGCCAGAACAGATACTGATTAGGAATGATCAGCCATGATCATATTGAATGGTGGTGCAGGCTCGAAGGGCAGAATGGCCTACTCCTGCACCTATTGTCTATTGTTTATTGTATTTTCTTGTCATTTAAAGAAGGCATGATGTTTCCAAATAAATGGATATATTTTTATTTATGTATATATAAATATGATGTATTTTAATGTTTAGATTTTGAACTAGGAGAATGCACATGGAAAGATTACGTGATTTGTAAGCGTGCCATCATGTTAGAATAATCAAGAATTTTTTTTTGCTTACAGGCAAAACATATGTATTGGCAAGCATTTGGGGGAAGTTCAGAGAAGATTTGTTTGAGGTTAAATGTAAGAACAGTTTCTCCTGGAGAAAAGGAGGAGGTTAGAATGATTTTCCAATAGGCTACCTCAGCATAAGCGTTTCAGTTTGAAAATTCCATATCATAAGTGTTTGGTTAAAACTCTGAAGGAATTACTTGATGCTGAGAAATTTTAAGCTCAGTTATGTGACTGATCAAGGAAAGAAAGATATTAAGATCTCAAGGCTAAGAACTGAACGTACCCCAGTTAAATTAAATCTGTAAGGGATTCATTGGGATCTTGTGTGAAGTCTCACTGTCAGTACACTGTTGTTTCTAACAGTGTATCTCCTTATGATATCATCACTGTGTCATAGCATTTGGCCTGAGGGCATATAGGTCTCCATCAACTGGGGCCACGTGAACCATGGTGCATTGGTGAAAGTGTGCTACTGTTTGTAACCAAATAGCTCATTTGTCCCAACACTGAAGTGCATGTGATTGAAATGTATATACATTTGTATGTATATTAATATGTATAATATGTATAATATAATAGATGTATATTATAGAAGCTATAATAAACTTCTGTTGAGTCTTTTATTACTATATTACGATATTACCCAAATATTATTCTAATGCTACAGGAGTTAATACAAGTATCACCGTTTCAGGTACAAATATGCAGCTGGAGGCAAATCCCACACCAGGGTGGCAGTTCACAAGAGGTGGAAAATCACACCTACACAGAGCAGGTGTGATTTTCTGAAAGGACAGAAAAAAACTTAGCACATATAATCAGCGCTGTGAATGCATTCAAAGTGAAACTGAGTCTGTGCCTCCCCCAATTGAAAAATGAAACACCTGCAACACTTTTGGAGTCTGGATAAAATGCTACAAAAAATTCAAAGTTAAAGGAAAATAATTTCACACAGGAATCATCTGAACACACCTGAGAAAGTTAGCAAAGGAATCCAGGATTTCAGGAATTGGATGTGATGGAACAAATTGTCATGTTTATCTCAAAGCATTCTTTCAAGTAGAGATGGGCAGTTTGGCAACCAAATTCCATCAGCTGTTCAATTTACAAAGTAGTGGAATTGCTATGAAGGTAATTACTTGTGCAAAATAATCTTGAGCTGAATGCTAGATCAATGGATAATGATTTCTGGGGCTCGTAAACAGAGAAAAATAACAGCTGCCATCATCCTGTGCTTTTAAAGTGAAAGCTTAATTTGACTCCACATCCTTTGTGAGACAGCATTCCCCCAAAAGAAGCTGAATTATGGAACACCTCACAGATACCCATTTGATGAACTGCATATGGCTAGCACAATCAAACAACAGCCCAGACTTCAAACCACTGGCAGAGAATATGCAGTCACAGGTGTCACGATGAGATGTGGTGAGTAGAGAACAAAATGATTAATTCTAAATGTTTGGTTCTAGAAACATTTAGCACTGAAATAAACTGTTTACTCTACATTTTCTTAAGGGCCCACTCTCGGCTGCAATTACATTCGGAAGTGATCTTGTGTTTTTTGAAAGGTTTGAGACACTGTCTCCACAGCCTATCACAGAGTGAGACTTAACTCCTTTATTATACCTTTCATCCTGTCACTTCTCTAACCCCTTCCCACCATTTCTTGTGCTTTTGTACTTCATTTAAAACCTTGTAAGTCTGTACTGAAACCAAAAGAGAAAATGCTGGAAAATCTCAGCAGGTCTGGCAGCATCTGTAAGGAGAGAAAAGAGCTGACGTTTCGAGTCTAACTGACTCTTTGTCAAAGCTGACAAAGGGTCAGTTAGACTCGAAACATCCGCTCTTTTCTCTCCTTACAGATGCTGCCAGACCTGCTGAGATTTTCCAGCATTTTCTCTTTTGGTTTCAGCATTACTTGAGTGGCTGGATTAATTGCTCAGCATTAATGCCACAAGGCCACCATCTCCCCTACAGTGAAATGTTACCTCTGTTTTTCTCTCCACAGATGCTGCCAGACCTGCGGAGTTTCTCCAGGATTTCTGCCTTTACTTACATCACCTCTTCCTGCATTTCAACTCCACCCACCCCCCTCCTTCCTGTCGTAGTGCTAGCAGCTTCCCTCACCAGCTGATTCAAATCCCACTGCATGGGGTCCCCAATTTAGGAATGTCTGACTTACAAATTTTCGGACTTAGGAACGTGATCCCATAAGGGGCCTGTGATGTTAAAAATCTGATGTACCGACGGTTCCTGGACTTATGAGCAGTTACTGACTATTGTCCTGTGTTGTGTTTGGACTTGAGTACAAGTTGGACTGGACTCCTGATTGGAATCTGTATCCTATCGCATTCGGACAGTACACGACTTCAAACCTCATGGGAGAACTCTTTGGGAGATTAGAAATCCCCCTCCATTTGGCTCATGCTGCAATAACCACACCCTTCTACCAAATCAACCCCTTGTCTTTAATGAGTAGCCACTGGTGTTAAGGGAAAATGTACAGGCGTGTTTTCTTATTGTACAGGCAATAGGAAAACATAACTTTAATAGGCAGGTTTTATACAGAATTGCTATGGTGTAGAAGGAGACCATTCAGCCCATCATGCTTTCAACAGTTCTATCCCCTAGAGCCAATCTCTTGCCTTTCCCCATCTCCCTGTGCTCTATTTCTATCCAAATAGTCATCCAATGCAGTCTTGAATGCCTCAATTGAACCTACGACCACCATATTTCCAGGCAGAGCATCCTTAACTACTCGAGTCTCGATTAGAGTGGTGCTGGAAAAGCACAGCAGGTCAGGCAGCATCCGAGGAGCAGGAAAATCGACGTTTCGGGCAAAAGCCCCTGATCAGGACTCCTGCATCCTTAACCATTTCTTCCTCACATCATCCTTGATTCGTTTGCACATCACTTTCAATCTATGCCCTCTTGTCCTTTTACTCTGTTCCGACTGGGAAAAGCTCTGCCTACTGACTCTGAAAACCCTTTTTAGATGTCCTCTGAGCCGTCTTCCCTCCAGAGAGCATAGTCCCAACTTCTTCAATCAATCCTCAAAAACAGACATTCCTCATCCCTGAAAGCACATATCATGTGACAATTCTTAAAGCGAACACTTCACATTCTGAAATATTCCCAGATTTTATTATCCTGTAAAACTGAGTGAAACTAATTGTGGCGGGTATTTTCATGATCCTTTCCCCTCAGACCAGCAAGATCATGTCCACAGAAAATCTTCAAGAAATATTTTTGAGCATCTCTCACTTACTCATAGCTATCACCTGAGAACCTGGTGTTCTCAGGTATAACCTGGTGTTGTGTGATTTTTAACTTTGTACACTCCATTCCAACACCAGCATCTCCAAACCTGAGAAGCTATTGTCACAAATGACCAATCTCCTTCATTGCAGCAATGACATACTCAACAGTGGGGATTGAGTCATCAAATTGCCACATTTGTGTGAAAAGGTAGATTAATCTATGAGTTGAACCTGGAGCTTTTTAACTACAAGACGAATTTGGAAGATTCAGTCTTTTCCCGTCAGATCTTCCACAAAATGTAAAATCAGAATGAAAATGCCATTCACTGTTCTGTCTCCCATTGACTCTGTTCTTAAAGTGGGATCCACCTGGGGATGGGAGGTCAACGCAAGGTCAGGGGTTCCTGGGAGTGGAAGGGGGTGAGCACCGTGGACACCGACTTAAAGGGATGCATAAAAAGAATCTAAGGCAACTTGAGGACAAATTCCTTTCCTTTTCCTCAGTGAGTGCTCAAGGTCTGGAATGCAGTGCCAGAGAGTGGGAAGGGTGGGTGTGGGGATAGGGAGAAGGCGTGTGGGAGTGGTATAGGCAGTGGAGAAGAGGTGGGAGCGGAGGCAGGGTGGGGAGAGAGTGTGGTGGGGTGGGGATGGAGGTAGGTTGATAGAGTGGTCAAGGAGGCAAAAGGCATGCTTTCCTTCATCGGATGGGGTATTGAGTACAAGGTTTGGCAGGTCATGTTACAGTTGTATAGGATTTTGGTTTGGCCACATTTGGAATACTGCGCACAGTTCTAGTTGCCACATTACCAAAAGGATGTGGATGCTTTGGAGAGGGTGCAGAGGAGCTTCACCAGGATATTGTCTGATATGGAGGGCACTAGCTATCAAGAGAGATTGAGTAGATGAGGATTATTTTCATTAGAAAGATGGAGGCTGAGGGGGGACCTGATTGAGGTCTACAAAATCATGAAAGGTGCAGATAGGGTGGATAGCAAGAAACTTTTTCCCAGAGTGGAGGACTCAATTACTAGGGATCATGAGTTCAAGGTGAGAGGGGAAACGTTTAACGGAGATATCCCTGGAAAGTTCTTTATGCAGAGGGTGGTGGGTGCCTGGAATGCATTGCCAGCAGAGGTGGTAGAAGCGGGCACCGTAGTGTCCTTTAAGAGGCATCTAGACAGATACATGAATGGGCAGGGAGCAGAGGAATACAGAACCTTAGGAAATAGGCGACAGGTTTAGACAGAGGATCTGGATTAGTGCAGGCTTGAAGGGCCGAAGGGCCGTTCCTGTGCTGTAATTTTATTTGTTCTTTGAAGGGCATGGAATTAGAAAAATATCATCTTTAAATATCTGAGGTGCCTCAGATGGCTTAAACCACAGGTTTGAGAGCTGAAGTGTTCCCAACTGTGTGGGTTCTGATTGCTTAAACAAACTCATGCAAGGATCCCTAATGGCAGTCCTTCATTTCCGGGATAGATGTGTACAAGATGTTTACAATGTTACAAAACCCACAGCACACTGCTGAAAACCAGAGGCAGGAGGGGCTGCTGGGTTCATCTGGACCAGTGGAAAGAGAGCATTTATTGTCACCAAACAAGCAACGGGTTTGCTTATAGCACCACCTTGTGGAGCAAACTTCACTGAGGGAAACCCAGCTCATCGTCAAGTAGACACATAACACTGCAATTTTGAGCAATAGCAGGCAATGTGGGTAGATAGGAAGTTGCAGAGAGCCATGGACAGAATGAACAAATGGGCTGAATTAAAGAAATTGGGGTTTAAAGTGTGACATCATTCACTTTGGATCCCAGAAAGACAAATCTATAGCCAGGAAATTTGTTGCTGTGATGTGATTCATTTCAGTAGGAAGATCCAGCAAGAGGAGATATAAAATGAAGGGGAGGACTCTAAAGAGGGTGCAGAGAGACTGGGGTTGATGTGCTCAAATCACAGAAAGTGGGTTACAAGAGTGGCTAGTAAAGTTTTGAGCTTTGAACCGAGTAGGTTGAAAGCAATGGAGCCATTATAGACCTGTGTAAAAATGTGGCTCAACCTAAACAGGAGCACTGTTCCAATTTTGAGCATCATGCTTATTGAGCTTAGATAATCTAATAACAGACCTCAATCCATTTCCTCAAGCTAAATCATACCTAATGATTTAACAGCAGAAATCCACACCTCAGCTGCTGCAATTCAACCTTCTAGCACAGTCTCTACCACATGACTAAGGTCACCATAACTTCATATCATACATCAGAGGCTCATCTGCCTATTCATTAGAGCATGTTGCACATATCTCTTTAGGAAGGCACTGAAGAGGGTGCAGAAAAGACTGAGGAGAATGGTTTCAGGGATGAGACAGTTCACTTGCGCAGATATATTGGGTCAACTGGATTTTTTTGCATGGAGAAGTTTTAGGTTTTGGTAGAGGTTCAAATTCTGGTCAAGAGGGAAGGGAAAGGCTGTTAGCTGAAGGTTTGCTAAACACAAGATGTAGATTTAAAATGATTGGCAAAAGTAACAATAACACAAGGTAAAGTTTAATTACAAAGTGAGTGGTTAGAATTTGAGATTCTCTGAGTGTGAAGAGAGGAACTCTAAATTTTAAAAAAAGCCTTCACAAAGGGAATTGGGCAGTTACCTGAAACCAAGATAATTTGCAGGGCTATGGGTAAAGGAGTAAGAGTGGAAAATTGAGCTGTGCTTGCAGAAGGCCAGCACAAGCATGATGGGTCAAATAGTCTCCTTCTGTGCTGTAACGGTTCCAGGATTCTATAAGTATTCTCTTACTGGTGAGAGGCTGGGAGCTACAGAGAAAAAGATTGGATATCTGTGCCCACATGTCACTAAGCTGAGCACAATTACAAATAAGGTCATAGAATGTTGATCTTTATCTCCAGGGGATTGTAGTACAAAAAAAGAAGGAAGAAATTACTGTTTTTTTAAAATACATTTTTGAGCTCAGTGATAAGCTTCTGGAGTGTGCTATTTTAACCCTCTGTTCTCATGTTTAGAATTTTGCTTTTGGCTGAGCCATTAGCAATCCTCATTCACCCACACCTAAGCTGAATTCTTCAGTCCTTTTAACTGTGTTTTCAACTTGTATTTTCCTTCCCTCTGTCTGATTTGTTTTTAAATCCCCACAGCCGGAAATTTTCACAGATTCACAAAATTGTTGTGGTGCAGGATTCCATTTGGCCCATTGGTTCTATCGCACTTGTTCCAATGCTGGGCAAGATATATACTTATTTTATTTCCAATATTGGTCCTTCACAATCTGCTAAGGTAAGTTAAACTTGCCATAGTCTCACCAGACCATAGGGCTGCTCTTTAATGAGAGGGAAAGAACCAGTGGTGGGTTAACCTGAGGGTCACCATGCCTCAGGGTGGGGTGAGGGTGGGGTGGGATAGGGAGGTGGACAAATTGTGTACCTGCTGCCTTAATTAAATCTGACCCTTGGAGATTCAGAGACGCAAAGGATCACAAAATGGTGGAAGCCAGAATCCATCTGAGGTTTTCGAAAGAAACATTGGTTAAGATTAAATCAATATTGGCAATATTTAAAGAAGAGAAATTGGAAGGGGCGGGGAGGGGGGTGTGAACAACGAGAGTGAGCTGTCCTGACTGAACACTTGCACAATTGGCCCTGAGCTGACGTTAAAATGTCAGAGGCCAGTGGGAGCTTTACAAAAATCAAACAGCTTTTAAGAAAAATAGAGATCGACAGTGAGAGCAATATAAAAGTCCATTTTCCTCCGCTTCCAAAGTTTATTTATTTTTAAAGTGTTTGAGCTTTCGAGGTAGTACATCCCAACATAATCAATCATCTTCCAAAATCCTCTGTACTGGCAGGTCATGCGAGGTCAGATCCTGTGTCAGTGATGATTGACAGGCCATAACCTCTCACAATGAACCAGTCATTTTGCAAGGATGAAGGTCAGGACCCTGGAGAGAGGCAGGACTTCCTGCTGATTCAGGTGACAGGGAGCTCCACCTACACAGGTACATCAAACACAGCAAGGCCACACCACATGTCCAAGAATGGAATTCTTCCAAACAAAGACTGGAGAGCATTCTCCGTCCTGCGAAGCTACTTTGAACGGGTACCTTGGGTTTTCAAGTACTCACTCGTTTGTGTGATCATTGGCTGAAGGCAGGTTATACCCAGTAAACCAGATGAGTGATGCATTCTGGCCTATCTTGTTTACCTCAAAATGACACTTCAGCATCACCAGTCCTTTCATTTCCTGGGAATATGTTTTGCTCGTCTGGCTCTACTTATTGTCTGCAGATGCTTCAGTCCTGAGCTGTTTCCATTGGCAATTTCTGACCAGGGATGCTGCACAATTGCTTCTGTTCTCAGGCTGATATGAAGAGATGGCTCCCAAGTTGACCTCAGCTGAAATAGGAATCGAAGCCCGTGTAACTTGAAACACACACTAAAAGTCAAGCCAACTGAGCTAACCAACTCCCCTAGTATTTTAGGAGAAATCAGGTTGTAAGTATCAGTGAATGTTGAGCAGATTCACTTCACTTCTGAGGAGCGAGCTGGTCGAGCTCTATTAGAATATGAAAGGAGTTTGACACGGTGCACCCAGAGAAGATGTTTCCATTTGGGGACAAGTTCAGAACGTGAGCCATAACTGGGGAGTCACAAACAAAGCCCGATCAGAAATCCCAGAGAGTGGTCACAATGGGGAATGTGTACAAGGTGTACCTGAGACAAATAGCGGCACAGTGGTTAGCACTGCTGCCTCACAGCGCCAGAGACCCGGTTCAATTCCCGTCTCAGGCTGTGTGGAGTTTGCACATTCTCCCCGTGTCTGTGCGGGTTTCCTCCGGGTGCTCCGGTTTCCTCCCACAGTCCAAAGATGTGCAGGTCAGGTGAATTGGCCATGCTAAAATTGCCCGTGGTGTTAGGTGAAGGGGTAAATGTAGGAGAATGGGTCTGGGTGGGTTGCACTTCGGCGGGTCGGTGTGGACTTGTTGGGCCAAAGGCCTGTTTCCACACGGTATGTAATCTAAAATAGCAACAAGGCTTTTTAGGGGAGGTTAGTCAAACACATGAGGGAGAAAGACATGGATTGAGCTTAGACAGGCAGAGAGGAGGCGTGTTGAGGAGGACAAACAGCAGAATGGACCTGTTAAGCTGATGGCCCTTTCTGTGCTGGAGTCTCTGTGTATCATGTGGAATTGGGAACAGATCACAAGTAAGGAAATACACCCCAAAGTAATAAGCTGTGTGGGGAGCAGTGGAGGCTGCAGATAGAGGGCTGATTAATGCAATGGCAAAAATACTGAGCTGAAATGTGTAAAAGATGCAAATGATCATATTATCAAATGATCATACTTCACTTTAACTTGAGGCAGGCTAACCTTTGATCTACATGGGAGGTAGTGTTGCTGCAGCATCATTATGATCTATACTGTGGGGCACACACAGACTTCCAGGAGCAAAATAAACTGTGGACAATATACTCAAAGATGCACACCCATTGACACACATACTCAAACTGACACACAGACACACACACTGAAACACAATCATGCTGACATATATATTCTCACACACACTCACACAGACATGCACTGACACAGACACACACTCATACACACACTAATACACACTTAAATTGACACTTAGATACACACACTCACATTGGCACACAGACACATGTACTGACAGACATTCATACTGACACATCTACACTGACACAGACACACACTCTGATTCTACACATACACACACACACATTCTTAGACATGCACTCACATTGACACACAGATGCAATGACATACACATACACTGACACACAGATACACATACTGGTACACACTCACAATGACACATATATTCACAAACTCATACTGGCACATACACACTCACACATGCACTCAGAGATACTATCACATGCACATACTGACACACACACAAACACTTACTCACATACACTCTCACTGATGCACATGCTCACAAACCTCCAATACATTTGATTAAAAGAGAAAGAACAAATGTACAATTATACCGTGTTTTGCACAAACTCAGAATATCCTGAAGTGTTTTAAAGCCCAGAGTGGACTTTTTGAATTGTAGTTACAGCTGTAATGTTGGAATGGGGCAGCTGAGTGATACACAGTAAGCAGGAGGGCCCAAACCTTCTTGTCTTTCCTGGCCCAGTGTCACACCCTCAGTGCGGAGTCTCATCAGCAGCGAGTGGGAAGTGAAGTCCCAGGACCTACAGTTCTCTGTCAAACTGCAACCTCCTTTCAATAAAGCTTTCTGAGGACAGCCAGTCTGTGCTGCTGCTTTTCCCCAGCAATGTTTCAATCCAGATTGCCATTAATCTGTGAGCTCTGCTGGAGGAGCAGGATACTGTCTGAGCAACTCTAACATAACAATACGAATCAGTCAAATATTGGATGCATTGACCAGCAAAAACAACTTACATTTATGCAGCGACTTTAACAGAGTAAAGTATCCAAGAAGATATAGTGCAACATATGGCAAAGGTTTTGGTCAGAGAGGTAGCTTGAAGGAGAACTGTGAAGGGTGGGTGAGATAGAGAAGGTGAGAGAGGAAATGATGTGGAGGTGCCAGTGTTGGACTGGGGTGGACCAAGTCAGAAGTCCATGACACCAGGTCATAGTCCAACAGGATTATTTGAAATCACAAGCTTTTGGAGCGCTGCCCCTTCATCAGATAAAGTGGAGGGATTTCAAATAAACCTGTTGGACTATAACGTGGTGTCATGTGACCAGGAAGATAATGACAGAGCTTTGGGCATTGGCATGGCAGCAGCTTCCAACCAACCTGAAGCAGCGAGTCACCGAGGCAAATATAAAAGGAACTGGGGTCAGGGTGGTTTGTGGGATATAGTGTGAAGGGTTTGTGGATCGCATAGGATTGACAGACCATTGCTGAGAGCAACTTTCCCTGTGAACCTAAGAAGCAACTTTTCATTTATCTCCTGGTCTCGCTCTCTTCCTGCCTCTGTGTTCAGAACGTACACCTGTTCCTCCTCAACTTCTCCATGTGGCCATTCATTGTACGTCCTTCAACCCCATCAACACATTGTCGTTTCTCCCTCATGTACTAACCGAGCTTCTCCTGATCTGCTTCTGTACTGTTCCCTTGAGTTCGTGGCTACAGTTTAACATTCTCTGCACTCTCTGGGCAGTTCTCCTGATTGGATTGATTAGTGTGACTATTCTATCACCATGCCCCTCGCTCTTACATTCCCCCATCCCCCCACTAGCAGAAACCTCTCCTGAATTTATTTGCATTGAATAGCTTCATATTTATCATTGTGTATGTATTTTGCGCTGTCGATTTTCAATCGACAGTTCAGTGGAATCTGGTCCTGTTTTGCTATCGTGTGTGAGGAGGAATGAACAATTTTTCATTCTGACAGATTAGAAAAAAACAAGGTTGACATTTCTGCCAGTGATTTAGGAGATAGAGAAATTGGCCAGTGCTGTAATCAGACTGGAGCATTCCAACTTTGACCCCTGACCTGTAGCGCTTTAACCAATGTCATCTGGGACGGCTAATGCCTGAGACAGTTCTCGGCGAGTGATGAGGGAGTGCAGTTGGGAGGGCAGGAGGCTGAGAGGTCAAATAACCAGGGATACTTTTCCTTCTGGTGATCACTGCAGAAAATGTTAGGTATCGTTCTTAGGGCGAAAGGGATCCAGGAGTATGGGGGAGAAAGTAGGAACAGGGGACTGAGCTGGACGATCAACCATGATCATACTGAATGATGGAGCAAGCTGGAGGGGCCGAATGGCCTACTCCTGCTCCTATTTACTTGATGTGTCGCGGTTTTGGGATTGCACTTAGCTGTAATGGCTGCTCTGTGGTTGACCTTCCCCAGCTCAGTTGGCTGGATGGCTGCAGTTGGGTTTAGTTCCCAGACTGACTGAGGTCAGTCTCCTCCTCAACCTCACCTGAGTTATGGTGACTCTCAGGTTAAACTACCACCTCTCCCTCTCTTTGATGAAAGAGCACTCCTTTCAATGTTAGCATTTTTTCTAACTGTGGATGGCTAACTCTCTCCTGCAAAGGATCAACTAAATCCTGGTTCCTCAGTAGATACCTGCTGCCACCAGCCAAGAAAAGGAGGCAAACAGTGAACTTTCCAGCAGTAATTCCCCTTTGGAAATCTAGCAAAGACATGATGGGTCAAATAGACACCTGATGTGATGTGATAACTCTATGTTTAAGATAATGACTTACTGATACAGGGGCATGCATGTAAAGGGAATATATCCTCATTCCTGTTAATCTTCAACCTCAAATGTGTGACGCAGAGTTATCCTCCAGACAGAGGCAGGATTGATGTAGAAACATTAAGTCAATAAAATTAACACAAGCTTTCTCGGTATCCCCTGGGCAGGCTTGTCTCAGGCATGTCATCGCTGACTCTTTCAGCAGAGAATTGGAACATACAGTCCCAATAGTCCCAGCTTGAAGAAACATTCCAGCTGGTCTGGTCTTACTCTGCATTATGTAGAATAAAAAGGCCATTCAGCCCAACTAGTTAATGGAACTTGCATTCCACGCCAGCTGTTTGCTGTCTTCCTTCATCGAACCACACAAACATTTCTCCTTAATGTGTTTATCCAACTGCCTCTTAAATGCACCCTTGTCTCCACTCCTACCTGTTCAAACCTTAAAGTTAGGCAAGATGGTGGCATTGAGCTAATGATTCAGAGGCCCATGGTCTGATGATGTGGGTTCAAATCCCACAACAGG
The DNA here is from genome assembly GCF_004010195.1 of Chiloscyllium plagiosum. NCBI lineage: Eukaryota > Metazoa > Chordata > Chondrichthyes > Orectolobiformes > Hemiscylliidae > Chiloscyllium > Chiloscyllium plagiosum. The sequence continues at coordinate 4,270,439 of NC_057734.1, read as the reverse complement.
TCCTGGTGAAATTTTAATCAGTTAATGAATCTGGAATTAGAAAGCTCATCTTTTTTAACATTGACCATGAAATTGCCATCAATTGTCACAATCCCCCCAAAATTTGGTTCACTAATGTCCGTGAAGGGATGTGCCATTTTTACCCAGTCTGGCCTGCATGTGACTCCAGACCCACAGCAAGCTGATGCTTAACTCTGCTGTGAAATGCTGAGCACGTGCCTCAGATCAAGGGCAATTAGGGGTGGGCAACAATTGCTCGCATTTCCACCAACACCAACATTCCATAAAAGAATTTCATGGGGTGGCACAATGGTTAGCACTGCTGCCAGACGGTGCCAGGGACTCGGATTCAATTCCAGCCTTGGGTGACTGTCTGTGTGGAGTTTGCACATTCTCCCCATGTCTGTGTGGGCATTCCTCCCACAATCCAAAGATGTGCAGGTTAGGGTGAATTGGCCATAGGAAATGCAGGGATCAGATGGAGGGGTTGGATGCTCTTCAGTGGGTCTGTTTGGACTCGATAGGCTGAATGGTCTGCTTTCCCACTGCAGGGGTTGTATGAATTTTAAGAAGAGCATTGTCTGGGTGAAGATGTTTATCCTGAATTGGAATTTATTGGTGTTTATCTTATGTTGATGATCAATTGTCTTGGTCTCTCCCACAAGTATATACACCTCCTCTACTTCTACTTTAATTAATTCCTTAATTATTTCAAAGACCTGGTACAGTTGATCTCCTTTTCCATAATTTTATAACAACGGCAGCTATTTTTGCAGAGAGTGAGCTCTCCTGAATGGAATTTTAAAGATGACAATTGCCTTGTCTGATCTTAGACTTGCCATTTTTGAAATTCATGTGAGCTTTCTGATGACTTAGTGCTAATTGCAGCTTGGTGCGTGCAGTTTAAAAAGTGTTTACAATGACGACTTGCAGATATGTCTATAATTTGTTCCTCATTCGCTGTCTTGGTCCACAAAGCAGCAGGGATTACAATGCGTCCATCGATGTGTCATCAAAATATTTCAGCAGGTACTAATTGCGTTATCATAAATCTCTCTAATGGTTTGAGAAAGAATGAAGTTGACATTTCAGTAACTCAAAACCACACACTTGATATCAAACTTAAATCCCTACAATTACCTCAGAATCCTACTGCTCATGGAAAAGAGGTACATCCCTCAGCAGTTTTACTGCATTGGTTTTTATCGAATAACAGAAAACAGTTTGAATGACAAAAATGCATTCAGTTTGAATAATCTAATTGCTAATACAGTGATATTCCCAATGAGAGGTTTACAAAGGTCTGGAACTGAGTTAAACAGAGCTCATTGTTTTCCACCAGTCTTAATGAAGGCAATTTTCTGAAGCTTGATAATTCAATCGTGAAACTTTCAGCACTGGCAGAGGCCATTCAGCCTGACACATCTATGATGGCCCATCCTTGTCACACCATCGTATCTGGAATACCTGACTGTTTCCCTGCATCAGTTCAAATGAATATTTGTAGCTTCTGAACTCCACAGCCTAGTCTGAAGACTGAACCTAAAACATCGACACTTGCTCCCTCTCTCTCTCTCTCCCTCTCTCCACAGATGCAGCCAGATCTGCTGAGTTTCTCTAGCAATTTCCATGCTTGATTCAGATTTCTAACATCCGCAGTATTTTGTTTGTATTAAATATTTGAAGGTGTTGCCTGAGGTTCAGGGTGTAATAGTCTTACTTCTGACGTTAGGAGGGACACTCTCCCTTTTAAACCTAATGCTTGTGTTTCTGCACGTGTTAAGTGTTGGTTTTGATTTGTTTTCCTTGGGTTTAGGAGATGATAAAATTCCTCATTCTTTCACTGAAGAAAACATTGTAACTGCCTCCTTCCTTCTGATTTTGTTACATTTTGAATTAACTAATGATTTAGCTACATGTTGAAAAGGAATAGCAATATTTGTTGCTGTAGATTAAGAGAAGGTGAGAAAGAAGGGAACTAAATGATCCTGTAGGAGCAAACGAGTGCAGATGCTGGAATCAGAACCGAAAACAAAAAATGCTGGAGATCACAGTGGGCCAAGCAGTATCCGTGGAGAGAGAGCAAGCTAACATTTCGAAACCAGATTTGAAACATTGTCTTGCTTTCTCGCCATGAATGCTGCCTGACCCACTGTGAGCTCCAGCATTTTTTGTTTTCAACTAAGTGATCCTTTCTGACCTGGTCATAACAATGTATTTAATGTTGCTGCAGGAAACCCCCTCTGCTGTCATTTAACAAAGAATTACTGTCATTAAAGTGCAGTAATGTCTGTAAAAGGGGCGAGAGCATATCAGCATCCCATTTTACAAATTGATGTTGCGACAGATATTTAAGCTAGGTCAGGTATGGTTGGCAGGTTTTCTTCCTGAAATGACATAAGGGATTTTAACTTTCCAAACATAGACTGGGACTGCCATAGTGTTAAGGGTTTAGGTGGAGAGGAATTTGTTAAGAGTGTACAAGACTATTTTCTGATTCAGTATGTGGATGGACCTACTAGAGAAGGTGCAAACTTGACCTACTCTTGGGAAATAAGGCAGGGTAGGTGACTGAGGTGTCAGTGGGGGAGCACTTTGGGGCCAGCAACCATAATTCTATTAGATTTAAAATAGTGATGGAAAAGGATAGACCAGATCTAACAGTTGAAGTTCTAAATTGGAGAAAGGCTAACTTTGACGGTATTAGGCAAGGACTTTCAAAAGCTGATTGGGGGCAGGTGTTCGCAGGTAAAGGGACGGTTGGAAAATGGGAAGCCTTCAGAAATGAGATAACGAGAGTGCAGGGACAGTATATTCCTGTTAGGGTGAAAGGAAAGGCTGGTAGGTATAGGGAATGCTGGATCACGAGAGAAATTGAGGGTTTGATTAAGAAAAAGAAGGAAGCATATTCCGGGTATAGACGGGAGAGATCGAGTGAATCCTTAGAGTATAAAGGTAGTAGGGGTATACTTAAGAGGGAAATCAGGAGGGCTAAAAGGGAACATGAGTTAAGGAGAATCCAAAGGGAATTTACAGATACATTAAGGACAAAAAGGTAACTAGGGAGAGAATGGGGCCCCTCAAAGATCAGGAAGAGAGCTTTGTTTGGAGCTGCAGGAGATGGGGGAGATCCTAAATGAGTATTTTGCATACAGATACATTAAGGACAAAAAGGTAACTAGGGAGAGAATGGGGCCCCTCAAAGATCAGGAAGAGAGCCTTTGTTTGGAGCTGCAGGAGATGGGGGAGATCCTAAATGAGTATTTTGCATCAGTGTTTACTGTAGAGAAGAAGATGGAAGATATAGAATGTAGGGAAATAGATGGTGACATCGTGAAAAATGTCCATATTAGTGAGGAGGAAGTGCTGGATGTCTTAAAATGCATAAAGGTGGATAAATCCCCAGGACCTGAACATGTGTACCCTAGAACTCTGTGGGAAGCTAAAGAAGTGATTGCTGGGCCTCTTGCTGAGATACTTGTATCATTGATAGTCACAGGTGAGGTGCCGCAAGACTAGAGGTTGGCTAATGTGGTACCATTATTTAAGAAAGGTGTAAGGACAAGCCAGGGAACTATAGACCAGTGAGCCTGACGTTGGTGGTGGGCAAGTTGTTGGAGGGAATCCTGAGGGACAGGATGTATATGTATTTGGAAAGGCAAGGACTGATTAGGGATAGTCAACATGGCTTTGTGTTTGTGAAGTCATGTCTCACAAACTTGATTGAGTTTTTTGAAGAGGTAACAAAGAGGATTGATGAGGGCTGAATGGTAGATGTGATCAATATGGACTTCAGTAAGGCGTTCGACATGGTTCCCCATGGGAGACTGGTTAGCAAGGTTAGATCTCACGGAATACAGGGAGAACTAGCCATTTGGATACAGAACTGGCAAAAGGTAGAAGACAGAGGGTGGTGGTGGAGGGTTGTTTTTCAGACTGGAGGCCTGAGACCAATGAAGTGCCACAAGGATCAGTGCTGGGCGCTCTACTTTTGTTCAGGTTCATAGCTCCTTGAAAGTAGAGTCACAGGTAGATAGGATAGTGAAGAAAGCATTTGGTATGCTTTCCTTTACTGGTCAGAGTATTGAGTTCAGGAGTTGGGAGGTCATGTTGTGGCTATGCAGCACATTGGTTAAGCCACTGTTGGAATTCTGGTCTCCCTCCTAGCTAAAGGATGTTGTGAAATTTGACAGGGTTCAGAAAAGATTTACAAGGATGTTGCCAGGGTTGGAGGATCTGCGCTACAAGAAGAGGCTGGATAGGCTGGGGCTGTTTTCCCTGGAGCGTCGGAAGCTGAGGGGTGACCTTCTAAAGGTTTATAAAATCATGAGGGGCATGGATAGGATAAATAGACAAAGTCTTTTCCCTGGGGTGGGGGAGTCCAGAATTAGAGGGCATAAGTTTAGGGTGAGAGGGAAAAGATATAAAAGAGACCTATGGGGCAACCTTTTCACTCAGAGGTGGTACATGTACATGTATGGAATGAGCTGCCAGAGGAAGTGGTGGAGGCTGGTACAATTACAACATTTAAAAGACATCCAGATTGGTATATGAATAGGAAGGGTTTGGAGCGATATGGGCCAAGTGCTCCAAAATGGGGCTAGATTATGGATTCACTGAGCTGGAAGGTTCATTTTCAGATGTTTCATCACCATATTAGGTAACATCTTCAGTGAACCTCTGGACAAAGCACTGCTGGTGTTTCCTGCTTTCTATTTATATGTTTGGGGTTCCTCAGGTTGGTGATGTCATTTCCTGTGGTGACATCATTTCCTATGGTGATGTCATTTCCTGTTCTTTTTCTCAGGTGATGGTAAATGGGGTCCAAGTCAATGTGTTTTGTTGATAGAGTTCCGGTTGGAATGCCATGCTTCTAGGCATTCTTGTGCGTGTCTCTGTTGGCCTGTCCTAGGATGGATGTGTTGTTCCAGTCGAAGTGGTGTTCTTCCTCATCCATATGTAAGGATACTAGTGAGAGAGGGTCATGTCATTTTGTGGCTAGTTGATGTTCATGTATCCTGGTGGCTGGTTTTCTGCCTGTTTGTCCAATGTAGTGTTTGTTACCGTTCTTGTATGGTATTTTGTAAATGACATTAGTTTTGCTCATTGTCTGTATAGGGTCTTTCAAATTCATTAGCTGCTGTTTTAGTGTGTTGGTGGGTTTGTGGACTACTGTGATACCAAGGGTTCTGAAAATGAACCTTCCAGTTCAGTGAGCAAACCTACATCCAGAACCTCAACCTGAGCTACAAATCTTCTCAAAACGTGCTGGGACTAGATTAGTTTGGGACATCTGGTCGGCATGGATGAGTTGGACCAAAGGGTCTGTTCCAATGCTGTCCCTCTCTGTGACTCTATGACTCTAAACAGGAACAGGAGTAGGCCATTCAGCCCTCCAGCCTGCTCCACCATTCAATGGGATCATGGCTGATCCAAAAGTCCTCATGTCCACTTTCCCACTTTTCCCCATGATCCTTGATTCCCCAACTGTTGAAAAATCTATCTCAGCGTGACGAACTACCATACTGCCACCAGGGTCTGTGCAATGGGCCACATCTGGTTAAAACCTGTGTGAATGACTTAGAAGCGAAGAGCAGGTGTAATGTATCTGAGTTCACTCCAAACCTGGATTGGCAAGAGAGCCATGGGGTTGTCACAAGAGGATGTGGACCAGTTACGTGACTATGCAAAAAGACGACAGAATGATACATGGATTTGGAGGACCTTGTTCACAATTTGCAAGAAACTAACACGCAGTTACAACAAGTAATTAGGAAGAGAAATGGTATGTTGATCTTTATTACATGGGGCTTGTGATAATGATCAAGAACATTTCGCTGTAACTGTAGAAGGTTTCGCTGAGCTCACACCTGGAATACCGTGTACCGTTTTGGTGTCTGTATTAGCTAAAGAAGAATATGTTTCCTTAGAATGGGTGACAACTCAGAGAACCATAGAATACAACAATAGTGTGGGAGTAACCAGAATCATAGAATCCCTACAGTGTGGAGGCAGGCCATTCAGCCCATTGAGTACACACTGACCATCCAAAGAGCATCCGACCCCTCCAATTCCCATGGCTGACCCACCTAGCCTGCACATCCCTGGACATTATGGGCAATTTAGCATGGCCAGTCCATTCTAACCTGCACATCCTTGGACTGTGGGAGAAAACCAGAGCACCGGAGGAAACCCATGCAGACACGGAGAACGTGCAAACTCCACTTGGACAGTCACCCAAGGGTAGAATAGAACATGGGTCCCTGGCGCTGTGAGGCAGCAGAGCTAACCACAGAGCCACCTCAAGGTAATGACAGAAAAGGCTTGAAAGGCTGAATGGCTTTTTCCTTATTCCTTTATCCTTTTGTACTAAGAAATATCCTGAGAAGCTGGGCTTCCCCACTGGACATTTTGATGTGGTATGCGTGTGTCTCTGTGTGTGCTGAGCAGATCCGTATAATTGTGAAAAGAGTCCTGAGTGGTTACTGAAGGGACTTGTCCAAACACGCGAAGACTGAGACTCGCCTGTCTGCAACACATCCGGGAACACTGAAGCTTGCAAGATTCACAGCAGGAACCTGCCTTCTTTAGACTGAATGCTGGTCCAGCCAGTTTGAAATGACCACAGCAGATTGCTACAAAAACAATTGCGACTCACTGTAGAAACTGCACTTTGCAATTAAAGAGTGAGGGAGGAGCAGGTTCAGTTCGGTCCTGTCACAGTGCACCTATTGGACGCCACAGTTCCTGATTCTTCTGCCAGGGATAAAATATCAATGTGTTCTTTATCTATTTATAGCACAGGTTGTGAGGCCATCAAAACAAATCTTGCCTTTTAATTCTAGAGGGAAGCAATTGAAAACTTGAGGAAATTATGTTCACTAGTCCAGGAGAAATTTCTCATCCGCATTCTGTCCTGCTTCAGAATGCTACAGAATACGCACCCAGATTTTTTTTAACTTTGAGGTCACTGCAGTAAAGTGGGAATCACACGTGTCAATTTACACACGTTGCGGTTCCCACAAACAGTAATACAAGATTAGTCCATTTTTGATTCTGCTGGTTGCAGAATAAATACTAGTCAGAACACCAGGGATTATTGCACTATTGTTCACCGATATTGTGACACCATTACTCGAGAGGGCAGACATGAACATGCCTCAAAAAGCCATCAATACTAACACTGCAGCATTCCTCACCAGAGAGCTGAATTCAACATTCAAGTTTCTAGGGTGAGACCTGAGCCCTTGTCTAGCTAGCTAGCAGCTCTACCTTTGAGCTAAGCCTGACATCCTGTGGTACTGGAAAGCACAGATACAAAGCATGTACTACTCACACTTCATTAAACACCTTTCCAAGCAGAGACCCCTACAGTGCCGGAGCGTAAGGGAAATTAATCCAGAGTAAATTTTAAATTAGTCGCTTTTTATTTTGGCTGTGTTTGTGAGCAGTCAGCCACAGTACCACATGTGCATTTGAGAAATCACATTTAAAGACACACCCATGACTCAGCAAATCACCTCATTGTACAAAGGAATACAACACCTTTGACTTGGCGCAGCTCAGTGGTTAGCACTGTAGTTCACAGCGCCAGAGATCCAGGTTCGATTCCAGTCAGGGTAACTGTCTGTGTGGAGTTTGCACATTATCCCCGTGCCAGTGTGGGTTTGCACATTCTCCCCATGTCAGTGTGAAGTTTGCACATTCTCCCCGTGTCAGTGTGGGTTTGCACATTCTCCCCGTGTTAGTGTGAAGTTTGCACATTCTCCCCGTGTCAGTATAGAGTTTGCACATTCTCCCGATGTCAGTGTGGAGTTTGCACATTCTCCCGATGTCAGTGTGAAGTTTGCACATTCTCCCCGTGTCTGTGTGGGGTTTGTACATTCTCCCCATGTCAGTGTGGGTTTGCACATTCTCCCCATGTCAGTGTGAAATTTGCACATTCTCCCCGTGTCAGTGTGGGTTTGCACATTCTCCCCATGTCTGTGTGAAGTTTGCACATTCTCCCTGTGTCAGTGTGAAGTTTGCACATTCTCCCCGTGTCAGTATGGAGTTTGCACATTATCCCTGTGCCAGTGTGGGTTTGCACATTCTCCCGATGTCAGTGTGAAGTTTGCACATTCTCCCCGTGTCAGTGTGGGTTTGCATATTCTCCCCATGTCAGTGTGAAGTTTGCACATTCTCCCCTTGTCAGTGTGGAGTTTGCACATTCTCCCCGTGTCAGTGTGGGTTTGCACATTCTCCCCGTGTTAGTGTGGAGTTTGCACATTCTCCCCATGTCTGTGTGGAGTTTGCACATTCTCCCCATGTCTGTGTGGAGTTTGCACATTCTCCCCGTGTCAGTGTGGGGTTTGCACATTCTCCCCGTGTCAGTGTGTGTTTGTACATTCTCCCTGTGTCAGTGTGGGTTTGCACATTCTCCCCGTGTCTGTGTGAAGTTTGCACATTCTCCCCATGTCTGTGTGGGGTTTGCACATTCTCCCCGTGTCAGTGTGGAGTTTGCACATTCTCCCGGTGTCAGTGTGTGTTTGTACATTCTCCCTGTGTCAGTGTGTGTTTGTACATTCTCCCCGTGTCAGTGTGTGTTTGTACATTCTCCCCGTGTCAGTGTGGAGTTTGCACATTCTCCCCGTGTCAGTGTGTGTTTGTACATTCTCCCCGTGTCAGTGTGGAGTTTGTACATTCTCCCCGTGTCAGTGTAGATTTGCACATTCTCCCGGTGTCAGTGTGTGTTTGTACATTCTCCCCATGTCAGTGTGGAGTTTGCACATTCTCCCCATGTCAGTGTGGAGTTTGCACATTCTCCCCGTGTCAGTGTGTGTTTGCACATTCTCCCCGTGTCAGTATGTGTTTGTACATTCTCCCTGTGTCAGTGTGGAGTTTGCACATTCTCCCCGTGTCAGTGTGTGTTTGTACATTCTCCCCGTGTCAGTGTGTGTTTGTACATTCTCCCCGTGTCAGTGTGTGTTTGCACATTCTCCCTGTGTCAGTGTGTGTTTGTACATTCTCCCTGTGTCAGTGTGGAGTTTGCACATTCTCCCCGTGTCAGTGTGTGTTTGTACATTCTCCCCGTGTCAGTGTGGAGTTTGCACATTCTCCCCGTGTCAGTGTGTGTTTGTACATTCTCCCCGTGTCAGTGTGGAGTTTGCACATTCTCCCGGTGTCAGTGTGTGTTTGCACATTCTCCCTGTGTCAGTGTGTGTTTGTACATTCTCCCTGTGTCAGTGTGGAGTTTGCACATTCTCCCCGTGTCAGTGTGTGTTTGTACATTCTCCCCGTGTCAGTGTGGAGTTTGCACATTCTCCCCATGTCAGTGTGGTGTTTGTACATTCTCCCCGTGTCAGTGTGTGTTTGCACATTCTCCCCTTGTCAGTGTGCGGTTTGCACATTTTCCCCGTGTCAGTGTGCGTTTGTACATTCTCCCCGTGTCAGTGTGTGTTTGCACATTCTCGCTGTGTCAGTGTGTGTTTGTACATTCTCCCTGTGTCAGTGTGGAGTTTGCACATTCTCCCCGTGTCAGTGTGTGTTTGTACATTCTCCCCGTGTCAGTGTAGGTTTGCACATTCTCCCTGTGTCAGTGTGGGGTTTGTACATTCTCCCCGTGTCAGTGTGGGGTTTGTACATTCTCCCCGTGTCAGTGTGGAGTTTGTACATTCTCCCCGTGTCTGTGTGGGGTTTGCACATTCTCCCCGTCTCAGTGTAGGTTTGCACATTCTCCCCTTGTCAGTGTGGAGTTTGCACATTTTCCCCGTGTCAGTGTAGGTTTGCACATTCTCCCCGTGTCAGTGTAGGTTTGCACATTCTCCCCGTGTCAGTGTAGGTTTTCACTTTCTCCCCTTGTCAGTGTGGGGTTTGCACATTCTCCCGTGTCAGTGTAGGTTTGCACATTCTCCCCGTGTCAGTGTGGGGTTTGTACAATCTCCCCGTGTCAGTGTGGAGTTTGCACATTCTCCCCGTGTCAGTGTAGGTTTTCACTTTCTCCCCGTGTCAGTGTGGGGTTTGCACATTCTCCCCGTGTCAGTGTAGGTTTTCACTTTCTCCCCTTGTCAGTGTGGAGTTTGTACAATCTCCCCGTGTCAGTGTGGAGTTTGTACATTCTCCCCGTGTCTGTGTGGGGTTTGCACATTCTCCCCGTGTCAGTGTAGATTTGCACATTCTCCCCGTGTCAGTGTGGGGTTTGTACAATCTCCCTGTGTCAGTGTGGTGTTTGTACATTCTCCCCGTGTCAGTGTGGGGTTTGCACATTCTCCCCGTGTCAGTGTAGGTTTGCACATTCTCCCCGTGTCAGTGTAGGTTTTCACTTTCTCCCCTTGTCAGTGTGGGGTTTGCACATTCTCCCCGTGTCAGTGTAGGTTTGCACATTCTCCCCGTGTCAGTGTGGGGTTTGTACGTTCTCCCCGTGTCAGTGTGGTGTTTGCACATTCTCCCCGTGTCAGTGTGGGTTTGCATATTCTCCCCGTGTCTGTGTGGGGTTTGCACATTCTCCCCGTGTCAGTGTGGTTTTGCACATTCTCCCCGTGTCTGTGTGGAGTTTGTACAATCTCCCCGTGTCAGTGTGAAGTTTGTACATTCTCCACTTGTCAGTGTGGCTTTGCACATTCTCCCCGTGTCAGTGTGGGGTTTGTACGTTCTCCCCGTGTCAGTGTGGTGTTTGCACATTCTCCCCGTGTCAGTGTGGGTTTGCATATTCTCCCCGTGTCTGTGTGGGGTTTGCACATTCTCCCCATGTCAGTGTGGGTTTGCATATTCTCCCCGTGTCTGTGTGGGGTTTGCACATTCTCCCCGTGTCAGTGTGGGTTTGCACATTCTCCCCGTGTCTGTGTGGAGTTTGTACAATCTCCCCGTGTCAGTGTGGAGTTTGTACATTCTCCACTTGTCAGTGTGGCTTTGCACATTCTCCCTGTGTCAGTGTGGGGTTTGTACATTCTCCCCGTGTCAGTGTGGGCTTGCACATTCTTCCCGTGTCAGTGTGGGTTTGCACATTCTCTCCATGTCAGTGTGGAGTTTGCACATTCTCCCTATGTCAGTATGGAGTTTGCACATTCTCCCCTTGTCAGTGTGGAGTTTGCACATTCTCCCCGTGTCAGTGGGGAGTTTGCACATTCTCCCTGTGTCAGTGTGGAGTTTGCACATTCTCCCCGTGTCAGTGTGGAGTTTGCACATTCTCCCCTTGTCAGTGTGGAGTTTGCACATTCCCCCCGTGTCAGTGTGGAGTTTGCACATTCTCCCCTTGTCAGTGTGGAGTTTGCACATTCTCCCCGTGTCAGTGTGGGTTTGCACATTCCCCCCGTGTCAGTGTGGGCTTCCTCCCAATTCCAAGGATGTGCAGGTTACAGTGGACTGGCTGTGCCAACTTGCCCATAGTGCCCAGGGATGTGCAGGCTAGGTGGGTTAGCCATGGGAAATGCATGGTTACAGGAATCAGGTGGGTCTGGGTGGGATGCGCTTTGGACTTGATGGGTTGAATGGCCTGCTTCCATACCGTAGGGATTCTGTGACAGGACCACACTTTCCTGGCAGTTCCCCATGGTCTCCAACTCCCCGAACATTACAGTAACTGCCCATTTCAGTATTGACCAAGTCTGGGCTCCAGACTGACTCCATATTGGGGTCCCAGTCCCTGTGGAAATATCCAGCACAGTCTGAGTTCTTAGTCGTGGCTTTGTGGAGTTTTATTTGAGCAGGTGTGTTTCATTTTCTTTTCTCATTTTGTTCTTGTTTTCCATCTTTTGGGATCGGTCAACAGGTGGAGATGGTATCAGTATCAAGCTACATACAACATGACGTCAAATCCCAAACGCCTGCAGGTTAGGGTAAATTGGCCGTGCTAAATTGCCCATAGTGTCCAGGGATATGCAGTCTAGTGGATTGGCCATGGTGGAACACAGGGTTACAGAAATAGGGTATGGGGCAGGTGGTTCTTCAGAAGGGTCCGTGTGGACTCCATTGTGGGCTGAATGGCCAGCTTCCACACTATAGGGATACTATGATTCTATGAAAGGGAGCCCAGCCAGCTTATATGGATCCTGTCAGCAATGAACATAGAGAAAAGGTGCTCAGGTAATTCAGTATCACCTTGGCTGAGAGATAAAGGAGCTGAGTGCTTTGGATTGCCAGTCCTTCCTGAACAGCCAGCTCACTGAAAAACCCTAAAATCTGCCAATCCAAATACGCCTATCGCATCATAGCTTTCTGTTCTGTTTCAGATCATCCAGGAGCAGATGAATCCCAAAGGCCATTGTTGATGGGCAGTCCTCTCTCCTCTGGTGAGAACACACACTCCAATGTATCTGTGGATCTTTTTTAATGACCTGTTTCACCCCCAGCTCTCAAAAGAATTGGTGACGAGTGGAACACTGTATTTGTATCCCATCACCCTAACTCACTCTACTTACATTTATTCATTCATGGGATGTAGGTGTTGCTGATTGGCCCAGAATTTATTGCCCGTCCCCAGTTCTCTTGAGAAGGGCATCATTTGAGGTAGTAACTAGTCCTTAAGCAGCATTGGAGTGTAACAGGTACTCTGAATCTATAACACCCAGGATATGGAGTACATATTGCTTTATGACAATATTTTCTCAGGAAAGGTTCACTAGGATGAGCCCCAGTATGGAGGGATTGTCTTCTGAGCAACGGAGGGGACTCTGTTCACTGAAGAGGTGATCACATTGAAACATATCAGATTCTTAAGGGGCTTGACAGGATAAATACTGAGAGAATGTTTCCTCTCATGGGAGAGTCTAAGACTAAATATCATAGTCTCAGAATAAATTGATGATTGATTGATTTATTGTCATGTGTACCGAAGTACAGTGAAAAGCTTTGTTTATGAGCAGTATAGGCAGATCATAGTAAACAAGGATGTATAGCTCAAAAAGACTTTGACAGAGGCATACAGGTTATATTGCACAGGGCATGCGGGTTCAGGCTTCTGTGTCCTCTGCCTGATGGAAGAGGTTGTGGGACATCATTACCAGGGTGTGATGGGTCATGATGATGTTGGCAGCCTTTCTGCAGCAGTGAGCTGTGTAATTGGAGTGCATGGATGGGAGGTTGGCTTCCGTGATGGTCTGGGCTGTGCACACCACCATCTGTAGTTTCTTACGGTCCTGGGCAGAGCAGTTGCTGTCCCAGGTGGACGGTATGCTCCCAATGGTGGTGTGTAGAAGTTGATGAGAGTCCTATGAACATACCAACCTTCCTGAGCCAGCTGAGGAAGAAGAGTGGTGCGAATTTAGGATTGAGATGAGGAGGAATGTCTTCTCTCAGAGGGTTGTGAGTCTTTGGAACTCTGCCACAGAAGCTGAGGGGGCAGAGTCCTTGCGCACATTTAAGGCTGAGATAGGTTTGTGGTCAGTCGGGAATCAAGGGTTACAGGAAAAGGGCAGGAAAACAGACGTGAGGAATGTCAGATTATCCAGGATCCTGTTGAACGGTGGAGCAGTCTCGAGGGGCAGAATGGCCTACTCCCTGTTCCTATTTCCTTTGGTCACACTGTCTTTACCGTATTATATACACCAGAAAGATCAGGACACATTTCAAGCGATATTATTGTAATCATGAAATAATTAGAAATGGAATGCAGTTTTAATAGAGAAAAACCTTTCCATCCAATGTGTTGGACATGAATAAATCAAAGTCTGAAGAAGCTTTAAATAGTGTGGTCTGGCTGCGATTTGTCACACTGGCTCAAGTGTAAATATTTGCGACAGATTAAACTTGAATCACCCAGCTACAGTGAATGGTAAATAGTGAGTCAAGTCGACAATTCCAAATGTTGTATTTGGGAGAAAGCTATGGATCCGTAGCAAGACTGATGTTCACTTTGTTGGTACATTTCAGCCAGATATGACTGCCTTGGAAATGAGGAGGTAACTCAAGGCCACTTCACCCTTTCAGGAGAGCCTTGAGTAAACAGGCACAGGAGGGCTCAGCCAGTCTCCTCCTTCATAAATATATCACAACCAGCAGGAAGGGCTAGGGAAGATCACCCATCATTGATGACACTGCTGTTGGGTGGAGCTTACCTTGTATCAATTGGCTGCCATCTTTACTACATTACACCAGTACTGACACTCTGCGAAGTATTTCATTGGCTGTAATGTACTTCATGAAATCCCGTGTCATGAAACAGGTTAGCCATGGTCAGATTGATTGGTAAATCATGCTCAAGGGCCTGAATGGCCTCTTCCTGGTGTATGAAGGACGCTATATAAATGCCAATTCTTTCTTTCTTTAGATGGACAGTGCTGCATGATGAAAAGCTCTTTGTGGATGTATTTAGCTTGCTATTAGAGTACATGAGAGGTTTAAGATGTGTGTGTCTGACATGCATGTGTTGTGTGTAAGACAGTGTGTGGTGTAAGAGACATGTGTGTGGAGTATGAGAGATGTGTATGATATGTGAGACATGTGTGTGCCCGAGATGTTGAAATTAAACTAGTGGAGGCTTGGATTTTGGTGTTGTGTTCTGTGTCAGCTGCTACAGATCTATGGAGGACAAGAATCCTCTGTCAGCAGTGGGTGCATGATCTGAAATTCATATGCTGGAAAAATACCCAGGGAGATACTTCCTCATTCAGGTTAGTCACAGCAACAGATTTGATCTCTTCTTGTTTCATTTTCAATCTTCACATTTCTGGAATCTATATATGTACCCATGCATTTTGGGAATCTATATGTATACACATGTATTTCTGGCATCTATATGCACATGCTTGTGTTTATGACATCTAGATGTGCACCCTCATATTTCTGGACTCTATATGTGTACATGTGTATTTATATGTGCACACTTGTATTCCTGGTATCTATGTGTGCACCCTCATATTTCTGGACTCTAAATGTGTGCTCATGTATTTCTGCTATTGATATATGCACTCTCAACTCTCTGGACTCTAAACATGTACACATGTATTTCTGGTATGTATATGTGCTCCCTCATCTTTCTGGACTCTAAAAGAGTACACATGTATTTCTGGGATTTATATGTGCTCCCTCAGCTCTCCAGACTCTAAATGTGTACATGTGTATTTCTGGTATGTATATGTGCTCCCATGCATTGCTTCACTGCTGCACTTGTACCCATTAGATCAGTGACAGCACCGTGGAGACCGTGATGGACTATAGAAGTGCGAGCTTTTTCTCAGTCATTGGCCTGCTTCCCTCAGTGCAACATGGATTCCACCTCCTCCCCCCCCCGACACCCCCACCCCCACCCCCATCACCCCCACCCCTGCAGACGCCAAATGTAATTTAGAGCAGCTTTGAGCCCCAGTGTGAGCTCTCGGGTTATATTAGAGATTCGCGTTGGGTTTGTGTGCTGCCTTGATGCGTTAAAGTTTCACTTGATCCGTCTCTCAGATCAATTCTCCTTTATTCCTGAAAGAAATGCAGCAGAAAGGAACTTTAAACCATTTTCAATTGTCAAAAATGCAGAAAAGGCGCCTTGAAAATTCATTTGCAGGAGTTAAGAAATCATTTGGTTTCCAAGCGACTGCAGTCAAAAGAAAACACTCGGGGTATCAGGTTTTCGAGAATCTTTCTACCAGAGTGGGTACAAAGATATCATTATATCACTGTTACAGTATTGGATGCAGATGTCAGCTTGATAGGGTTTAGAGCAAGGCTTACTTAACAGTGATGCAGAACTAGCACAAAGGGTTTGAAATAGAGATGTACTGGGAGGAATGTAGCAGGTGGAAGCTGTAATATTACAGCCTATGTACATTATAAGCTGCAAGTGTAAACTATGATTTAGCATAGTCTATAAATTTAAAATCCCACATTGTGTGGTCTGAGTGCAGTAATACATTAAAGCATTTTTCTTGGCATTAATATCAATGTTGACACAATAGGATAGCGGGTTATTCAGCTTTGATTTAAAATCTTATCTTGTCAGGGTGAGGTGTGAGCTGCTGGAGGGTGTGTATGCAGCAATTTTCAGGTTAGCTCAGTTGGCCGGATGGTAACAGCATCTAATCCCCACACCCACTGAGGTTACCCGTGAAGGTCTCTCCTCCCCAAGGTATCCCCTCGCCCCAGACATGGTGACTCTCAGGTTAAACCACCACCAACCTTCTGCTTCACGAGAGACTTGCACAATGGCGACTTTGCATCATCTAAGAAATCAACATTGGCTGGGGCAATGAGAGTAACTCTGCTCTGCTGCTTCAATATACAGCTGAACGATTGTTTACATCAGCCAGAGGACAGATGGGCCTTGCTTTCGTATCTCAGCCCACCTTCAACTGTGATGCACACACTATTGAAGGAGAGCAGGAACAGTGCCTCATTCAATATTATCCCTCAACCAACATCACACACACAGGCTGTTTGTGAGGAGGTGGTCATAGTGGTCATGTCAGTGGCCTGGCAATCCAGAACCCCAGGCTAATGTTATGGGGTCATGGGTTTGAATTCTCACCCTGGAAGATGGTGGAATTTGAATTCAGCCAAGTTTGGAAGGAATATTTAGTCTAACTGTGACCAGACAACGATTGTTGTAAAAACCCATCTGGATTCACTAATGTCCTACAGGGAAGGAAACTACCATCTTTACCTGGTATGACCTACATGTGACCCCTGACCCTCTGTAATGTGGTTGAATCTTAACAAGATTATTGAACTAGAAAGAGTGCAGAAAAGATTTACTGGGATTCTCCCTGGACTAGAAGGTATAAGGAGAGTCATAAGGAGCGATTGGATGTTTTTCCCTGGAAGGTAGGCGATTGAGGGGTGACCTTATAGAGCCCATAACATTCAATCTGCATTCATACAGCACCCTTTTACAAGAGGTCTATGAAATCATCAGAGGCATAGATAAGGTAGATAGCCAACAGCTGTTCCCCACGGTAGGGGAATCTAAGACAAGAGGGCATTGGTTTACCATGAGAGGGGAGAGATACAAAAAGGTCCAGGGGGGCAATTTGTTTCATACAGAGGGTGGTGAGTGGCTTGAACAAGCTACCAGAGGGAGTGGTGGATGGGAGAACCATTTTGTCATTTAAGAAACATTTAGGCAGGTACGTGGATGGGATAGGCATGGGGTGATATGGATCAAACGCAGGTAAATGGGACTAATCTAGTTGTGAAAACGGGACAGAATGGGCAAGTTTCTATGCTGTAAACCTCTAAGGCTCTCAAACTACCCTCTGGGCAATAAATAGTGACCTCACTAAAGGTTGCCCACATCCCATGAACGAGTTAAAAAAAATTGTGTTGCGGACAGTGGGATCTTACTTTGCACTGATCATAGGTTTTAAGGGAGTCAGGGAAATCCTGCGATTGTAAAAGGGTGCTGTATAAATGCAGGTCAAATGTTATAGGCTTGTTCTTGAAAAACAAAACAAACAATTCCTGGTGCTCAGCACTTCCAGCCCACACAGTGTTGATCACTGAACGTCTCGCCAGATTAGACCAACGTCTTTGACAAGCGTAATTATGCAAATTTGTCCCATTTAAAGGCTTTGTGTAATTACGAAATACGCTGAAAGTTGAGATAATTGTAACATTTAAATACAAGTGTTCCATATAACTGATGAAAAGGTTACACAACACCCATGGAGAGACATGTGAGTGGGTGTGATTGTGTAACTGACTGTTATAAAGCCAATCCCAATTTACTGGAGCCACATATTCCCAATGAATTTCACAATATGGTGGCTTCAGGCAAGTGGGAGATGTGATAAAGTTGTTTCCATCAAGTTGGTTCAGATGGGAAGTCAAGGGAAGCTGTTTCCAGTGGCTGAGGTATCAATAATCAGGGCCGTGTGGGCTCTTGCGTTGTGATGGTAGTGTCCATACCCCTGGATCAGGACGCTCAAGGCAAGCCCCACCTGCCACAGAGCTATGTAACAAAATCTCTGAACAGGTCAATTGGAAAATATCATAACCAGGGACTTTGGATGGTATTGCATGCAGAGGTCCCACAGTGAAAGCAGACTACGGTGGTCCATGGAGTCACCCTGTCGGTTATTCTGTGCAGTGTGTGGGCCCTGTATGTCTCGGTTGTGGGAGACTGCTCCTCCCCCCCTCCTTTTTAGTTATTTATTGTGCTTTTGGATGCACTTCAGCCCCACGTTCCTGATCGTTGGGAACCTTGTGTGGAGGTGGGGGCAGGATGTTGGCAGATTTTGGTGGGTCTGCCCCTGCCCCTAGCCAGGATGGGTAGAAAGAGGTCCGGGCAGTGGGTCACAGAGGAGACATATCTGCCAACTGCCTGCCCCTCTTCCACTATTACATAGGTGCCCGGGTGCCCTTGCAAGGAAGCATGCAGTATCAACCTTTTGGAATAAGGTGGGCACTGGAGGGGATGATGTGCCCTATTTTATTAGATGAGAGTCAGGTGACAGATGGTTGGGTTAATGGATAGGTAATGAAATTGGCAACAGGCGACCAGTCACACAAGGATCTGTACTAAGGCTGCAATTATTCACAATATTTATTAACCAGCTTGAATAATGGCATACAAAGTCCACATTTGATGACACCCTGAGTCCAGTGTCAGTGTAGATAATAGCATTAAATTACAAAGGGATATTGATAGACAAAGTGAATGGGCAAAACTGTGGCAAGTGGAGTTCAGTGTAAGCAAGTGTGAGGTTAGCTATTTTGGTCTGAAAAGGGTAGATCAGGGTACCTTCTAGGTGGTATGAAGTTAAGTGCAGCAGACGTCCAAAGAGACTTGGGCGATCAGCAGCACAGATCTTCAAAATGTCGCAAACAGGTGTAGAAAATAATCAAGTCTATATCCAAAGTAGACAAGCAGGAGGCTGGAAGATCACAGCAAGCCAGGCAGCTTCAGGAGGTAGAGATGGACGTTTTGGGTGTATGAGAGATAAATAGGTGGGGGGGTGAGGTGGGTCTGGGAGTAAGGTAACTGGGAAGATGCAGGTTGGGGGGCAGTGATGGTGATAGGTCAGAGGGGAGGGTGGAGCATGTAGGTGGGAAGGAAGATGAACAGTTCAAGAAGACTGTGACGAGTTGGAGGGTTGGATCTGGGATGAGATGGAGGTGAGTAGAAATGAGGAAACTAGTGAAGTCGGCATTGATACCGTGTGGTTGGAAAATCCCAAGGCGGAAGATGAGGAGTTCTTTAACCAGGCATCGGGTGGCCAGGATTTGGCAGTGGAGGAGGCCCCTTAATGAGCTTTGCACTAAATTAATCGATTGGAAAACATGGCTGACTACCTGGTGGTGGGTAAGCGATGAAAATGAATGATTTGGCAGTAGGAAGGAAGTTGTGTAAAAAGAAAAATATTAACCAGAGGCTTGGGATTTAAGGTGCTTGGCAAAAGGCCCAGAGGTGGCATGAGCAAAGGTATTTCCAAATAAATGGTCGTTGGTGTTGGAATGCACGCTGGATAATGGGCATGGACTTAGCGGTAACCTTCACGGGAGATCTGGGTAAATACTTGGAAAGAGAAACCAATGCTGGCCTAAGGCAGAGAAATGGAGTGGAACTAGCTGTTGTTACTGTTTGAAAGAACTTGTACAAGAAGGATGGGTCTAATGTCCTCCTTTACCAAACTCTGCCAATGTTTCAATGACCCTGTGTAAAGCTTTAACTGATATGTGGAGTTTGCACTTTCGCCCCGTGCCTGCGTGGGTTTCCTCCGGGTACTCCGTTTCCTTCCACAAGTCCAAAGATGTTCAGGTTAGGGTGAATTAGCCATGCGAAATTGCCTTTGGTGTTCAGGGATGTGTAAGCTTAGCTGCAATAGTCACAGTCAAGATTAGAGTGATGCTGGAAAACGCAGCAGGTCAGGCAGCATCTGAGAAGCAGGAAAATCGACGTTTCAGGCAGAAGGCCTTCATCAGGAATGACATCAATTTTCCTGCTCCTCGGATGCTACCTGACATGCTGTGCTTTTCCAGCACCACTTTAATTTTGACACTAACCTCCAGCATCTGCAGTACCCACCTCTGCATTAGTCAGGGATAAATGTAGAATAATAGGGGAGTGTGTCTGGGTGGGTTATTCTTCGAAAGGTCAGTGTGGACTTGTTGGGCCAAATGGCCTGTTTCCCATACTGTAGCGATTCTATGAATGAATGAATTATCTTTAACAGTTATGCTGGAAGGTGGAGCTGTAGAGGTCTCAGTCACATCTTAGAGATCTCATTGTCGAAGCTTGATCCTCCAGCTCTTTTATACCCTGACTTGATACTCTACCTACCTGACCATTCCAACTGTGTCCCAGTGGGTAGCTCTCTCACCTCTGAGCTTCGGTCATGGGTTCGAGTCCCACCTAGATACTGGGGCACAAAAATCCAGGTCAACAAAGCAATGCCAGAACAGTGAGAGTGCTGCACTGTCAAAGGAGTAAGCTTTCAGCCTAGGTATCAACCCAAAGCCAGGTTCCCACTGAATTCATCGCACAACCAATTTCATCGGAGCAAAGAAGCAGTCCAGCTGCTTACAATTGCCTTGTGGTTTGAAGTAGAATGGTGATAAGCACAGAAGGAGGCTGCTTGGTTCATCATCTGTGTACCAGCTCATGTCTGTTCAACTGGCTATGCAATGGGTAAAGTTGCCCTAGTCCCACTCTCACATTAGAGAGAGAGAGAGAGAGAGAGAGAGATGATCAGTCTTTAAACCTGGGTGGAGGTGGCCATATATCAGGGTGAGGTTGAGAAAGTGGGACCTTGGTGATAACTTCAACTGGTGCTGGAATTGAGCTGCCGCTGTTCAGAGTCACTCTGCATTACAAACCAGCCATCCAGCCAACTGAGCTAGCTGACTCCCTGTTATCAGATGCTCTTGGCTTCCCTGTTGCCTATGTTAGAATAGTGACTGCACTCCAAATGAACTCCATTGGCTGCACAGAGCTTTAGGAAGGTCCAGGAATTGTAGCCTGTCCCTAATTGCTCTTGAGCTGCAGGGAAGATGTTCCTACGATGTTGCTGTTGGGAATTCCATGACAATGAAGGGGTGGTCAGTATATGTGCAGCTTGGGAGGGTATGTAACAGGGAGGTGATGGTGAGTATGGCGCAACGTATAGACATAAACTCAGCCTTCAGTCACACAATCTCCCTTCATTACCTTCAGGCTTACTGACTGGTCTCAGGCTGGAACATCTACGCAGACAAGTTGTTGGGCTGGAGAGGGATTGGATGGGGGAGGTGAGAATCAGATGTTGGGTTAGAGGGTGGGGATGAGAAGGGAGAAGAAGAGGGACTGGAATAGCCTGGCTGGGAGTCGGAGGTCAGGCTGGGGAGGCAGTGGGAATCAGAAGGTGCACTATTACTCCCATGTTTATGGCTCCAATTCCCAGAAAAAATGCTTCCCTGTCAGGGAGGTGAATGTAGGAAAATGGGACCAAGGTAGCTCATTGCTCTGTGATTCTGAAAGGGGGAAATCCCACTGACAATGCCTCTGGATTTTTGACTCACAGAGCATCAATGGATGAGACTTTGTGCACAAAACCTGAAACATAGCCTCAGCTCCCCATTTTTTAAAAGATTCTCATTCACAGGACATGTGTCTAGCTGACTAGGGTAGCAAAGTGGCACGGTGGTTGGCACTGCTGCCTCACAGCGCCATGGAACCGGGTTTGATACCAGCCTTGGGTGACTATCTGTGTGGAGTTTGCAAATTCGCTCCATGTCTGTGTGGGTTTCATCCAGGTGCTCCACCCTCCTCTCACAGTCCCAAGATGTGCAGGTCAAGTGGGTTGGCCATGGTGCCCATCAATGGCATGGCTAGTTGGATTGGCCATGGGAAATATGGGGTAGAGGGATGGGTTTGGGAGGGATGCTCTTCAGAGGGTCAGTGTGGACTCAATGGGCTGAATGGCCTACTTTCACACTGTACGGATTTTTTGATACTGCCTGGAGGTCAGTTGAGTCAATCACATGACTGTGGGGGTCTGGAGTCATGTGTAAGCCAGACCACATAGAGACAACAGATTTCCTTCCCTGAAGGACATGAGTGAACTAGATTGATCTTTTCCCAAGCAATCAGGGTGACGTGGTGGCTCAGTGGCTCGCCCTGCTGCCTCACAGCACCAGGAACCTGAGTTCGATTCCAGCCTCGGGTGACTGTCTGTGTGGAGTTTGCACATTCTCCCCGTGTCTGCGTGGGTTTCCTCCGGTTTCCTCCCACAGTCCAAAGATGTGCAGATTAGGGTGAATTGGTCACGCTAAATTGTCCATAGTATCCAGGGATGTGCAGGTTAGGTGCATTAGTCAGGGAGAAATGTAGGAATAATAGGGTAGGGGAATGGGTCTGGGTGGGTTACTCTTCGGTGGGTCGATGTGGATTTGTTGGGCCAAAGTCCCTGCTTCCACACTGTAGGGATTCTAAATAAAAAAGCAGCATCATTAAACTTTTAATTCCACCACCTGCCCTGATGGGATTGGAACTTGGATCCCCAAAACACTACCTTGGTTACTGGATTAACAATCTGTCAATAATACCACTAGGCCATCCCCTCCTGGCCTGAACTTACTGTAGCTACAGAGCTGTGTCAATCACAGGGACAACACAAACCTACTCTGGTATGAGGCCATTCTTGCTGTCACATCTGTGCTAGTTCTTCAAATAACAGAAATGCCACTTTGCAACTCACAGCCCCAGCCTTTTGTCCAAAAACCTGGAGGCCGTTCACTGTAAACACTCGCCCACTTCCTTCTAAAATTACTTTTCTAGTAGAACTTTCCAGATCCCAACAATTCTTCACAATGGCCTTTCTCACTGCCCCTTTTGCCAGCGATTTTGAATTTATGACCTCTGGTCTTTGGGCCCAATGGTCAAAGACAATCATTTTTCACTCTGTAATCATAACGAAACCTCGTGACATAACAAGTGCATTTCTGTAGCACCCTTCATGACACCAGACAGCACTGCCTTGTAAAGGAAGTACCTTTGAACCCTGATAAAGATGGTGACGTGATGAGACTGTGGTGGAGATGGTTACAAATGGGGATTTCAAAATAAACAAACACAAAACAAAATTGAACGGCTGCAGGAAAGTGAGGACAGCTGGGACTAAGTTAGTTGCTCTTGGGGAGAGTTAGCATGGACAGAGTACGCTGAAACAAAAAGGGTTGTGCTGGAAAAGCACAGCAGGTCAGGCAGCATCTGAGGAGCAGGAGCGTAGACGTTTATGGCATAAGCCATTCCTGACGAAGAGATTATGCTCAAAATGCCGACTCTCCTGCACCTCGGATGCTGCCTGACCGGCTATGCTTTTCCAGCACCACCCTTTTTGACTCTGATTCTCCAGCAGTCCTCCTCACAGTGGGCTGGATGCCCTCCTTCTGTACTATAATCCTTCCCTGATTCTATAAAACATGGCAAATGATTTCCGCACATCAGCAAGTCTCATCCAGTGCAGTAAGATAAATACTCTGGAGATGGCGGGGGGGGGGGGGGGGGGGGGGGGCGGGGCCTTGAGAATGTTTGCCAGGACAATTCAACTGCTGTTCTTCAAAGTTGTGCAGTGGGATCGTTCCTACCACACTGAGAGAGCCTGATGAGCTTCACTTTAATATCTCCTCTGAGCAGCAGCATACCTTAAACACTGCACTGTGTCTGTCCAGAATGTCAACTGAAGTCTCACAATCTGGAAACTTCTGACTTAGAAGCAGCAGGGAGTCAAGGTTAACTTAAGCAGTGTATATTGAGGGAAATACATCTCAGACCTGCCTGTGTTCAGCTGTTCTCATCCATTACTATATATAGGTTATCCAGCACACTTGGCAGCAGTATTTTATGATGTGTGTTTTATGGGGAGCTGTGTATCATTTCAATGGCAATCCATCCACAAACAGTCCATCTGATTGCATAAGGGACTCCTTATAGAAAGCACAATGTCATAGCTTGTGGTGTTGATGGTGCCAGGCTCCATCTCACCATGTGGGTTAATGCCCACACCTGGTTCACAACCACAGATACCAAGGAGACTGTTAACAGAGTTGACCCAGCAGTTGGGAATCATTATGTGATTGACATTGGCGACGTGACTATGTTGATCCTCACATTCCAGCCAAACAGGAATTTACATGCACATCTTTTATCGCTGTCTACAGCATTCGCTCCTCTACCTCAGTTAAAAACCACCCCAACACCAGGTTATAGTCTAACAGGTTTATTTGGAAGCACCAGCTTTCAGAACACTGCTCCTTCATCAGGTGGTTGTGGAGCAGAATCCTAAGACACAGAATTTATAGCAAAAGATCACAGTGTCATATAACTGACGATATTGAACAAACCTAGTTTGCTGTTAAGTCATTCATCTTTTAGAATGGGTTGTAAGTTTCGGTTCACTAATATGTAAATCCCAGAACTTCTTTCATTTCCCTCAATATACACTGCACAAGTCAACCTTGACTCCCTGATGCCTCCCAGTCAGAAGCTTCTGGATTGTGAGACATCAGTTGACATTCTGGATGGACACAGTGCAGTATTTAAGGTATGCTGCTGCTCAGTAAAGCCAAGCCCATCAGGCTCTCAGTGTGGCAATAGCCTAGTGATGTTACCGCTCAACTCTTAATCTAGAGACCCAGGTAATGTTCTGGGGACCCGTGTTTGAATCCCATCATGGCAGATGGTAGAATTTGAATTCAATAAATATCTGGAATTAAGAGTCCTGAAAAAAACCCATCTGGTTCACTAAAGTCCTTTAGAGAATGAAACTGCCATCCTTACCCAGAAAGGTCTACATGTAACAGAGCAATGTGGTTAACTCTTAACTGTCCTCTGGGCAATTAGGGATGGATATTAATTGCTGGTTATCCAGTGACACCCTCATCTTGTGGATGAGTAACAAAAAGCATTCCTGAAATAATTTAAGGTTTTATAAAAAAAAGTGACATCTCAGCTCAGACAATGCATTAAAGGTGCGAGGTTAGAGTCTGTCTGTGTCCCAATCTTGAGTCAGACTGGTTCTATTTCCAAAGTAGGAAGTTATAAAATATCATATGGATTGACTGTTTGCAGATTGTGCACTTTTTGAAAAAAAAATGCATCTGCAAGTGCAAATTCTGCACATGTAAATTATTCCCATAGACTTATATGTGTGTGTGCATACATGTGAGTGAGAGATGGTGTATGTGTGCATGTGAGGGAGAGAGAGAGTGTATGTGTGTGCATGTGAAGGAGAGAGAGAGTGTGTGTGGGTGTGCATGTGAGGGAGAGAGAGTGTGTGGGTGTGCATGTGAGGGAGAGAGAGAGTGTATGTGTGTGCATGTGAAGGAGAGAGAGAGTGTGTGTGGGTGTGCATGTGAGGGAGAGAGAGTGTGTGGGTGTGCATGTGAGGGAGAGAGAGAGTGTATGTGTGTGCATGTGAAGGAGAGAGAGAGTGTGTGTGGGTGTGCATGTGAGGGAGAGAGAGTGTGTGGGTGTGCATGTGAGGGAGAGAGAGAGTGTATGTGGGAGATAGGGAGAGAGTGTGGGAGTGTGTGTGTACTTGATAGAGTGTGCGCAAGTATGACAGAGTATATGCCTGTGGGAGGGTGTGCGCATAAGTGTGAGCGTTGGGGAGGAGGTGTGTGTGTCTGAGCATGTGTGCATAAGAGAGGATCTGCATGTGATTGTGTGTAAGAGTCTGTGTGTGTGTATGTGTGTGCATGTGTGTATGTGCGTGTGTGTG
>NC_057734.1:4234958-4239117 GCF_004010195.1 Chiloscyllium plagiosum | reverse complement strand
GGTTCAATTCCCGCCTCAGGCGACTGACTGTGTGGAGTTTGCACATTCTCCCCGTGTCTGCGTGGGTTTCCTCCCACAGTCCAAAAATGTGCAGGTTAGGTGAATTGGCCGCGCTAAATTGCCCGTAGTGTTAGGTGAAGGGGTAAATGTAGGGGAATGTGTCTAGGTGGGTTGCGCTTCAGTGGGTCAGTGTGGACTTGTTGGGCCGAAGGGCCTGTTTCCACACTGTAACTAATCTAAGTATAATTACAGTGGGAGCTACAGGTTACACGGGTCTGGAGATTACATTGCGAAATGGGGATTACAAAGAGAGCTGGATATTAAAATAGGAATTAGAGGTTACAGTGTGGGAGTTGGGGAATATAGTGTGAGGTTTGGATATTATAGTGGGAGCTGGAAGCTACAGTGTAGCAGTTGGAGATTACATTGGGTGCTGGATATTACTATGGAAACTGGAGACTGTCCTCTCAGAGAATATCCACGCTGCCATCTATTGATGAACTGCAGAGCTGCGTCAGCTGCTGGAGGTAACATGAAGTTGTGATCGTGAATTTTACGATTCAGGCCCTATCGTGTAATTACATGCAAATATTTCTGAGGTCACAGTAGTTACATCAGGCTATGAGTTACCGTCAAACACATAGATGTAAAGTCTTCAATAAATCAGAATAACTGAGGGGTGTATAAAAATTGTTTCAGCCTGACTGCAAATGAAAAAAAAACATTGGCTCTCTATTTCAGAGTGGGAACTTGCAGCCACATTTCTATTTTGCTAATACCGTTGAACACGGGTTCATCAGCAAAAGCAGACGTTTCTCATAAGGCCCTCCATCTCTGACTGACCTAGACGTCAATCACTGGCAAAGTCTTTAAAAATAAACTATGCTGAACCATCTCACAGTTTCACAGGTCAGTTTCACGGTAAATTTAACTTTCTTTCACATCAGAAATGTGTTCAAATGGGCTGCGACCTCAGAAAACGAGTAGCATTTGAAGAACCTTCCTGAACAAAGTTCAAGGTGAGGAATAAATGGTTTAGAGGGGATCTGAGGAAAAGCTTTTTCACCCAGACAGTGGTAGAAATATGGAACTGTGCTGCCTGGGAGGGGGGTGGAGGCAGGGACTCTCACAATATTTAAGAAGAATCTGGATGAGCACTTTGAGTGCCAGGGTTTACCAGACCACGGACCAAGTGCAGGAAAATGGGATTGATGTAGTTTGATACTTATCGGTCAACATAGGCGTGGTGGGCAGAAGGGCTTGATTATATATTCTTTAACTCTATGATTCTATTAACATAATCGTTGAGATCTTTGGCCAAACAAGGAGAAAGTGCAAGGTGAATGAGTAATTAAATTAATTTCATTTATTCAACTTGAGCTAGCATTATACTGAATCACCCCCATCTATCCCACAGGAATGTATCAATGACAAAGAGGCATTGTTTCACCTTCAATACTCGCACTGAGACAAGGATTTGTGTCTACTTTGCACTTCGTAAAGAGAATCAGTTTTCTCCCTTTCATACCTTCATTTATGCCCATATTTCATCTTTTTATTTCCACCATTAACAGTGTCTTTTGCATTTCCACAGACAACACCAGATGGCCTCCTTCTTTAAAGACCGCAATTTCCCCTCCCACGTGGTCGATGATGCCCTCCAGCACATGTCATCCACTTCCCACCCCTCCACCCCTCCAACCGCAACAAGGACAGAACCCCTTTCCCCGATCCTCACCATCCACCCCACTAACCTCCGTATACATCGCATCATCCCCACCATTTCCGCCACCTGCAAACGGACCCCACCGCCAGGGATATATTTCCCTCCCCACTCCTATCCATTTTCCATGAAGACCATTCCCGCCGCAACTCTCTCATCAGGTCCACACACCCCCAACCCCACCAGCCCACCCTCCCCTCCTTGCACCTTCCTCTACCACCGCAGGAATTGCAAAACCTGTACCCACACCACCCCCCTCACCTCTGTCCAAGGCCCTAAAGGAGCCTTCCAAATCCAGCAGAGTTTCACCTGCACTTTCACACATGTCATTTATTGCATCTGTTGCTCCCGATGCAGTCTCCTCTACATTGGGGAGACCGGGTGCCTTCTCGCAGAGCACTTCAGAGAACATCTCCGAGATACCCACACCAATCAACCCCACCGCCCCGTGACAGAATACTTCAACTCCCCTCCCACTCTGCCGAGGACATGCGGATCCTGCGCCTCCTCCATTGCCACTCCCTTATCAAGAATGCCTCATCTTCCACCTCAGGACCCTCCAACCCCAGGGCATCAATGTGGATTTCACCAGTTTCCTCATTTGCCCTCCCCCCACCTTACCCCAGTTCCAAACTTCCAGCTCAGCATCACCTGACCCATCTGTCCATCTTCCTTCCCACCTATCCGCTCCATCCTCTCCTCCGACCTATCACCATTACCCCCACCTCCATTCACCATTCTCAGCTATCTTCCCCCGAGCCCCACCCTCTCTCCCATTTATCTCATCACCCCCAAGGCTCACAAGCTTCATTCCTGATGAAGGGCTTATGCCCGAAATGAAGGGCTTATGCCCGAAACATTGACTCTCCTGCTCCTTGGATCTTGCCTGACCTGTTGTGCTTTTCCAGCACCACACTCTCGACTCTCCAGTATCTGCCCTTTTGCTCCTCCTCTGGCCTTGCCAACGGTGTTAAAAAAACCTATTTACCAATACCTTTTAGTTCTGAAGAAGAGTCATGGGACTCAGATTGTTAACTCTATTTGTGTCTTCACAGATGCTGCCAGACCTGCTGAGTTTCTCTTCAGATGTCCAGAACCACAGTATTTTACTTTCTTTTGTGCCTCCTCCCTCTGTGGCGCAGCTTCTTGTAGTCTATCTCCTTTTATTCAGCTCTTCTTTCTATTCTTCCTGCCAAACTGCATCAACTCAATTATATTCCATCTGCTAGGTTTTTGCCTACACCTTTATCCTATCCATTGCCTCCTGGAAACTCTTTGAGTCATCCTCATCACTTGCCTTCCCATCTATTTCTATGTCATCCACAAATTTGCCAATAGCGCAAAGTCAAGTAATTAATGTATATTATAAATAATTGTGGCCCCAACACTGATCCTTAAGACCATAAGATAAGGGGGGAAAATTAGGCCATTCAGCCCATTGAGACGGCACTGCCATTCAATCATAGCCACTTTGTTTCTCAACCCCATTCTCTTGCCTTCTCCCTGTAACCTTTTACCCCCTTACTAACAAGAACCTATCTATATCGATCTTAAAGACACTTAATGATGTGGCCTCCACAGCCTTCTGAACAATGAATTCCACAGATTTATTACCTTCTGGCTGAAGAAATACCTCCTCATCTCAGATCCCAGTGACACTTCACCAGTTACAGGTTGCCATCCCTTATCCCAACTCTTTCTCTTCTGTTAGTTAATCAATCCTCCCTTCATGCCAATACAGTACCCCGAAAGATGACTTGGCGAAGGAGCAGCACTCTGAAAGCTTGTGTAGGACTATAACCTGGTGTTGTTTGACTTCTGACATTAACCTTTTCTCATAAGACAATCCCTTTATTCCAGGAATCAGCTGAGTGAACCTCCTCCAGTCTGTCTCCAAAGCTAGTCTTCACAGAGATGCAGAAAACCAGTGTTTGTGATGGATGAGACAGAGGCTGGAAGATTGACACACGATCGTGAGACATGGTGTCAAATCAACTTCACAGTTTGAAGCTCATGACACATTCAGATGATGATATCTTCACTCTTCCCAACGTTTAACAGGAGGAACTTGCATTTCTACCAAGATTGGATCTGAGTTTCATCTTGCAGGGGGGCCGAGGGGTTGGAAGAGGTAGTAGAGTAGGTAGAGCTGGGCATTACCTAAGTGCAAAATGTCTCCAAAAGACTTCCATCCATGGGGAAGAGGGGAGGCCAAGGATACTCTGGGAGTGAGAAGGCTAGTGTAGAAAGGGTATTGATTCCCAGGACTTACATTGATTTATATAGAATATTTAACACAGAACCAGACCATTCAGCCCACCAATCCATCCATTTATACTACTCCATGCCTCTTCCCATCCTTTCTGATCGAAACCGATCAGCATAACCATCCTTCCCCACGTGCCTATCCGTGGGGGGGGGGAGAGGGGGGGGAGA
>NC_057734.1:4229700-4232643 GCF_004010195.1 Chiloscyllium plagiosum | reverse complement strand
GGGGGGCCATGTTGGAAGTGGGTGCATGGGTCACCAAGTAACATAAGCTGTTCAGGATGTTATATTCCTAACTCCAACCAAAACTCTCATCCGACATAACTCAGAATTGAAGGCTTGCAAAATGACCCCAACAATCCTAATCTATCATAACACTGTGTAGAGATGCTTGAAAGAAAAATCTTGTCTTCATATAGCACCTTTATGCTCACATTAGATCCTTTATAAAGACGGAATTCTTCTTCAAGGGAAGTGAACATGAAGACTCAAAGCAGCACTTCAAACTCCATCTCCAGCTCCTGCCAAGTGTCACAGCAAATGAAGAAATGAACAAATGCTTTCTGTGGCCTCTTTGATATCCTAAAAAAAATCCCAAAATCCTAAACTTTGAACCATTCAGCCTGTCCCGGCAGTGTCATCATTTGCTCCTCCATTCAATGCATCTTCTGTCATTCTGTTTGCAACCTTGGGTCATGTCCTACTAGTTGATACTTGGCACTTCATCAAGGAGAGTGGAAAGAGACCATTGTATCAATGACAAGCTTTCCAACTACAGTTGCAAGGGTTTGAACCTAATACCCACTCACTCAGCATCTCGCTCAGAAATGTTTCCATTTCTTTCTTGTCCTAAGACTTTCCGAGTTTTTTTCTTCGCTGCTTTGACAGAAGCAATGACTGGGCCTTGAACCGGGATACAATGACAACTCATCTGCCCATATCCAACACTTGTCCATCATGAGGTGAGTGACAGTCAATGTAAACCTGATCCTTGCCACTCTGACCTTTGCCAAGTGTTTAAAGGTCACTGCACAGAGGCTTTTCATTTACTCAGCGGATAAATATACAAAAATATATGTTTAACTAAACGAATAATTTGCAATTCATGAACCATCTGATTGTTGGCTTTGATGAACAAAAGGGTCGTTTTGATGATAGTGAACTGACAATCCTGAGCTTGTAGGTTTAGAAGCTCATGAAATAAATTGATGAATTGAATACTACCTTATTTCTGCTATCATTGGTTCCTTTATTATTTCACAGGCATGACCAGCTCATTCCCTGATTCATCTTGACCTGAATGGCTTATAAAATCATTTCAAAGGGCAGTTAGGAGTCAATCCCATTGTTGTGGGTCTGGAGTCACTGGTAGACCAGACCAGGTAAGGGTGGAGGATTTATTTCCTGAAGGACTTTAGTGAACCAGGAGTTTTCACACCATTAATGAGACTACCTTTAATTGAAATGCCACCACATACTGTGGTGGGATTTGGACCGATGACCCCAGAGCATTAGGCGTGGGCTTTAGGATTATGAGTCAAGTTACATTTTCACTTTGCCAACATTAACCCATCAGAGATTTTCCTATCAAAATTGCAATCTTGTCTCTGAAACGCAACTGCACTATTGGGGACCATCAGGAAGGGTAAACCTGTTACCCCCACACAGTTTAGCTTATGTTTAGTCCTGGTCCCACTTCATATGTTCATTTTTTTAATGCATCCATGGGATGTGAGCATCACTGAGTAGGCCAGCATTTAGTGCCCATCCTTAATTACCCAGAGGGAAGTTAAGAGTCAATCACATTGTGGTGGGTCTGGAGTCATGTCTAGGCCAGATCAGGTAAGGATGGCAGCTTCCTTCCCTGAAGGATATTAATGAACCAGCTGGATTTTTCTGACAATCATAAATGGATTTGTGGTCATCACTACACTCTCAACTTGTTTTACTGAATTCACATTCCACCATCAATCATGGTTGGATTTGAGCCCATGTCCCAGAACCTTACCTGGGTTTCTGGATCAACAGTCCAGCGATAATACCATTTGGCCGTCATCGCCCCAAAATTACCCTGGGGCTCTTTGGGATGGGTATCATAAGCTAATTTGCCAGTGTCCTGCACGTATTACAATAGGAGTCGTTCTCTAGCCCGGATATTGAGGGGCACAGACATCTGTGAAATGGAGCTCAGGTTGTTCCAGATATACCTATATATCACGTAGCTTTCGGTGTGCCCATGTGTGAGGGCCCCTAGCACATTTACACATCCAGTTAGCACCTAGCTAACACAATAATGTAAAGCACTGTACCACTTTCTTACGGCTTATTCCCCCTCCTGATGGAACAGTTTCTCTCTATCAATGTACCACCCCCACCTACTGAGTGTTTCCAGCAGTTTTCTGCTTTTATTTCCTACATTACAGCCATCACAAGACTTTCAAAGTCTTTCATTGTCCTTTTGAGACATCCTGAGATGTTAGAATTGCTATAGTGCTGTTCTTTTTGCCTGATAAGCCAGATCCCAGAGTGAAACCTGGCTTGTAGGGACTAAGTTTGATTCTTTTGACCATAAAGCTCAGTTACTGAACACACTCACAAGAGGCTGCCAGTGTACATTAAGCACAAAAAGTAAAATACTCATCAAACAAGAAAAAATTGTATTACACTCGACACAATAGTTGGAAAGATTTCATTATGAATACCATGCTACTTCTTTTATCTCAGATATACCCTGACAAATACCCATCCTTCATTGAGGAGACACCACAACCTCCACATAAAGGCTTTCCTTCAGGCTGACACAGCCGTAACTCGGTTCCTTTTGTCAAATTTCTGTGCATTTCTGAGATGCTTTTTCTTCAGCTGGTATCTCTCAAAGAGTCACTGAAAGAATCCGTGGAGTGCAGGCTGATAGCGCCTTGAAAGTGGAGTCGCAGGTAGACAGGATAGTGAACATGGCGTTTGGTATGCTTGCTCTTATTGGTCAGTGCATTGAGTACAGGAGTTGGGAGGTCATGTTGCGGCTGTACAGGACATTGGTTAGGCCACTTTTGTAATCCTGTATTCAATTCTGGTCTCCCTGCTATACGAAGGATGTTGTGAAACTTGAAAAGGTTCAGAAAGGATTTACAAGGATGTTAGGAGAAAGTGAGGACTGCAGATGCTGGA
>NC_057734.1:4169321-4228889 GCF_004010195.1 Chiloscyllium plagiosum | reverse complement strand
GGAGCAGATGTGGCGGAGGCGAAGGAATTGGGAATATGGGATGGCATTTTTACAGGGAGCAGGGTGGGAGGAGGCATAATCTAGGTAGCTGTGGGAGTCGGTCGGTTTATAGTAAATGTCTGTGTTGAGTTGGTCGCCCGAGATAGAAATGGAGAGGTCTAGGAAGGGGAGGGAGGAGTCTGAGATGGTCCAGGTAAATTTGAGGTCGGGGTGGAAGGTGTTAGTAAAGTGGATAAACTGTTCAACCTCCTCGTGGGAGCACGAGGTAGCACCGATACAGTCATCAATGTAGCGGAGGAAAAGGTGAGGGATGTTGCCAAGGTTGGAGGGTTTGAGCTATTGGGAGAGGCTGAATAGGCTGGGGCTGTTTTCCCTGGAGCATCAGAGGCTGAGGGGTAACCTTATAGGGGTTTATAACATCATGAGGGACATAGATGGGGTGAATAGTCAGGGTCTTTTCCTCACAGATTTAAGTTGAGAAGGTAAAGATTTAAAAGGGACCTAAGGGGCAACTTTTTCACACAGGGGGTGGTGTGTGTATGGAATGAGCTGCCAGAGGAAATGGTGGCGGGTGGTACAATACAACATTTAAAAGGCATCTGGATGGGTATATGAAAAGGAAGAGTTTGGAGGGACATGGGCCAAATGTGGCAAATGGGACTGGATTAATTTAGGATATCTGGTCGGCACGGACGAATTGGACTGAAGGGCCTGTTTCTATGTTGTGCAGCTCTATGACTCCAAGGCATTCAGTCGGGTGTCACTTAAAGGGCTACTGCATAAAACAATATTTGATGGGTTATTGACGGTAATGTACTAGCCTGGGTTGAGGGTTGATTAACACACAGAAGTCTGAGAGCTGGGATTAATGGGGCTTTTGCAGGTTGGAAAGACATAACTACTGCAGTTCCATGAGGATCAGTCCCATTGCCTCAATTATTCACTATCAATATTAATGATTTGGTTGCAGAGTAATGTGCCCAAATTTACTGATGATACGAAATAGTTGGGAAAAAAATGTCATGATGAGGACCAAAGGCACCTGCAAAGGATTATGGGTAGGTGGAGCAAGAGGGCAAAAGCAGCAGATGGAGTTAAATGTCGGAAAGTGTGAGGTCATGCACTTTGGGAGAAAGAGTCAAAAGTGCAGAGAGAGACTCCAAATGAGTGCAGCACAGAAGGATCTAGATGTTCTTGTGATCGAAACACTAAATGTTGTCATGTGAGTACAAGTAATTAAGAAGGCAAATACAATTTTGGCTTTTATTTCTTGGGTGTTGGAGTTGAAAAATAGGGAAGTTTTGTTATAACTGTACAGAATGATGGTGGGGCTGAACTGGAGTACTTTGTGTAGTTTTGGTCCCTGTATTTAAGAAAGTATGTACTTGTACCATAGAATCCTTCAAGTGTGGAAGCAGACCACTCAGCCCATCGAGTCCACACTGACCTTCTGAAGAGCAAGCCACCCAGGCCCACCCCATTCTTGGGACATTGCATGGCTATCCCACCTTCCTGCATATCTCTGGACGCTATGGGCAATTTAGCACAGCCAATTCACCTAACCCGTACATCTTTGGACTGTGAGAGGAAACCCGCACAGACACAAGGAGGATGTTCAAACTCCACACAGTCACCTGAGGTTGGGATCGAACCTGGGTCCCTGGTACTGTGAGGCAACAGTGCTAACCACTAAGTCACCCAAAGCAGCATTGGATACAGTTCAAAAGAGATTCAGTGCACCAATTCCTGGGATGAAGGAGTTAATTAGCAAGAGTGGCTAAACAGACTAGGTTTTTACTCATTTGAGTTTAGAAGAATAGGGGGATCTTATCGAAATATGCATGGGCCTGTTGAGAAGATGTGAAAGAATCCTGAGCTAAGTTACAGACTGATGGGACATTCATTTAGTTCACTCATTCGTTCACTGAGCTGCAAAGGAATTTCTTTTTCCAGAGGACAGTGAATGTCTGGAATTCTCTGCCCCAGAGAGTTGTGGAGGCTAGAGCACTGAAAGTATTTAAAGAAGAGGGAGAGAGAGAGAGATATTTAAAATATCGAGGAGTTGAGGACTGTGAGGAGCCAGCAGGTGAGAGGAGTTGGGACTTGGGGCAGATTCTTGGATGGTGGGCCAAGATGGAGGGGCCAAATGACATATTCCTGCTGCTTTTTCTGAATGTACCCCACAGGGAAGCTGTACCCCACAGGGATGTCCAACACAGATGTTGGTGACTGTTTGCTTTGTAACTGAGAGTGTGAAGGGGCATCAATCCAGCCATATGGAAACTGTCATATCACTTTATTGACTCTCCCCTGACTTGCCCGGTGCTACTCTGGCACTGGTGCAACCAGCTGCCCCTGGAGCAGGTTTGACAAACAGTAAAACTTAAGAGTTGGCCCCTTGTCTGACAGGGGGTGGAGAGGAACAGCCCTCATCAACATGTTCACGTGTGTTAATCGCTTGTAAATGTGCCAGGACAATAGGCGAGACCAAGAAGAATGCTCCTAATTGGATTAGCCTGCTGGTTGGGTTTTTCTTTTAATATTTGCCATCCTGTGTTTAAGGAAGTTGAGTTTCCGTCTGTGATTACACCTGCAATTGTCACTCAGTAACGCGATTCAGTGGTGTCTCAACGCGGGCTGTTGTTGATCAGAATTCAGTGTCAGGCTGACAATGGGCTGCTTACTAACCCATTGGAAAGAGTACAGAATGAACCACCAGCACTCCCATAAGATCGTCCAAGGCAAATAGACAGGAAACACGATCTGGAGCCCAGGCTGTTTGTCTGGAAGGTTAATTGTATCAAGCTTTCAGTGCAGTACAAATAGTTTCTGATGCAAAGTAATTAAACTAAAGATGCTAGTGTGGCCTTGTATATTATACGATGACAGATCTTGTTATGGGCTTTTGTAGGAACATGAGTAATAATAGGAGATGTAGTTTCCTCCAACAATAGGGGTGAACCAAACCCTTTGTGAGTTACCTCTCAGACAGCTGTTGCACTGTTTATATCGATGCTTTCAGATCTTTATGTATTAAACAATGAAAGATCACTTCCTCTGCACACGTCATTGAAATGGATGAGGTTTTCTTCCTGGTTTTATCTCGCACTGGGAAACTGACTCTTCAATGTTTCAGCAAACTTTTTCATCTCCTAATTAGCAAAGGGTTGGGTGGGGGGTGGGGGGAGGGCATGCTTACATCATCCTGCCTCCTAGGAGTATTCAGGGTACTGGAGCTCCGTGATTGGGTCGCTACTTCTGGGCGAGAAGGTCTGGCTTCCAAACCCACCCGTATCATAACAGTCCAATTAAAGAAAAATATTAAAGGGGAAGGTGGGATAGAGGGGTAAATGGGAATGTTATTGAGCTAGTAATCCTGAGGGCAACTTTGGGGAGGTGGTGACCAGTGTCTGAGTATCAGTCCAGAACCCCAGCCTAATGTTCCAGGAGCATCAGTTTGAATCATACCAGGACAGATGGGGAAGTTTAAATTCAATGAATATCTGAAATTAAAAGCTAGTCTAATGACACGAAAATCGATGTTTCAGGCATAAACCCTTCACCAGGAACGTGTATGCGGGTGTAGCACACAGTGATGAAACAGCGAGTGCAGAAAACTTTATTCGTGTTCCACCACCAGGAAAAAAAACACCCAAGCGGCCAGTAGGAGGCAGTGCCCTCCCAATGGCAATGCCAATGTGAAGGGGAGAGCAGGGATTAAATCAAAATCATACCTCCCGGTGCCCATCTCTCCCTGAACACCTCAAGGGTGTTGGTAAACACCGCGTGCTCCTTCTCCAGGGACACCCGGGCCCAAATGTAACTGCGGAAAAGGGGCAGGCCCTAGTGACCCCCTCCGCGGGCCACTGCCCAGCCCTGTTTATGGCTAACCTGGCTAGGCCCAGGAGGAGACCCACCAGGAGATCCTCTGACTTACCCTCCCCACTCTGCAGCGGGTGGACCACAGCAATGTATCTGACACCCTTTGGTCAATTAGGGATGGGCAATAAAATGCTGGCCCAGCCTATGGCACCTTCATCCTGTGAACAAATTTAAAAAATAGGGTGGAGGTAAAAGCCAAAAGCATTCCAACTGGAACTCTATCAACAAACACAGTGATGTGAATCCCATTTACCACCCCTGAGAAAAATAACAGGAAATGACATCGCCATAGGAAATGATGTCACCATAGGAAATGACATCACCAATCCAAGGAAACTCAAACATATAAATAGAAAGCGGGCTACACCACCAGTGCTTCATTCGGAGGCTCACTGAAGATGTTGCCTAGAATGGAGATGAAACGTCTGAAAACAAACCTTCCAGCTCAGCGAGCAAACTTACATCCAGAGCCAATAGTCACGCTAATCTTGCTATATTGCTGTCCTTTCCCTGTCACTGGGTTAA
Source organism: Chiloscyllium plagiosum (assembly GCF_004010195.1). Lineage (NCBI taxonomy): Eukaryota > Metazoa > Chordata > Chondrichthyes > Orectolobiformes > Hemiscylliidae > Chiloscyllium > Chiloscyllium plagiosum. The sequence continues at coordinate 4,224,482 of NC_057734.1, read as the reverse complement.
AACCCTGGAACTCCCTTCCTGACAGCATTGTGGGTGCCCCGATACCCAAGGACTGTAGTGGTCCAAGAAGGCAGCTCACCACCATCTTCTTCAAGGCAGTTAGGAACAACCAATAAATGCTGGTCCAGCCAATGACACCCACATCCAATGAATCAATAAAATCAACACTGCAGAAGTTCACGAAAGATCCTCAGACAGCACTTTCCATGACCACTTCCATCTAGAAGAAGGGCAGCAGATACACAGAACACATTCCCCTCCGAGTCTCGCACCATCCTGACTTCGAACTGTCACTGGGTCAAATTCCTGGAATTCCCTCTCTAATGACATTGTGGGTCAACCCACAGTAGGCGGACTGCCACAGTTCAAGAAGGCAGCTCACCTCCCACCCTCTCAAGGGGCAATTAGGGACGAGCAGTAAATGCTGGGCCCTGCCAGCAACACCCACAGCCCACAAAATTAATTAATCAAAAAACATTTTAAAAAAACACAGAGGCAGATTTAAGGAACCTTTACACTATGGATTTTCCTGCTCCTCGGATGCTGCCTGACCTGCTGTGCTTTTCCAGCAACACACTCTCAACTCTGATCTCCAGCATCTGCAGTCCTTAGTTCCTCTGCAGAGAAACCTGTTCATGCTTGAAAGATGGACATCAGAGGCAAAAATCAACATTTCTTACCCACCCCTCAGTTTCCTCGAGGAGGTGGAAAAACAACCAGTGAGGCAGTTCAAACAATAACCACATTATTGTTATATGTCGGCCCAGACTAGCTAAAGACACTGGTTCTGAGGAAGGATCACTGGGCCCGAGAGGTTAACTCTGCTTTCTCTTCACGGATGCTGCCAGACCTGCAGAGCTTTTCCTGTAATTTCTGTTGTTGTTTGTGTTGTTAAAGACACCAGACTGTCTTCGCTGTGAGTGGGCCAGTTGCATTTTTATACAATTCGACAGGTTGGCACCCACTTTTACCGGTGTCAACTTTGTGTAAGATTTTGCAGTCTTGGATTTACCTTCAAAAGGGGATCTGAGTTCACCTTCTTTGGATTATTGATGCAGCCCCCACACCCTGTCCCACAACCCCCCAGCCCCCAACACACACACACACACACACACACACACACTGCTGCCCATGTCCTAACTCATAGCTAGTCCATTTAATGCATCACCCCTGTGCTCACTGACATGCACCTCCTCTCGGTTCAGTGACATCTTATTTTAAAGTCCCATCATGTCCTCGAAAGGACATGGAAGATATAGACTGTAGGGAAATAGATGGCGACATCTTGAAAAATGTCCAAATTACAGAGGAGGAAGTGCTGGATGTCTTGAAGTGCATAAAAATGGATAAATCCCCAGGACCTGATCAGGTGTACCCGAGAGCTGTGGGAAGGTTGCTGGGCCCCTGGCTGAGATATTTGTATCATCGATAGTCACAGGTGAAGTGCCACAAGACTGGAGGCTGACTAACGTGGTGCCACTGTTTAAGAAGGGTAGTAAGGACAAGCTAGGGAACTATAGAACAATGAGTCTGACCTTAGCGGTGGGCAAGTTGTTGGAGGGAATCCTGAGGGACAGGATTTACACGTACTTGGAAGGCAAGGACTGATTAAGCATAGTCAACATGGCTTTTGCATGGGAAATCATGTCTCACAAACTTGATTGAGTTTTTTGAAGAAGTAATGAAGAGGATTGATGAGGGCAGAGTGGTTGATGTGATCTATGTGGACTTCAGTAAGGCATTTGACATGGTTCCCCATGGGAGACTGGTTAGCAAGGTTAGATCTCATGGAATACAGAGAGAACTCATCATTTGGATACAGAACTGGCTCAAAGGTAGAAGACAGAGGGTGGTGGTGGAGGGTTGTTTTTCAGACTGGAGGTCTGTGACCAGTGGATTGCCACAAGGGTCGGTGCTGGGTCCACTACTTTTCGTCATTTATATAACTGATTTGGATGTATAGTTAGTAAGTTTGCAGATGACACCAAAATTGGAGATATAGTGGACAGCGAAGAAGGTTACCTCAGATTACAACGGGATCTTGATCAGATGGGCCATTGGGCTGAGAAATGGTAGATGGAGCAGGACTTATACGCTTAATGGTAAGATCCTGGGGAGTGTTGCTGAACAAAGAGACCTTGGAGTGCAGGTTCATAGCTCCTTGAAAGTAGAGTCGCAGGTAGATGGGATAGTGAAGAAGGCGTTTGGTATGCTTTCCTTTATTGGTCAGAGTATTGAGTACNNNAGAGGGGAAAGATATAAAAGAGACCTAAGGGGCAACTTTTTCACTCAGAGGGTGGTACGTGTATGGAATGAGCTGCCAGAGGATGTGGTGGAGGCTGGTACAATTGCAACATTTAAAAGGCATCTGGATGGGTATATGAATAGAAAGGGTTTGGAGGGATATGGGCTGGATGCTGGCAGGGGGGGGGGGGCTGGATTGAGTTGGAATATCTGGTCGGCATGGACGGGTTGGACCAAAGGATCTGTTTCTGTGCTGTACAGCTCTATAACTCTATGACTCTATGACTCTCCTTACCTCTGTAATCCCCACCAGACACATGACCCTCCTGGATTTCTTTGCTGTGGTCTCTTGAACACTCTGGACTTTGGAGATTATGTGGAGAGATTATACAAATCAGGCCCCGGCTTTTTAGAATTTAGGAGATTAAGAGCTAATCCTATTGAAGTCTTCAAGAGATGAATAGGAAGAGACTGGTTGGGGATTCTAGAACTAGGGGCATAGTTTGAGAATTAGGGCCAGACCGTTCAGGAGAGATGTTAGGAAGCACTTCCACGCACAAAGAGTGGGAGAGGTTTGGAACTCTCTTCCACAAACAGCAATGGATGCAGGGTCAGTTGTTCATTTTAAATCTGAGATGTTACGCAAAGGTGTGAAGGGATATGAGCCAAAGGCAGGTAATAGCCCATGGATCAGCCAAGATCTCATTGAAAAGCAGAACAGGCACAAGGGGCTGGATGGTTTACTCCTGTTTATAGAATCCCTACAGTGGGGAAACAGACCCTTCAGCCCAACAAGTCTGTGCCAACTTTCTGAAGAGTAACCCACCCAGAGCCATTCCCCTACCCTAGGTTTACCCTTGACTTATGCACCTAGCCTACACATCCCTGAACACTACGGGCAATTTAACATGGCCAATTCACCTAACCCGCTCATCTTTGGAGTGTGGGAGGAAACTGGAGCACCCAGAGAAAACCCACGCAGATACGGGGAGAATGTGCAAACTCCACACAGATAGTCACCCAAGGCTGGAATCAAACCCGGGTCCCTGGTGCTGTGAGGCAGCAGTGCTAACCACAGAGCCACCGTTCCGCCCAAATTTTTGTTTCCTATAAAATATTTCCTATTTCTTACGGTGTTATCGCATTGTACTTGTGTGAATATAATTGAAGTGACAGTCAGTATTAACTGGCCAAATTCACAGTGAAGGAGAGATCAGGTGACCATCGAGGTCCTCTAATCAATTGGACGTAAAGGGTCTTTAGTGTCAGAGCTGCCTGCCCATGATCACCACTGATGTATTTGTGAAACATCCCCATCCCGAGCCGTTCAGATGCCTTGCTCACTTTGGATCTTAACTCCTCCGTGTTGGCAAAATAGCCATCCAAATAATCAGCACTTTGCAGGAAAAAAAGTAGGAAAAAAGAAGCATTTTGAAATTGTTTAATTGGGGAATAAATTGCATGTTTTGAGTCACAGCCCCCTCAGTTTCGAAGTGAGTCTCTGCAGTTAGAGGAGCTATTAACACACGTGGGCTCATCAATGACTCAATGCTCAATCGTCACAATGTATTTTTTCCACCTTTGCACTTAAAATGCAAACGTAGCATGGCCTGCTCCCTCACACTAAAGCTTCCCACACACACACTCTGCTTACTTTCAAAGTCCATCATTCTTCACCATTAAACAGAGGTTCCTGCCAGGAAGCAGATAAGAGGAATCTCTTCCTCATCGGCTAAGTGATGTCCCGATTTAGTGCAGCTCCTCCCCTTACCCTAGCCAGGAGTAAAGATCCCACACAATCAGTCTCTGTTCAGACCTCAGCAGATTATGCATTACCCTGTCGTTGCTCAGGATGGTCTTGAAATTGGAACGCAGCAGCGTCCTGAGCTGACTGCTTGAAAAATATGTTTTTTTGAGATTGGAAGTTTGCTGCCACATTTCGCATGGCATTTGTATAGCACCTTTAACACAGAAAGGCACTCCAACATCCTTTACAGGAACACTGTCAGACAGAGCTTTGGAGAAATATTAAGACATAGCCCCAACAGCATGGTTAAAGAGGTAGGATTGGAAGAGGAGCTTGAAGGGGACAGAGGTAGAAAGGTGAGCAGGATTAAGGAGGGAATTCCAGAGTTTAGGGCCCAGGTAATTGAAGGTATGGCTGTCATTTTTAGTGCCTTTGAAATTGTGTTTGAAATATAGGATATAGGAACATAGGAACAGGAGGAGGCCATTCAGCCCCTTGGGCCTGCTTCACCATTCAATAGGATCATGGCTGGTCTGACATTCCTCACATCCACTTACCCACCTTTTCACTGTCACCCTTGATTTCATGCCTGATCAAGAATATTGAGGGCAGGAGTTGAGAGGTCCTGTTACAGTACTCTGGTTAGGCCACTTGTGGAATACTACGTTCAATTCTGGTCTCCCGCCTTTCCGAAGGATGTTGTGAAACCTGAAAGGGTTCAGAAAAGATTTACGAGGATGTTGCCATGTTTGGAGGGTTTGAGCTACAAGGAGAGGCTAAATAGGGTGGGGCTGTTTTCCCTGGGGTGTCGAAGGCTGACCTTATAGAGGTTTATGAAATCATGAGGATCATGATAGGGTAAATAGATAAGGTCTCTTCCCTGGATTTGTGGAGTCCAGAACTAGAGGGCATAGGTTTAGTGTGAGAGGGGAAACATTTAATAGGGACCTAAGGGCCAACGTTTTCACTCAGTAGGTGGTGCATATATGGAATGAACTGCCAGTGGAAGTGGTAGAGGCTGGTAAAATAACATCATTTAAAAGACATCTGGATGAGTATATGAACAGAAAGGGTACAGGCCAACTGCTTGCAAATGGAACTAGATTAATTTAGGATACCTGCTCATCATGGATGCGTTGGACCGAAGGGTCTGTTTATGTGCTGTACATCTCTATGACTCTATGATTCTGTAATCTATCTAGTCTCAGTCTTAAATATACACAAAGACTCTGCCTCCATGGCTCTCTGTGACAAGGAGTTCCAAAGACTCAAAACCCTTTGAGAGAAGAAATGTCAACTCATCTCAGTCTTACAATGGTGTCCCTTTATTCTGAGGCTTTGCCCTCTGGTCCTAGACTCTCCCATTAGGGGAAACATCCTCTCAGCATTGACCCTGTCAAACCCCTTAAGAATCCTGTATGTTTCAATGAGATCATCTCTCCTTCTAACCTCCAGTGAGTACAATCCCAACCTGTTCATAAGACAATCTCTTGATACCGGCGATCACCCTAGTGAATCTCCTCTGAACTGCCTCCAATTAAATAATATCCTTCCTTAAAGAAAGGGACCAAAACTGCTCACAGTGCTCCAGATGTGGTCTCACCGGCACCTTGTACAGTTGCAGTAAGATTTCCCTACTCTCATACTCTAACCCCCTTGAAATATAAGGGCCACAATTCCATCAGCCCTCCTGATTTCCTGCTGCCTCTGTGTGCTAGCTTCCTGTGTTTCATGCACAAGTCCCTCCAAAACCCTTTGTGTTGCAGCTTTCTGCAGTTTTTCTCCATTTAAATAATATTCTGTTCTCTGTTCTCCAAAACGAACAACTTCACATTTTCTCACATTATATTCCATTTGCCAAATTTTTACTCACATACTTAACTGATCAATATCTCCCTGTGAACAGTTTGTATCCCTCTCTCCACTTGTATCCCACATTTCCACTTTGTTTTGGTATCGTCTGCAAATTTGGCGACAGCGCATTGGCTTCCTTCCTCCAAGCCATTAATATATATTGTAAACAGTTACAGTCCCTGCACTGATCCCTGGGGAACCCCATTGGTCATGCATCACCAGCCTGAAAAATAGCTCCCTATCCCCACTTGCTGATTCCTGCCCATGAGCCAATTCTCTATCCATTCCTATACCCTACCTCCAACATCATCGCCACTTATCTTACGACTTAACCTTTTGTGAGGTACCTTGCTGAGTGCTGTTCCTGTTACAGAACGAAATGCAATCGCTTTGGGCCGACCAAGATAGTATCCCGGAACTGCTGGCAGGACCATTCAATCAATCAAGTCGAGGAATGAGCTGCTGCGTACCTCAAGGTGTGGGCTTCATTGTCTAAAAGAGATGGGTTGAATCCTACCTTTTCGACTGCACCTTCCAGACCCCTACGAGCCAGAAGGACAAGGGTGGCTGATACATCAGAACATCACCACTGGCAAGTTCCCCTCCAATCCACACAACCATCTTGACTTGGAAATATATCGCTGTTCCTTCAGTGTTAGTGGGTCAAAATCCTGGAACTCCCTCCCTAATAGTATTAGGAGTGTACACCCCCAAAGTGTACATTGGAACAGAGTGTACACTGCAATGGTTCAAGAAGGCAACACACCACCACCAGTGAGGGCAATTCAGGATGGGGCAAAACATTTTGATTCAGCCAATGACATGCACATCCCATGAATTTATTTTAATAAGCATACAAATGCTGGCTCCAATAGGCATAAATCTGGTATCAGATGTAAAACAACATGCTGACTTGGTATATAATATCTCACGGCCCACTTTGTTTGTGTCCTTTACAATTGACGAAAATAACTTCACATTTGATCCAAAGAATGATTTAACTGAGTGGAGGTTTGGGCCTTATTTTGTACCTGACAGTTTGGATACAGGAGATGGTAGAGCTGTGGTAACATCAATGGCCAAATAATCCAAAGCCTTGGCCCAGGGTTTGAATCCTTCCATGACAAGTAGTGAAACATGAACTCAATAAAATTCCAGGTTTTTAGAAGAAAACGAGTCTAATTGTGACCATGTTTCGATTGTCATTAAAAACCCATCTGTTTCACTGAAGTCCTTTAGGGAAGGAAATCTGCTGTCCTCACTTGGTCTGGCCTAGATATTTTCTAATCAACCTGTTTGGAAATGTTGCTGGAGCAGGTGGGACCTGAACCCGGGGCTCCTAGCTCAGAGGTAGAGACACTACCACTGCACCAAAAGCACCCCTTTACCTGGCCTGGCCTACCTGTGTCTCCACCAATGTGGCTGATTCTTAACTGCCCTCTGAAATATCGTGAGGCCACTCAACTCAAGGGCAACTAGGGGGCGGGCAACAAATGTGGGTCTTGCCAGTGAAAGTCACGTCTGACTTTAGGATAAACAAACGCATGAAAATTCAAAAGCCCTCCCGACCCAGACATTGTTCATGTATTCAGTTGTAGGCAGCTACAGATATTTGTATATTCAGAACGTCTGAGCACATAAATGTGTTTGAACAGAGAAGCCTATAATCCGGAAGGAAACGGTCAAAATTGGGGAATCGTAAACACAACCCTCATGTTATTCCATTGGAAAATATTGTCTGCCTATGAACTCAGTCAATGATGAGCTCTGTAGTTCAGTATTTCTGCCTCCGAGTCAGCAGGCTATGGGGTCATGACACACTCCAGTGAACTGAAATTCCAGTATAGTACAGAGAGAACTCTACACTGTAACAGGAGGGTCATTCGGGTGAGACACTAAACGGAAGCCTCGTCTGCCCTCCCTGATCGATGTACAAGACCCTTTGGCACAGATTTGGAGAAGAGTTGGGGAGGACCCATTGCTGACTGGCCAATATTCATCAGTATTATAACGACATAATTCTGGAGTCTTTAGGGTCAGAGAATTGAATATAGGAGTTTATCATTGTTGCGGCTGTACAGGACATTATTGAGGCCACGTTTAGAATATTGCATACAATTCTGGTCGCCCTGCTTTAGAAAGGATTTTGTTAATTAGGAAGGGTACAGAAAATATTTATAAGGACATTGCCAGGATTGAAGGTTCTGAGTCATAAGGAGACGATGGATAGACTGGAACATTTTCCCCTGGAATATTGAGGCTGAGGAATGACCTTGTCAAGGTTTATAAAATCATGAGGGGCATGGATAAGGTGAATAGCCGAAGAGTGGGGGAGTCCAAAACTCGAGGGCACAGTCAGAAGTCACACGACACCAGGTTATAGTCCAACAGGTTTATTTGAAATCACAAGCTTTTGGAACACTGCTGGGTCATCAGGTAAAGTGACTTCATTTGATGAGGGAGCAGCACCCCAAAATCTGTGATTTCAAATAAGCCTGTTGGACTATAACCTGGTGTCTTGTGACTTTTGACTTTGTCCCACACTGGCACCTCCACATTGTAGAGGGCATAGGTTCAGAGTGAGAGGTGAAAGACTTAAAAGGGACCTAATGGGCAACTTTTTCACACAGAGGGTGGTGCATGTATAGAACAAGCTGCCAGAGGAAGTGGGGGAGGCTGGTACAATTACAACATTTAAAAGACTTTAGGATAGGTACATAAATAGGATAGATTTAGAGGAATATGGGCCAAAAAGAGATAGATGGGACTAATTCATTTTAAGAAATCTGGCCGTCTTGGACGAGTTGGGCTGAAAGGTCTGTTTCTGTGCTGCATGACTCTCTATGACTCGCTATAACTTTGCTTCTCGTGAGAGCTTGCTGTGAAATAATTGGCTGCTATATTTCCTACATTATATCAGAGACTCCACTTTATTTGCAGTGAAGTCCTTTGAGGCATCTATGGATGACAAACAGATTATATAAATATGTATTTCACTCCTTTATCTTCTCAGTCACAACAACTTCTCACATTGACCTTACTGGCTATGAAGTGTAAGCAACAAATTATCTTTGTGCTCCTGTTGCAGTGCTATAGTGGAACTGCTCCAATCGCAGTGATTAGCGGAACAAATGATTTAAGAACTGTTGGAAGCTTATTTCAAAAAGAGAAATGTATCATGTTCATATAACCTGTAATTTCAGAACCATATATTTTCATCAAGCTCTTGCGATAATTAGTCATCTGTATGATATATTAATGTATGTTCCCTTAAAGTAAATATGGGAGGTTGTGAAGGACATGATAAATGGTTCTGATGATTAATGAGGGTTTTATATCATTGTAAATACACAGCAAGGTAAAATACAGAGGAGTGAAATCACATCTTTTGCAATAAATATAGAGTTAACACACTCATATTGAACTGCTCATTCTACCATCTTAGCTAAACATAACAGATTATTCTGACAGGAATGTCATATCATGCATTATTTTTAATGATGTACAATCTTACAAGGAGCCTCAAACAGGGGAATTATCGAATGATAGTAAGATGCATCAAACTTCTCAATCTCCCCCTGAGGCTGCTAACTTCAGATTGGGGGGCTATAGTTGCACAGGCACTGGAGGTTGACCCTGGAGGGGACCACATGTTTGGGAGACTCTCTTCTCATAGTGAACCTCAGCTGTAAAACCAATTCTGGACAATTCTGCACTTTCACCTCGCACTTCCATTGGAGCAGAAATGGGCCATTCGACCCATCGAGTCTGCTCTGCCATTCAATCCTGGCTGATACATTTCTCAACCCCATTCTCCTGCCTTCTCCCTGTAACCTTTAATCCCCTGACTAATCAAGAACCTATCTACCTTTGTCTTAAATACACTCAGTGATTTGGCCTCCACAGCTCTCTGAGGCAATGGGTCCCACAGATTCCCCACCCTCTGGTTGAAGAAATTCCTCCTCATCTCAGTTCTAAAGGGTCATCCCTTCACTCTGAGGCTGTGTCCTTGGGTCCTAGTCTCTCCTAGTGGAAACATCTTCTCCACGTTAACACAATCCAGGCCTCTCAGTATTCTGTAAGTTTCAATCAGATCTCCCCTCATCCTTCTAAACTCCATAGAGTACAGACACATGGTCTTCAACTGCTCTCATATGACAAGCCCTTCATCCCCAGGGTCATTCTTGTAAGCCTCCTCTGGACTCCCTCCAAGGCTAACACATCCTTCCTCAGATTCAATACCCAAAACTGCTCACAATATTTCAAATGCGGTCAGACCAGAGCCTTATACAGTCTGAATAGTATATCCCTGCTCCTGTGTTTTAGCTCTCTTGAAATGAATGCTAATATTGCATTTACTTTACTACTGCCAACTGAACCTGCATGTTAAGCTGAAGAGAATGCTGAACTAGCACTTCCAGGTCCCTTTCTGCTTCCAATTTCCACATCCTGTCTCCAATTAGAAAATAGTCTATGCCTCTGTTCTTCCTACCAAGGTTCACAACCTCAGATTTTCCTGCATTGAATTCCATCTTTGCCCACTCTCCTAGCCTGTTCAAGTCCTTCTGCAGCCTCCCCGATTCCTCAACATTACCTGTCCCTCCACCCATCATTGTGCCATCTGAAAACTTTGCAACAATGATGTTTGAACGAAAGAAGAGATTATGAAACACTCCCTCAGTACTGCGCTGGGAACAGATTTTCTGTCGAAGTTGCACAGCCTTCTGACAGTGCTACCACCAAGTCAGAGAGGACAACGTTCCAGTGCTATCAGGACCATTCAAAACTCTGTTGCTAATGAGGTTCTCAGCCTGGCTCAGAGACTTGCACAGCCACGTCATAAGCAGCATCTCAGAATTCAATAAGAAGAGGTGTTCAGAGGTGAACCATCAGCTAAGAGGCACTTTCCAACACGTTCACATGGTAGTAATCAGCAAGTGCAACCAAGGTAGGTCTGAATATCCCCGAGCGCGGACTAAAGCATCAAACTCCAGATCTCTCTGCTCAGTTTGGTACACATCCTAATCCCAGTTTAACCTGGCTCAGATTCTTGCATCACAGTACAATGGACATGAGTGGCCTGATCATTGCAGTAGGTTACATCATGACCTTCCACCGCAGGACCTGATCCAATCCCAGCTCGGAGTGACATCTCTCAGCGAGGCTTCGGGTCCTGGTCAGAGCAGCGTCCCTCAGCAAGGCTTCAGTATGAAATTATTCAGGTTGTAGGCTGGGAATTCTGTGCTGAGTCACTCACCTCCTGACTCCCCAGAGCCTGCCCACCATCTACAAAGGATAAGCCGGAAGTGTGATGGAATACTCCCCACTTACTTGGACGGGTGCAGCTCCAACAATGCTCTCAAAATTGGACACACTGCAGGATAAATCAGATTGCTTGACTGACACCCTGTCCACCAACTTCAACATTAATTTCCTCCCTTACCAATGCACAGTGTGGACCATCTATAAGATCCACAGCAGCCACTCCATTGGCAGCACCTTACAAATCTATAATCATACAGGCCATTTGGCCCAACAAGTCCATACTGACCCTCCAAAGAGCATCCCACCCAGACCCACTCCCCCACCCCATTATTTTACATTTCCCCTGACTAATGCACCTAGCTGACACATCCCTGAACACTATGGGCAATTTAGCATGGTCAATCCACCGTAACCTGCACATCGTTGGACTGTGGGACAAAACCAGAGCACCTGGAGGAAACCCATGGGGAGATTATGCAAACTCCACACAGATAGTCACCCAAGGCTGGAATTGAACCTGGGTCCATGGCACTATGAGGCAACAGTGCTGACCACTGAGCCAATATGCCAACCATGGTAATCTCTACCATGTGGAGAAATAAAGGTTGCAGATGAATGGGAGCACCCTGACGAGCATTCCCTCTAATGATCTTTCAGATACATTAGCTTCTGAGGCCTGTGGAAGACAGCAACCTCCAGAACCAGAGGTCAATGCCACATTGATAGGTATCTCCGTGTTGATTACTGTGCACGGAACCTTGGAGCGTCTGCACACACGCCACTTCAATATAATGTTGACCCTGCTACCCTCCTACGCCACACATCATCCTGACATGGACCTATATTGCTGCCCCTTCACTGTTACTGGGTCAGAATCCCAGATCTCCCTCCCTGAATACGTGACTCCACACTCCAAGGATTGCAGCAGTTCAAGAAGGCGCTCACCACCGCCTTCTTGTGGGCAATTAGAGATGTACGCAAAATGCTGGTCTTCCCAAAGATGCTAATATCCCACAATCAAAGAAAATAAGAATGTCAGTGCAACCTCACTGTCATGTGATCATCTGTGCTTGGGGCCTGGGAGAAGAGTAGAGATAGTGTTACCTCTAAAGAGGTTTCCAACTCGAACTGGGGATATGCTGGAGGTTTTTTCACATGGCCTCCTGCCTCTTTTGGCCACTCCCCTTCACTGACTCCATTGGTCACCCAGTCTGTCCATCGTCACAGTGTTCTGTGCACAGAAAGAGTCAATTGGATAACACTTTGCTCTGGATCATGCAGCCTATTGCTCTGAATTTGGTATTTTTTATAACTAATGGACAGGTTAGTTCAAACCATCGTGTGAGGAAATTGTTATTTCATGGCTTGACATTATCTCTGGGTCAAACTCCTGGGATTCACTCTCTCAGGGCATTGTGGGTCTACCCACAAGCACATGGACTGCAGTGGTTTAAGAAGGCAGCTCACCTCCACCATCTCAAGAGGGCAACTAGAGATGGGCAATAAAATCCTGACCCAAACAATGGCACTTACATCCCATGAATGAAAAGTGTTGGAGATTCTCAGTCCTCTCTGTTTGCTATCATTGACACTGATGTGGAGGAGCCGGTGTTGGACTGGGGTGGACTAAGTTAAAAATCACACAGCACCAGGTTATAGTCCAACAGGTTTATTTGGAAGCACTAACTTTCAGACCACTGTTCCAAAAGCAGCGCTCCAACAGTTAGTGCTTCCAAACAAACCTGTTGGACTATAACCTGGTGTTGTGTGATTTTTAACATCATTGACCCTGACCTCAGAAGGCCTGACCCTTCACCCCTCTGTCCTTTGAAATTGCCATCTCCACCCTCTCCAAAGCCCTTGAGCGTGCAGTCTCCTACCAAACCAGCTCATAAATCCCCAGGACTCTCCGGGTGTATCCCTCTGATCAGCTCTCCATCTCCCCAGCTACTGTGCTGAGCGAAGTTAAAAATAACATTCTGTGTGTCTGTGATGAAGGTAACCATGTCCTCTTCATTGTGTCTGCTGTGAGGGGGTGCAGCCTTCTCTGTGGCTGAGTCTGGCCTGTGATTGTGAGTCACGTAACCAGGAACAGCCAGTTTTTATTTCGCAAAATGATGCAATTCTCTCAAATTCCAACCCCCACCTCCCCGTGGGGAATCCGGTTTGGCAACAGAGAAGGAGTTGGCCCTTGATACTTCACATTCTTCAATCGAGAGAATTTTAGCAGAGAGTGGAATGAGAAGAGGGTTTTTTTTTGTTATTTGGCTTTATCGAAACAAATAGCAGTCCAGCTCCAAACGAAACGAAAACTTCTACTCTGCCTTGCCTCGAGGTTACGGTTATGAATGGCCAGAACAAAAACCTGTTGAGATGTCTGTCTCGCATCATTGTTTCAGTCCAGCACAGAGTCTGCTGTTTGCATTCCTGCACATGGCACTATGTACAGTGCACATTATTTCAATTCTTTTCCTATGTTTCAACAGCCCCGCACTCATTAATCATGGAGCACTGAAGTGAAAAAATGCAGACTATCGTTTTTCATGTGGGTTCTCTTTCTCTCTCCCTCTTACTCACACACTGACATTGGCTACTCCACACCATTCTGACAAAAAACAGCCAAAGCCTGTGTGATGCCTCCAGGGACTGAGTGTGGGTAATCTCAAAAGCGGCTCCCTCATCGTCACTGCACCATAACATAGAAAAAGGTCAGTGGGAGGACCTGTACCACACTGGCCACAGTGATTCAAGATATCATTGCGATTTACCCTCACCATCGAAGCTGGCCATTTCCTGCCTGCACTAACAATCTGTTGTGGCTTTGGACCCCCAGGCTCGAACAAGGGCCAATTGTCAGGAGTTGTTGGGACCTCCTGGCTTTGCCCTGCGACCTCAGCCCTTTTTGCTGGCTGTAAGAAGGGAGAGTGCTCCTTCAGATCACTCCCCAGCCTCCATGTTTCCCCCAGTCAGTGCCCCATTCCAGAGATTGGCCTTTGAGAACTCCCTCACCTTGCCTGACTTCACAGGCAATGCCAAAACTTACCTTATAGTCCAACAGGTTATCACAAACATATCTCACCAGGTTATCGTCCAAAGGTTTATCACAAACTTACCATACCTGGTTATATTCTAACAAGAGATCACAAACGTACCTCACCAGGTTATAGTCCAACAGGTTACAGGTATCGCTGCTGAAAATGTGTTGCTGGAAAAGCGCAGCAGGTCAGGCAGCATCCAAGGAACAGGAGAATCGACGTTTCGGGCATAAGCCTCCTGAAAAAGGGCTTATGCCCGAAACGTCGATTCTCCTGTTCCCTGGATGCTGCCTGACCTGCTGCGCTTTTCCAGCAACACATTTTCAGCTCTGATCTCCAGCATCTGCAGCCCTCACTTTCTCTCGAAGGTTACAGGTATCCCCCGCTATCTGAAAGTAGAGTGTTTCTATGGAACCTTTTGTAAGCCGGAATGGAATGAAGCCAAGACGCATTAATGTATATGGGAAATATGTTGCATTTGTTCATAAATGCAAAAATCCTCTATGGATTTCTTTTAGGTTAGCCAAAACAGGTACTAATGTAGGTCTTTCGTAAAAGCTGTAAAAATCTGGGCTCAGACAGTGCATGTTATCAATTCCAAATGTCTCTGATCTTTGAAGGACCTTGGCTTTGGAAATATTGCCCTCCTACAGACATACAAATGTAGAGTTCTGGAAATTTCTGCACAGATTTGGAAGGCAACAACATGTCCAAGGAATGTCACACCAGCCATGATCCCGTTGAATGGTGGAGGAGGCTCAAGGGGCTGAATAGCCTCCTCCTGTTCTTAGTTCTTATAGTCATTTGATACTCATGATGTTCCAGAGGCATTTCATGTGTAACTGTTGGATCCATCCAGAGCAAGTAGTCCCTGTCTCTCAAAGGGTCAAAAACTGTGGAATCCCACCCTCTCCCAACACTGTGGAAGACATGGGACGCTGAGTAAACTGATAGAGGAGATAGACAGATTTGTAATCAATAGCAGGTTAAAAGGCTATGGAGGGAGACAGGAAAGTGAAGTAAGGCCCAGATGGGATCAGTCATGATCGTATCAAATAGAGGCGCTGGCTTGAGGGGCTGAATGGCCTGCACTTGCTCCTAGTTCTTAAGTCTCACAGACCTTTAGGAAGCAAGTCATTGCCACAGTTATGTTCACAGCACATTGTGTGTTCGATAACTGGCTCCTCCATAAGTGAAGGGCTTATGCCCGAAACGTCGACTCTCCTGTTCACTGGATGCTGTCTGACCTGCTGCGCTTTTCCAGCAACACATTTCCAGCTCCTCCATAAGTGGACAAATAGTCATTACCATCAGCTTCCCAATAACGAGTAAGGGTGGATAATAAACGTAATGCTTACCATCCCATGAAAGAAAAGTTTTAACCTCCCCGCAACTTATACTTCCCTTGACAAACAGCATCTGATTTCTCTCCTCATTGTCCACCTACCAGAGTGAAGAGGCTATTTTGTGTATCTACACTTAGAGAGCATTCTCTCCAGATTGGTACGGCAACTGTTCTGCCCAGGACCGTATGAAACTATAGAGAGCTGTGAACACAGCCCAGACCATCACACAAACCAACCTCCATCCATGTATGCCTCGGGAAGGCAGCCAACATCATCAAAGACCCATCCCACCCCAGTTAGAATCCCTTCTAACCTCTTCCATCAGGCAGAAGATAGAAAACACAACAGATTCAAGAACAGCTTCTTTCCCGATGTCCTCAGATTTCTAAATGGACCTCTCAAATTTTAAATTTAAATGTTGATCTCGCTCTCTGTGCACCTTCTCTGCAGCTGTAACATGGTATCCCTCGCTCAGCTCTATTACGCCTAATGCCCTTTATATGGTATGATTGGTCTGGACTGCACGCAAAACCCAACTTTTCACTGTACCGAGGTACATGTGACAATAATAAATCAAATCAAATCAAAACCAAATCTTTTTGTTATTTTAAACAATTAGATCAGCCACCTTTGAACCTCATGAGAACACACAAGCTGTCCTCATTTTAACCCTTTCATTCCTGGTTTCATTTTGGTGAATAAAGGTAAATTTGCTGCAGTCTAACCACACCACAGGGCTGCTCTCTGATTAGTGAGAGAGATGACTGGTGCTGGTTTAATTAAGGGACAAGAGGAGCGGTTGAGGAAGAGAATCCTTCATGGGAAACTCTGCTGGAGCAAGAATTAAGCTCACCCTGTTGGTGTCACTCTGCATTACAAACTGCCTGTTCAGCCAGTTGAGCTAACCAGCCTCCAACCTGGCCCACTTTCATGTGACAAACTCCAGGGATTCCTGCAATCCAAATTGGCAAATCCCAGATGGTGATGGATCTGATATCATGGCTTCACAAAAGCCAAAGGTTGACTCATATTTTTGAGTTACTGGGGTCAGTGTTATATAGTACCTCTTGGATGCACAGAATAAAATAGAGTCTCCTTTCAAATGATCTGTTTAAGCCTCAACATAGAGTTATAGAACCCAGTTTTAACTCCAGGGAAGTGGTAAGTAGGTTTTGAATGGGTTAAAGCCAGGTTCAGATCGAATTATAAAGGCGTTGAGATGAATGGTCAGCATGAACTGGTTGGGCTGAAGAGTCTGTTTCTATGGTGTATGACTCTATGACTCTATAAAACCTTGCAGACCCCATGCTGAAAGCATGGCACAAAGCCAATTCCCCCACCCAGCCACCAACATTGACTTCATTTGTAATCAGGATGCAAATTAAAACTTGGTCAGATATCACACATGAATCATGAATGCAAAGCAGTTGTTTCCTTTGTATTTTGCTGAACAGTCACCTGTCAAAGCAACAGGAGAATCTACCATCATTACCATTTCTAAGAGAATCACTTTATTACTACAATCATTCCCTTACAGGACTCTTCTTATGATATTAGGAAGCCAAAGAAACATTATATTTATAGTTCAAAATTACACAACACCAGGTTATAGTCCAACAGGTTTATTTGGAAGCACTGGCTTTCGGAGCGCTGATCTTTCATCAGGTGGTGTCATCAGATGAAAGCTGGTGCTTCCAAATAAACCTGTTGGACTATAACCTGGTGTTGTGTGATTTTTAACTTGGTCTACCCCAGTCCAACACTGGCATCTCCAAGTCATTATATTTATAAAGCGTCTTTCTAATATCGTCAAAATATCTGAAGGATCTGTGCACAAAGTATTAACTTTGGATCAATGTTTAATTACCCAATTGTAGTCTGGTAGCTTCTCGTAATGAATTATTTGCTGACCTTTGCATCATCGCTCCCTGGAATCTGTTCGTGACTGCTCCTCTTCCTCATCTACAGCCAGTCCCGTGGAGATCTTGCTATTAAACCAAGTGCTTGTTGTACTTTGGTAGCACCCAGAGTTGCCCTGTTCATCAGGCCTTGCCAATCCCTCTGTTGTCTGTACAGTAACTGATTGTTACATTGGGTATGGAGTAATCTGTACTCTTTGTGTGCTCATGTCAATATGTTGATAGAAATCTTTCAGCTGAGGGCTCAATTGTCATGAGATTCCAGAGCCGTGTATAAACTTCCAGTGTCCTCCTCCTAGTGTGTTCCACCAATGCCCACTCTGTGCTATTTATACCCAGTGTTGTGCATCTGTGACTTCATTAGAAGGTTGCTCCAGGGTCCTGAAACCTTCACACAACAAATAACTGAACAGTGTCTAGGGAGGAGGAGCTGGCTGTCCCCATTTTTACTCCTATTAGGGACTGACAACTGTGAGTTAGATACCGTTCTACACAGAGAGATTAATTTCCAACAGGGTTCAGCTTTGAGCCAAAACAAGGGCTGACATTGGGCATTTCTCTCTGTTATTCCATCTGCATTTTAACAACTGAATATGTGACAATGCTGCTTCTTTAACAAGGTTAAGTTGTGCTTTGTGTTTTACTCAGAGGGGTTATAAATGCATAGATTCCAAAATGTCTGGGTTTATCAACTTGAAGAAGCTTTTAAGTTTTTAAACAACACTTATACAATGAAAGGGGAATGGCCAGTTCTCCCAGTTCAGTTTTTCTCCTGTTTGGTTTGGTTTTAGCAAGCAGTCAGTTTTTTGAGGCTGCTGTTCAGTTGTCAGTTGGGAATCCAAAATAAACAGCTCAGTGGAAGAAGGTGTTCCACGTTGAATCCCTCTCTGCCATGTCTCTCTCTCCTGTAAGACCCTGTGTCTGATTTGACCTTTGTTTTTGCCAAGGGGTGTTTATGGGGATTGTTGTAGAAATTTGGAACAGCATCATTAAGTTAGGATAGTCTGTTAGGATTTCGGAGAGGTTCTTTAATTCTGTATTCTGTTCTCTTTTGTTTGTATTTCATCCGATAGTCTGTAAATAAATTCTGCTTTGTTCAAAACGAAGTGGTTTGACCAGCTGCATCACTCCTGGAATATCCATTATACACCTGCTTAAAACAGCTAGCAAAGTTAGGGTCTGGACTATCTTCTTGAACTGTGTTGATGGGGTCTGTCCTGGTCCCTAACACATATTTTGTTTAATCCAGTGCATGTACAAAGCACTTAGAAAGAAATGCCAATTGCAAATATTTGAATGAACAACATTAAGCCGAGTACCATTCACAAAAACCGTGGAAACATAGAAAATAGGAGCAGGAGGAGGCCATTCGGCCCTTCGAGCCTGCACCACCATTCAATATGATCATGGCTGATCATCCAACTCAGTCCCCTGTTCCTGCTTTTCCCCACATGTTTTGATCACTTTAGCCCTAAGAGCTATAAATACATCTTTCTAGAAAATCTTCAATGTTTTGGCCTCACCAGTTTCCTGTAGCAGAGAGTTCCACAGGTTCATCACTGTCTGGGTGAAGAAATTCCTCCTCATCTCAGTTCTAAAAGGCCTATTCTGGATCCTTAGGCCAGAGCTTTCTAATATCACAGAATTGTTTCTATCCTTGTAATGGAATCAATAATGTAATTAAATAGTGGGTTATCCAAAAAGGTGGCAATGAATAAAAATTAAATCTCCCTGATTTACTGTGCTTCTTTTGATGGAGCTAAATGATGTGAAGCTGATTAATTCACTGTTGGGCAATTCAGATATGACTGTTTCAAATTTCGACCAATCCTTCCAGGCCCTTTGTGATGAAATTCATGATGGAATAAGTTGAGGCAAGGCACGATTTAACAAAACACTCGGTGCTTTCCAAACCCTAGAGCGGGTCTTCTGTCAGGAATGGAAATTTGGTCCAAAAACCAACTCAGCTGTCATCCAGGTGAATGGATTTCACACAGCGAACACCACAGCACAGTCTTCAAACCAATAACTCACCCTCCAGAGTCCCTTCTTGCGATCCCAACATTCCATTGGTTGCAAAGTGATTTAGGAACGTGCAGATGCTATACAAATGCAAGTTGTTTCTTTCCTTTGCAGTCGCCTCATGTCTTTTCTTCTTCCCCACCCCGTACCCCCATCCCAATTTTGGGTATCTTCACATTTCCTGCCCCATCACTCCTGGAGAAAAGAAACTTGCATTTGCATAGTACCCCTCAGGGCCACTACATGCCCCAGTATTCACAGGCCTTCATCTGAACTCTGAATTATAAGGCAGCAATGCTATGATTTGGAGATGCTGGTGTTGGACTGGAGTGTACGAAGTTAAAAATCACAAAACACCAAGTTATAGTCCAACAGGTTTAATTGGAAGTATTAACTTTTGGAGCACCGTTCCTTCCTGATGCATCCTGATGAAGGAACGGCGCTCCGAAAGCTAGTGCTTCCAATTAAACCTGTTGGACTATAACCTGGTGTTGAGTGATTTTTAACTTTGCATTTGGCTAGCCAATCTAAGAGATCTTATAGTCAGTGAAACACTATCGCAGATGTCATCACTGATTATAACGTAGGAAAAGTCACAGTCAATTTGGCTTTAGCAAACTCCTACAGACGGCAATGCATCATTGAGCACCTTTTATTTAGAGCATATTATTGAGAGATAAAAATTGCTTTACTTCAAAATAGTCTCCAAGGGATCTGTTACATTCACCGGAGAGAGAAAATGGAGCATCGGTCTGAGGTCATATAAGACAGACGGTGCACCTCCAGCAACACAGATTTCCCTCAGTCCTGCAGTGCACTGTCAATCTAGGCTAAACCCTCAAAATATTGAAGGAGAGCTTGAACATGCAACATTTTGACTCAGAGATATGAGTGCATAAAACAGAATTCAAGGTCAGAAATCCTGTTTGATCACCTCTCGCGCTCTCTATGCAGAGATAAAGACTTAAAGGTAAGTTCACTCCAATCCTTACAGAGAATAAGGAGGAAGTCACACAACACCAGTGAGTAATTAATGAATGGCAGGACCCTGGGTAGCTCAGAGGAACAGAAGGATCTTGGGGTAATTATTCAGAGATCCCTAAAGTCGGCAGAGATTGTGCATAGGATAATTAAGGCACATTAGAATCGTACAACATAGATACGGCTCCTTCGGCCCAACCCGTCCACGCTGACTAGACATCCCAATCTGACTTAGTCCCATTTGCCAGCATTCGGCCCATACCTGATCAAGGTCCCATTGTACTCTGAAATAATCTTCTTCACTGTCCACTGCAGCACTTGTTCTAGTGTCATCTGCAAACTTACTAACCATACCTCCTACATTGACAGCCAGATCATTTATATAATTGATGAAAAGCAGTGGACCCAGCACTGATCCTTGTGACACAGCATTGGTCACAGGCCTCCAGTCTGAAAAGCAACCCTCCACCATCACCCTGTCTCCTACCTTCAAGCCTATGGGACACTTGCTTTCATCGCTCATGGCATAGACTATAAGAGCAAGGAGATAATGTTGGAGTTGTACAGGGCATTGGTTAGGCCACAGTTGGAGAACTGTGTGTAATTCTGGTCACCACACTACAGGAAGGAAGTGACAGCATTCGAGAGGTACAGAGGAAGTTCACCAGGGTATTGGTTGGGTTGGACCAATTGAGCTAAAAGGAGAGACTAGATAAGCTTGGATTGTTTACCTTAGAGCAGAGGAAACTGAGAAGGGAAAAGATTGAGGTGTATAAGATTCTGAGGAGAATGGACAGGATGAATAGGGAGCAGCTGTTCCCCTTGGTTAAGGGGTCAATCACGAGGGGGCATCGTTTTATGGTGAGGGGCAAGAGATGAAGAGGGGATTTGGGGAAAAAAATAAGTTTTTACTCAGAGGGTGGTGGGAATCTGGAATGCACAACCTTGTAAAAATATTTGGATGAGTATTTCAAATATCGTAAGAACAAAGAACAAAGAAAACTACAGCACAGGAACAGGCCCTCCGACTCTCCAAGCCTGCGCCGATCCAGATCCTCTATCTAAACCTGTCGCCTATTTTCTAAAGATTTGCATCCCTCTGCTCCCTGCCCATTCATCTATCTGTCTAGATGCATCTTCAATGACGCCATCGTTCCCACCTCCACCACCTCCTCTGGCAACGCGTTCCAGGCACCCACCACTCTCTGTGTAAAGAAGTTTTCACACATATCTCCCTTAAACTTTTCTCCTCTCACCTTGAACTCATGACCCCTGGTAATTGAGTCTTCCACTCTGGAAAAGAGCTTCTTGCTATCCAACCTGTCTATACCTCTCATGATTTTGTAGACCTCAATCAAGTCTCCCCTCAAACTCCATCTTTGTAATGAAAATAATCCTAATCAACTCAACCTCTCTTCATAACTAGCACCCTCCATACCAGGCAATATCCTGGTGAATCTCACCTGCTCCCTCTCCAAAGCATCCACATCCTTTTGGCCATGTGGCGACCAGCAATGTACACAGTATTCCAAATGTGGCCGAACCAAAGTCTTATGCAACTGTGAATGACCTGCCAACCCTTATACTCAATATCCTGTATGAAGGAAAGTGTGCCGTATGCATTCTTGACCACTCTAACATTCATGGATATGGGACAAGTGTAGCTAATTGGGATTAGCGCCCCTTAATGGTAGTTATTGCAGACTCAATGGGCCGAAGGGCCTTTTCTGTACTGTATGACTATGATTGTATGAAAGGTCATGCATCTAAACTCTCACACTAATTGCCCTGCTGTTTTATGTTGGTGACAAATCCAGTTTGTATTTGAAATATAATCTGGTTTTAGTTTGAAGTACCAACAGTTACCTCTCTCTTACCTGTTCACTGTTCAGGACAATGAGGCAGTTTTCATTCTGAAAGCCCACTCTGCGTTAATAAATTCTACAAAATCTGATGTTGGGTTGGTTGTGCTGAATCGGAGATGGAAATCCAATCTTTAGGGTTCAGCTGACAACTTGCCTTTTGTTTTACGATGTCCATCCAAAGCTGGTAGGATTACTGTCTCTCCAGTCAGTTTCCACTCCCAGCGACTTCAAACAAGGAATTCCCAGTGGCATGGACAAAAACAGGATTCTCCTTGGCATGGACACCTTGACTGGATTGCACTCTGAGGGCATGAGATGGACATCTCTGTCAACTGCTCACCTTCTTGGTACAGGGCGTTGGGTGGACTGTGAATGGATTAGGGTGCACTTTTGGAAACCAGTCCTGTTCACTAATCACCAACATATGCCACCCAGCAACTTCACTAACAGCTCGGCGGTCAAATCTCCAGGTGTAATGATTAATTCAGGGAGATTGTGTAACTGCTCATTCCAATTCTGACCTTATATTCACCATCCCTGCCCCCATTAGTAACTCCTTAATGTCCAAGAGGATATTAAAATTCTTGAAAATTCTGCAAATGTGATGCTTGGAAGATAAAGCTTGTGGAATAGCCTGCCTTACCTCAATGGTCTTTACCTACATGGGGCCATCACAAAGGTGCCATCAATAATCCAGCAAAGAGGAGCTTTCAATGGTGGAATTTTGTAGGGTTTTTTTGCAACGTTGAATTAAATCCAGGAACTTTGCACGTCGTTTCTCTGGATTAATTTGGGCCATTGTGAATTTCTCACATTGGAGATTATTCCACCCTTACTTACTGCCAGAGGGGACAACAAACTATTTGTACAGCGCAAATGGCTATTGCAAGAAAGACAGGACTGAAGGTGGTATCTGCCCAGCTTGTGCAATTCAGAGCCATGCTTGGTTGCCTTTAGCTAATCTAGGTCAAATTGTTCAGGTGATAATTAGTATCTCTGGACAAAGGGACATGTTACTGAAGCATTTTGTCTTGCATTCATCAGGACAAATGCAAGAATGCCAAATTCCAAACAACTGCAGTGATTAGTTCTACGGGAGAAAAGAATGCTGTTTGTTTGAGACATGGACTCTGATTGGCAAAAAGAATTTCTATGGGGTAAACTAAGGTCCTCTAAGCTGATGAGTACAATGTGGGCAAAGTGTGAGGTCATGCGCTTTGGTTGGAAGAATAGAAGCATAGACTGTTTTCTAAATGGGAAGAAAATTCAGAAGTCTGAAGTGCAAGGAGAGTTGGGAGTTCTAGTCTAGGATTCTCTCAAGGTAAACTTGCAAGTTGAGTCAGTAGTTAGGAAGGCAAATGCAATGATGGCATTTATTTTGAGAGGACTTGAATATAAAAGCAGGGATGTACTTCTGAGGCTCCATAAGTCTTTGGTCAGACTGTGTGCAGTTTTGGGCCCTATATCTCAGGAAGGATGTACTGGCTCTGGAGTGTGTTCAGAGGAAGTTCACAAGAATGGTCCCAGGAATGAAAAGCTTTACATATGAGGACTCTGGCTGAATACTTGATGGAGTTTAGAAGGATGAGAGGGATCTAATAGAAACATGCAGAATACTGAATGGTCTGGACAGAGTGAATGTTGGGAAGATGTTTCCATTGGCGGGAGAGACTAGGACCCGAGGGCACAGCCTCAGAGCAAAGGGAAGACCTTTTTAGAACAAAGATAAGGAGAAATTACTTCAGCCAGAAAGTGGGACTCTATGGGAATCACTGCCACAGAAGGCTGTGAAGGCCAGGTCATTGAGTATATTTAAGTTGGAGATAGGTTTTTGAGTATCAAGGGGGTCAAGGGTTACAGGGAGAAAGTGGGAGAATGGGGTTGAGAAAATGATCAGCCATGATTAAATGGTGGAGCAGACTCAATGGGCTGAAAGGCCTAACTTCTGCTCCTATGTCTTATGGTCTTATAGTTTAATTCAAAAAAGGCACAAGGGTTAAACATATTCTTCTTGTTTGCAGAGGACAGCTGCCTGCGTGTGAATATATTTTGCTTCTAGCAAGCATACCTGAACCACCTCACAGGTTTTAGAGTGCATCTTAAGTTGTCTGTTAGTCTAGCAGTCAGCACACACAGAGGATTATTCAGCAACTGCTGCTCATTTGCACAATCACATCCAACTGTAGATATTGTGTTTTGGGTTTTCCAAGCACAGCTGGGTTGAGTATGGCCTATACTGTGCTCCTTTGGAACAACGTGCTGTTTATTGGTATAGTTAGTGCTTATTACTCATGTAACCATCATGGGCTAGGCAGTAGAAAATGCTGACAGTCGGCTTTTCTCTCCTTCGTAGAAAATCTCTAAGGTCCAACAGAAGTGTCGATCAGTGTCTTTATTGAAATCTTGATCAGTGTCTCGGAATGAGAAGTTTATGGTTGTCATAGACTCACAGTACAGTACAGTACAGAAACAGACCCTTCGGTCTAACCCATCCATGCTGACCAGATATCCCAACCCAATCTAGTCCCACCTGCCAGCACCCATCCCATATCCCTCCAAACCCTTCCTATTCATATACCCACCCGTGCGTGTGTGTGTGTGCGTGTGTGCGTGTATGTGTGAGTGTGTATATGTGTGTGTCTGTGTGTGTGTGTGTGTGAGAGAGAGAGTTTGTGTGCCTGTGTGTGGGTGTGCATGTGTGTGTGAGTGAGTGAGTGAAACAGGACTCCCCTGCCTGAAACCTGGAGAGCACTTCCTTTGCCATGTTACCCAAGTGCAGCCAATGTCTGTGGGTAGACATTTTGACATGGGTCAGCAATGTCTGTAGTCAGACAAGATGCTAGATGGTTGTTATGTCCCAACATGGAATTGTGACGAGAGATATGTGTTGCACACAAAGCAGGCTGATTGAGACAAGATTAAGTGTAACTTGTTGCTGAGCCTTGGAACTATCGGAACAGAAGCTGGCCATTCAACCCTTTCAATCCTCCTTGGATTGTCAATCAGCCAGATCACAGCCGACCCATACCTTAGTTCCATGTTCCCAGCTTCGGTTCCAAATGCTGGATGCTCCAACCTGACAAAAAATTATCAGCTGCAGTTTTGAAAATGTCAATTGACCACACAGTCTGCAGGCTTTGGCGATGGAGCGAGAGAGTTCCAGACTTGCTGTGAAGAAAACATCTTGTGTTCACTCCTTGGCCTGACTCTACTTTGAGAGTTATATCTGTTGGTCAGGCAACCTCCACCGGGAAATGGTGTTTTTTTCAAAATAACCCGAAGTAAAAGCGAGGGCTAACTGGAGCCAATGTCTTTGGATTGTAAATGGAATTTTAGAGCCTCACAAGCTGTTAACGTTAATCTATTTGTGCTTTCGGTGAAGCTGTGTCCAATTTGTAAACAGCACGTGGTGCCTTGGAAAGCTTGCAGTCTCTCAGGAGTGTCGGGCCAGATGTTCCTTAATGGGCTCTCCGATGTTTGAGTGGGTGAGGTGAGGCAGTGGGGAAGAGGGAGTGACCTCCCCTCAGTTTCCGTATTGCCTCCCTCTTCCTGCTCTAAACCGTACCGCCCTGACCAGTGTCTCAGATGTGGAGAAGGAAGGTGGGAGTGCTAAAGGAATTACCTGTGGTCTCTGTGTGGCCTCTATCCAGCTCGATCTATCATGAGTCTGAGGCAGCTCCATCACACAGCAGAGATCCTCGTCCTGCGTAGTTAGTGAGAGCAGGAGTTCTCACAGATTGCTTGCTTCGCCCCTGGCTCTGTCAGGTCTTGATGCAATGGGACCTTCACCACTGCCATTTTCCCAGAGCCATGTGACACACCGTCAGGGGGAGGGGCCGCTCAAGAAAATGGCTGCCTAGCAACGTGTCCTCAGCCCCTGCCCGTCAGCATTGGGTGATGGGACAGAGAGGTTACTGAGTGGGTGGGGGTGTCTGGAAGGTGAACCAATGCCACTGAGGCCGGTATCCATCACCTAGTCACCCCTTATTTATGCATAAACAGCCCTCGACTTTAGTCAGAGACAGTTACCAGAGTGTCAGTATCTCTGGCACTCACCCTCTTTATCTGTCAGCTGGGGCTCCCAGATTGGACCAGGTTAACAGCCCCAATCAGGAAACTCAGATTATATAAGGTCCACCTGGCTGATCCCATTCCAATCATTACAGAAGGGTGGGGATGAGGAGATGAATGAGGGTGGGATGGGGGGTGAGGAGTGAGGACAAAGGGGGCTAGTGAATAAAGGAAGGGAGTGAAGTGCAGGCAGGGGTCCAAGATGGAGGAGGAAGGGATGGTGAGGGCAGAGAGGTGGAGCAGTGGGAGAGAAATGGAGGACTGAGAAATGGGAGTGGGGTGGGGCTAGGGAGTGGGATAGAAGGAGATGGAAAGGACAGGCAATGAGAAGAAGGAAAGAAATAGGGGAGAGGTTCCAAGTGAGGTAGACAGGGAAGAGAGTGGGGTTGGAGAGGTGACAGAAAGGAGAGTGGTGGTGGGGGGAAGTTGAATGGAGGGGGTGCAATGGCAGAAGTGGCTAACAGATGTGATGAGAAACAGACTTGGGTGAAAATCTCTGTGTACTGACTGAACACGAGGCCAAGAAACAAAACACTTACACATAAATCTGGACACTGGAAAACAAGAGAAGTCTTCATCTTATTTCCTTGTGGAAACACGAGACACAGAAGCAGTCCATTAGAAATGTGAAGCCATGGTGAAAACATGTTTCCTGCGACTGGCAGAGAATATTATTCAAAGAAATTCTTAATGGTGGAGACTGGGAAATAAGATGCAACAAATACCCTGGGATTAAAGTGAGAATTTAAACCCTGCATCAGAAGGAAAATGCGATAGTCCCTGCTGTAAGTTTCCTCTTTGTAGAATATCTCTCCCTTCTGGAAGTGGTGAGTGGGAGAAAGAATTTGATTGAATACCCTTCATCCTGTCAGTCAAGAAGATTGGGTCTGTATTTATTCCAATAGCGTGTCTGGGTGTAATCAGCATCTGTGCCCTCGTATGTGCCTGCTCCATTGATCCGAGCATCAGTTATTTTTCATTTATTTACTCAGGGGACGTGAGGGTTGCTGGCTGGGCCCAACATTTATTGCCCATTTCTAGGTGCCCCTTGGGAAGGTGGTGGTGAGCTGCCTTCTTGAACTGCTGCATATGGATATTCATTCATTATTAATTTCATATGCTGCGGGTTGACCCACAATGATATTACGAAGGGAATTCCAGGATTTTGACCCAGTGACACTGAAGGAACGGCAATATATTTCCAGGTCAGGATGGTGAGCAGCTTGGAGGGGAACTTGTAGGTGGTGGCAATCCCATTTATCTGCTGCCCTTGTCTGTCTGTGTGATTGAGATCAGGGGTTTGAAAAGTGCTGTTAATGTAGCCTTGGGGAGTTATTGCAATGCAATAGAGATGTACAGCACAGAAACAGACCCTTCACTCCAACCCATCCATGCTGGCCAGATTCCTAAATTTATCTAGTCCCATTTGCCAGCACTTGGCCCATATCCCTCTAAACCCTTCCTATGCATATATCCCATCCAGATGCCTTTTAAATGTTGTAATTGTGCCAGCCTCCACCACTCCCTCTGGCAGCTCATTCCATACACGCACCATCCTCTGCATGAAAAAGTTGCCCCTTGGCTCCCTTTAAATTCATTCCCCTCTGACCCTAAACCTATGTCCTCTAGTTCTGGACTCCCCCACATCAGGGGAAAATACATTGCCTATTTACTCTATCAAGATCCCTCATGTTTTTATAAAACTCTCCAAGGTCACCCCTCAGCCTCTGACACTCCAGTGAAAACAGCCCCAACCTACTCAGCAGCTCCCTTTAGCTCAAGCCCTCCAACCCTGGCAATAATCTTATAAATCTTTTCTGAGCCCTTTCTAGTTTCACAACATCCTTCCGATAGGAAGGAGACCAGAATTGCCTACTGTATTCCAATGTCCTATACAGCCGCAGCATGATCTCCCAATTACCATCTTGTAGATGGTACATAACGCTGCCACTGGGTGTCAATGATGGCGAGGTGAATGTTTAAGGTAATGAATATGATGTTAATCGTTGCCTTAGATGGTGTTCTGAAGTGTTGTTGGAGCTGCACTCATCCAGGCAGAGTACACTGTCACATTCCTGACTTGGGCCTTGTGAATGGTGGACAGGCTTTGCTTAACATCACCAGGAACCATCCCAACCATTTCAGGTAAACCAGGGATCAGGTTACAGTGGACGGCAGCTTAAATATTAGCAACTACTTTGTTAATAAGCTGCATCGTTTCGCTCTCAGGTGAATGTCGTAATTCCAACATCATGACCCGGAAGATCAAGGAGCTGTACCCCCTGTCTCCTGGTCAACATTCATCCTTAGGCCACCATCCCGAAAATAGATTATCTGCTTATCATCTCATAAGTGTTTGTGGGATCTTGCTGTGCACAATTCAGCCTGAAGCTTCATATGTTATAATAATGATATCACTTGGAGAAGTATTTCATTGGCTGCAGAGTGTTCTTTCAAGTCCAGAAGATAAATGGAGGACGAAAGTTTTAATCTCGGAAGCAAAGGACCAGGCATAGGCCATGCAGCCCTCGTACCTGATGCTCCATTCGATAACATCATGGTGGATCATCTAACTCAACGCCATTTTCCCACACAATCCCCAGATCTCGTCATGGCATTAGAAATCTCCCAATCTCTCTCTGAAACACGCTCAATGACAGAAATTCCCTTCATCTTTGTCTTCAGTAATTTGGCTTTTATTCTGAGATTGTGTGTCTTGGTTTTAGATTCCCTGCTTGCGGAACGTTTCAGAGAACACCTCTGGGACACCCGGACCAACCAACCCAACCACCCCGTAGCCCAACACTTTAACTCCCCCTCCCACTCCACCAAGTCCCTCCTCCCTACCTTTTATCTTAGCCTGCTGGACACACTTTCCTCATTCCTGAAGAAGGGCTTATGCCCGAAACGTCGATTCTCCTGCTCCTTGGATGCTGCCTGACCTGCTGCGCTTTTCCAGCAACACATTTTCAGCTCTGATCTCCAGCATCCGCAGCCCTCACTTTCTCCTTTAGATTCCCTCTGCCAGGGCAAATAGCCTTTCTTCCGCTGCCTTGTTGAGCCCTTAAAGATTTTGTAAGTCTCAACGAGATCACCTTTAAACTGGAGAGAATACTTGTCTAGTTTCCTCAATCTCTCCACATAGGGCAGTTCCACTGTACCCAGGATCTGTCTGGTGAACCTCTGCTGCTCTCTCCCTATGAAAAGTGTCTCCTTCCTTAGGCAAAGGTCACCAAAACTGCACACAGTACTCCATGTGAGGTCTCACCAAGATTCTACACAATTTAAGCGAGGCATCCTTATCACTACACTCAATCCTCTTGCAATAAAAGCCAACAGACTTAAAACAAAGAACTGCAGATGCTGGAAATCTGAAACAAACACGGAAACTGCTGGAGAAACTCAGCAGGTCTGGCATCATCTGTGGAGAGAGAAACAGAGTTAACATTTCAATTCCAGTGATTTTTCTTTAGTGCAGTTCTAATGAAGAGTCACTGGACTCAAAACATTAACTTTCACTCCAGAGATACTGCCAGACCTGCTGTGTTTCTCCAGCAATTATTGTTTTTCTTTCATACTTTCCAAACTGCTCGCTGCAACTCCACATTAGCTTTCAGTGACTTATGAACAAGAACATTCAAGTCCCTTGGAACATCAATACTTCACACCTGTTTCAGAAACACTCTGCAACTTTGCCCCTCTTACCGTAGTGGATAGCCTCACTCTTATCCTCAGTATTTTCCATCTTTCATATTCTTGCCCAGTCACTTAGTCCATCAAATCCCTTTGCAACCTCTTTGCATTATCCTCACATTCCTGCCCAGTTTTACAAACTTAGAAATATTCCTTATGGGATCTCTGCTAGACCCAAGCATTGATCCCTAGTGATGCCCCACTGATCACAGCCAGCTAATGGGAAAATGACCCATTTATTCCTACTGTCTGCTTTCTTTCCATTAACTAATCCTCACTCTATGCCGGAAATTATCTCCTATCGCATGGGATCGAACTTTGTTCCCTAGCCCCTTGTGGAAGAGCTTATCAAAAGCCCTCTGAAAATCTAAATACACCGCATTTACTGATGCCTCCTTATCTATTCTGCAGGCAATATCTTCCAAAAGTACCATTAGGTTTGTCACACATGATTTCCCCTTCATAAATTCATGCTGACTCCCTTTTTAGTTTCCTTAAAGATCTTCTTTTATGTTTTTGGTTGCACTTCAGCCCCATGCTCCTGATCTTTGAGCACCCAGTACGGAGGGGGTAAGGTAGGTGTGAGGACCTCCTCGTGGGTCTGCTCCTGGGCCTGGCTAAACTGGCCATAAACAGGTCAGGGGGCCATGGAGGGGGTTGTTAGGGCCAATTGCCTGCGCCTTTTCCCTGGTTACATCCGTGCCCAGGTGTCCCTGGAGAAGGAGCACTCGGTGTTTACCAACATCCTTGAAGTATTCAGGAGAGGTGGGCACCGTGGGGCGTGCAGTTTTATTTCCCTCTCCAACTCTATTTTGATTTAATCCCTACCCTTCCCTTCACTTTTTTTGATCACACAGCATTGCCCCTTGTCACTGGCCACTCGGATGTTTCCTTTCTTCCTGGTTGTGGTAATTGGAATAAAGATTTCTACATTTGTTGTTCTTCACTGTGCCCTACACCTATACACACACACACACACACAACATGGGTGCTGGGGAAAAATAAGCACTACCACTGTCAGAACTGGCTCAAAGGTAGAAGACAGAGGGCGGTGGTGGTGGAGGGTTGTTTTTCAGACCGGAGGCCTGTGACCAGTGGAGTGCCACAAGGATCGGTGCTGGATCCACTACTTTTCATCATTTATACAAATTATTTGGATGTGAGCTTATGAGGTATAGTTAGTAAGTTTGCAGATGACACCAAAATTGGAGGTGTAGCGGACAGTGAAAAAGGTTATCTCACATTACAACGGGATCTTGACCAGATAGATCAATGGGCTGAGGAGTGGCAGATGGAGTTTAATTCAGATAAATGCAAGGTGCTGCATTTTGGGAAAGCAAATCTTAGTAGGACTTATACACTTAATGGTAAGGTCCTAGGGACATTGTACAGGACATTGGTTAGGCCACTGTTGGAATATTGCATGCAATTCTGGTCTCCTTTCTATCGGAAGGATGTTGTGAAACTTGAAAGGGTTCAGAAAAGATTTACAAGGATGTTGCTAGGGTTGGAGGGGTTGAGCTATAAGGACAGGTTGAACAGGCTGGGGCTGTTTTCCCTGAAGTGTCAGAGGCTGAGGGGTGACCTTAAAAAGGTTTATAAAATCCTGAGGGGCATGGATAGGATAAATAGACAAAGTATTTTCCCTGGGGTGGGAAACTAGAGGGCATAGGTTTAAGGTGAGAGGGGAAAGATATAAAAGAGACCTAAAGGGCAACTTTTTCATGCACAGGGTGGTGCATGTGTGGAATGAACTGCCAGAGGATGTGGTGGAGGCTGGTACAATTGCAACATTTAAAAGGTATCTGGATGGGTATATGAATAGGAAGGGTTTGGATGGGTATGGGCTAGGTGCTGGCAGGTGTTTTGGTTGGGATATCTGCTCGGCATGGATGGGTTGGAGCGAAGGGTCTGTTTCCATGCTGTACATCTCTCTGACTCCATGACTCTGCCCACTTATCAAATAGTTAATGATCAATTCTAGCATTGAGGACTCTTGTGGTAATGTCCCTCATCTGGGTCGAGGAGGCCTAGCTTCAAGCCCTCCTGCTACAAGATAAAAGAAATCACCAAGAAATGTTGAAGATCCAGATGGTGTAAGAACATCTTGGAACAGTAGTTAAGGAAAATATTGAGACTCCAGCATTTTGCTTTGCTTGTGATGTTAGGATAACAATTTTGTAGCTCTCTGCTTTCACCCTCCCTCTTTTCTTAAATAGAGGGCTTACATTTCCAGTCGAAAAGCATGGCGTTGGAGAAGCACAACCAGTCAAGCAGTGTCTGAGGAGCAAGACAGTCGACGTTTTGGGCATAAGCCCTTCATCAGGAATAGCTTTGATTCTCCTGCTCCTTAGATGCTGCCTGACCAGCTGTGCTTTTCCACTCTGATCTCCAGCATCTGCAGTCCTCACTTTCTCCTCGGCTTATATTTGCAACCTTCCAACCTGCCGTCACCATTCCAGAATCTATAGATTTGGGAAAGAACAATAATCAACAATGTGTCCACTGTGTCTCTATTCTATAGCCATCCCTTTCAATGCTCTGGGATGTACTTTATCAGGTTCTGGGGATTTCCCAGCGTCCAGACCCATTAATTTCACCAGCCTAATTTATTTTAGGTCTCACTAACTGTTTGAATCTTCAACTTTTCTTGGTGATTTCTTATATACTGCTCTGTGAGGACACACATGGCAATTATTTAACTTTCAGTGGATGTTTGGCAGCTCGAGTGAAAGAAAGATGTAACGTGCCTTTTTTTCCCCCAGTGATATTTAGCTTCAATGTCATTTCACTATTTCCCATGATAAATTCTCTCTGCCTGGAATGGATCCACATCAGTCAGTGGAGATCCTGGTGATGAGCTAAGAGGTGCTGTCATGAGCTGGCTGGGATTTGGTCTGGCCACTGGGGATTGGAGGAATGGAAGAGGGGTCAGAGGTTAAGGACAAGGGTTTCAATTGTCAATCCCTGTCTGATGCCAGGTCACTCAGTGTTGCCTGATAGTGTTGGACTCATCCCAACTCTCCAACCCTTGAAAACCCAAAGGGCTTTACTGTGATGGGGTGGGAGGTGAAACCATGCAGCTGCCTTGATGTTCCTCAGCCAACAATTTGAGAAAATGTGTTAATATTTAGCGCTGCAGACATTTTCCATCCACAGTCATGGCATCATGTTGGTCTGTGATATTTAGTTTCTGTTTCTTCACCGTTTGTTTTGTTACTAGAAAGGCAAGGACCTTTCATTCATGTAGTGCTTTACAGCCAATGGAATCAATTCTTGAAGAACAGGTGCTACAGTAATGTAGGACACACTGCAGCCAGTTGGTGGATAGGGAGCTCCCACATGGAGCAACATAACATCTCTGGGAGTACTGGCAGTGGGCCAGCACGAGAGGGTAGTTGAGATCAGCTGTAAGCTCACAGAGGTAAAAACAATGACTGCAGATGCTGGAAACCAGATTCTGGATCAGTGGTGCTGGAAGAGCACAGCAATTCAGGCAGCATCTGAAGACAGGCAAAATCGACGTTTCGGGCAAAAGCCCTTCATCAGGAATAAAGGCAGAGAGCCTGAAGCATGGAGAGATCAGGCTCTCTGCCTTTATTCCTGATGAAGGGCTTTTGCCCGAAACGTCGATTTTGCCTGTCTTCGGATGCTGCCTGAATTGCTGTCCTCTTCCAGCACCACTGATCCAGAATGTAAGCTCACAGAGTCCACAGCTATGAAAACAACCCATTGATCCTACACCAGTCAAAAATGAGCAGCTCACTATTCTAATCCCTTTTTCTACCATTTCGCCCTCGTATGCCTTGCCATCACAAGTGTACATCTTTCATTTTTAAAAGTTATAAGGGTTTCTACCTCTATCACCCTCACAGGCCAATGAGTTCCAAATTTCCTCCAAACTCTGGGTAGAGAAAATCTCTCACATCCCTTCTAAACCTCCTGCCCCTGACCTTAAATCTGGCCATTGACCCCTCTGCAAAAGAGGGGAAGTTTCATTGATCTCATTGAATGGAGGAGTAGACTCGATGGGCTGAATGGCCTACTTCTATTCCTGTGTCTTATTGCCTTAAGTGGAGGCAGATGGTTAGTCATGTTAGCATTGAATGGCAGAGCAGGCTTGGTTGGGCACACAGGAACAGGCCATTCAGCCCCTCAAACCTATTCTGCCATTCAATGAGATCATGGTCGATCTCCATATTCCAGCCTTTGGCCCATATCCCTTAATAACTTTGCGAAAAAAAAAATTATCTGTCTCAGATTTAACTTCTGATCCTGTTTTGCATCTTCTTGTACACCTTCCAGACTCCGTGTACCTGGCCACAAAACAGGCAAAGTGATCTTTACAAACTCATGAAAGGTCCTGCAAACAGAGCGAGGGCCTCAGTATGGTGAGAGTTACCTGCCTCAAGCCTTTGACGTGAACAATGAAGGCCTATGGAAGGTACTGGACAAATATGACTGCCCAGGGCCATGCCTTAATTTCACACCAGCTCATTGGCCAGTAGGCTGCAGAGTAGTGTCTCTTCAGATGCCTCTCCTGCCCCCAGTGGTGCCAAGCGAGGCTCCGTATTGCCTCCAGAACTGTTGGCTATCCACAATTCAGGCAACATCTCCAGATTGCACAAAGACCACGGAACAGCCCCAATGTGAAACCTTGTTTGTCGGCCATAGCACACTCCAGTTTCTTGTTGACCAAGATACTGAATGCTTTGGCCTTATAGAAACCTAGAAATTAGGAGCAGGGGTAGGCCATTTGGCCCTTTGCTCCTCTACTGAATATGATATTAGTCCGAAGTCACATGACACCAGGTTTATTTGAAATCACAAGCTTTTGGAGTGTAGCCCCTTTCATCAGGTGACAGAAGGAGCAGCGCTCCGAAAGCTTGTGATTTCAAATAAACCTGTTTCACTGTAATCTGGTGTCACGTGAATTCTGACCTCGTCCATCCCAGTCCAACACCGGTACCTCCACAATAAGGTCATGGCTGATCATCCGACACGTTCCCCTCATAGCCTCTGATCCCTTTAGGCACAAGAACATGATCTAACTCCTTCCTGAAAACAGTCAATGTTTTGGTCTCCAGGTGCGGTCTCACCAAGTCTCTGCACAATTGCAGCAAGGTATTCCCGCTCCTGTACTGTAGGACCTCGATGATCGGAACGAAATGAGCGGGGAGTATTTTGTTCCAATAATTGATCATTCAGATAACCGATCGGATCATAAACAAGGGGTAATTTCAGTGTTGGTTATCGAATATTTCTCAGTTATCCGGCAATTCGTCCCATAATGCCGTTTAACCAATAACGGAATGCTGAGTTGCCTAATGCAGTTTCTACGGGACCTTGAGATCTTGTTCGGATAATCCGAAACTCGGATAACTGATGTTCGTATAATCAAGGTCGTAATGTACTCACATCTTCTCGCAATTGCCTTCTCCATCACCCTCTGCAGCTACATGCTTCCCTTCAGCGACTGGCATACAAGGACACCTCTGTCCCCCTTTCCCAACCTTTCGCCATTCAGATTATAATTTGCCCTCCTGTTTTTGCTCCCAAAATGGACAACCTCACATTTCCCCACATCATCCTTCACCTGTCTTGTCTTTGCCTCCTCACTCAACTTGTCCCAGTTGATAGAGTCATAGAGATGTACAGCATGGAAACAGACCCTTCGGTCCAACCCGTCTCTTTTATATCTTTCCCCTCTCACCCTAAACCTATGCCCTCTCGTTCTGGACTCCCCGACCCCAGGGAAAAGACTTTGTCTATTTACCCTATCCATGCCCCTCATAATTTTGTAACTTGGAGGTCTACAGCATGGAACCAGGCCCTTCGGCCCGATCGGTCCATGCTGGCCAGTTTTCACAATTAGACTCGTCCCATTTGCCTGCTTTTGGTCTGTATCCCTCCATACCTTAGCCATCCATATACCTATTTAAATGATGAAATTGTACTCACTTCCTCTGACAACATGCACCTCAATGTCTCTCAAGAGTTCCTTCCCCAGCACAGCCACATTGGATGCTAAGACTGTTCATGGCCTGATAAAAATATACTCAGCATTCGGCAAGTTACCTGTGGAGGGAGTGTGGGTTTCATTCCAAAAGCAAGGGTCATAGTTTACCAGGCATCCCCTCTGGATGGGCATGAGGCACCAACAATGTCCCTAAAGCGACTCGATATGTTCAACCTTCAGGGCTATTCGCACCGTGATGTTTTGCTGAAGTTTTTAGTGGACACTCATTCACCAGAAACCCACACCATGAATTCACTGCATTTCGCAAGAGCTCTCCTACGACTGAAAACTCAGACTGCCCCTCCTCTGTGTTTGACCATTGGAGCAATTTATTTTCTGGCCTTGGATCTTTGAGAAGATTTCCATAGAGAGTCTTAGCAAGAGACAGCCACTGACTGACACTTCAATGTGAGTGAGTGAGGGTGTGAAAGGGCAATGGGTTCAGTCAGTCCTCGAGGAGCGACCTACACTCACCGGATTCACATCCTCCTCCAACAAAGGTAAATCAAAGTCAGGTATTAAGACCTGCCAGTTCGGTCTAAACCAGCCTTGAACAGAGCCAATGACAGCTATAAAAAGGCAAGGACTGAACCTTCAATGCTGGGGACACTTATTGATATTCATAGAATCCCTGCAGTGTGGATACAGGCCATTCGGCCCAACAAGTCCACACTAGCTTGACAGTGACCATCCCACCCAGAATCACCCCCTACCCTGTATTTCCCATGGCTAATCCACCTAATTTACATATCCCAGGACACGATTTAATATGGCCAATCCACCTGACCTGCACATCTTTGGACTGTGGGAGGAAACCAGAGCACCCGGAGGGAACCCATACAGACACTGGGAGAATGTACAAACTCCACACATACAGTCACCCGAGGCCGGAATCGAACCTGGGTCCTTGGTGCTGAGCAGCAACAGTGCTAACCACTGAGCCATTATGCCACCTTAGAGCTTCTTAATGATGAGCTTGGGATTCGATGACTTTCAATGTGATCTATTCTGAGCTAGAGAGAAGACATTTAACACTCCCTCTTTCAACATGCCTTTTGTAGTGAAATTATTTTTGCTGTAATTCCATAAATGGTGGACAATCTTTCAGTTGAAAAGCTGCGAACAGATGATGACAAATGGCTTGCATGATGAGAGTGGTTCACCCCTAAAAGCAGTCTGCAAACGTCTGATTGGCTTGCCAAGGATTGAAGGGGTAGCTGTGTAAATCCCAACCCAGAGCCAGTGTCATTACAGGCTGCTTGTCTTCAGTGTATTTGTCGAGGGATCCATTTGCCCCTGCTGCTCTCCAGCCCTGCTTGCAATGGGTATTGCAGGACAATGTTTCTCTGCTGCTAATCCAGGTAACATCGTGCCCCCTCCACCACCCCCACCCCAACACCCTGACACGTAATCTGACTCGATCATATCAGGTTTTTTAAAAAATACTTTAATGCAGTCTTCCTTTGTGTAACAGAAGTGTCAGACATTAAACATTCTGACACAGGAATGTCTGAAGGTGCACTCAAAGGTATTATTTGAATAGAACAGACTAAACCTGGGCTCATAATGGCAAAATGATGCTTCCAGTAGATCAGTGTATTTGTATATTGGATAACGTAATGGGTATAGCAAACGTATGATGTAGCTTCATTGCGCCAAAAGGCATAGTGTCAATCCTCCCCGATGATCTCAGGAAGATTAACCACCGACAGGCGCTGACTTTTGTTAAAAGGCTCTGTCGGCTTATAAAAGGCAATTCTTTGTATTAACTACTACCACTTGGCACGTTGGTTGGAAAAACTATAGTCAGTCCAAACTCAATGTTTTAGGTTTCAATTAATGCGGAAAGCATTGATGTAAAATAAAGCTGAGAGGTTTAGGAGTGGATTTTGGAATATTGTATAAGAGGAAGACATGGTAAATATTGTGGCTCAGTGCAGAGACTATCCCATCCACCCTCTAGGGTTTCCATTTGCAATCCAATACACTAATTAGTAATGGAGGGTTTTTTTATCATTGCTACTAAGTGTCAACATTGACACAAGATGGACTACTGCAGTGGCCTCACAATTATAACTTGCAACCTGATCTCCCTTTAGATGGAATTCCTGCCCACTTACCATCAGTAGTGATGAATTCAGTCATTTTTCAACCAGATTGTGACATTCCCCCGACTTGTACATCTTCTTATGATTATTTCACTGAGCTGTACTGACATCGAAAGGATCTTACCGCTTTCTTGCTGTGCGGCAGGAAGAAACGCAGAGAGATGAATGGTTACCCGAACTTTGAAGGCTCATGTTGCACTGATTGATTGCAACTTGGCGTGCGCTCTGCAAGACTGAGTTTAAAGGGATCTGGAATCAAACTGGGTCAGTCAGTACACCACGGAGCATAGAATAAAGGTGACTGAGCATTGTGTCCAATTCAGGCAAGATGTGTAGGCATCAAGAACATGCCAAAACAAAAGAGTCTATTCAAGTGGTTCTGAGGACGGGAACATTCGGTTTTAAGGATAGGTTGGAAACGTTGGTGTTCTCCTTAGAGAAGTGAAAATTACAAGGAGCTATGATCAAGATGTTCAAAACATTGAACAATCTAGATAGAGTAAATGCAGAGAAACCTTCAAGGTGCAGGGGACATCATTGCAGGGTGAACAGCAGCAGGGTGAGAGATGATCGGGGGGAAAAGCATTTATTGCAGAGTGAGTGCTTGGAATCTGGAAAGCGGGGTCTGGGAGTAGAGATAGACTCCATCACACCGTTCAAAAGGGCATCTGTTATGGGCCAGGGACCCTCAAACTATTTTAAGAAGGTAGCCTAGACTCTAACTTTTTCTTAATTCAAAGGCAGATGTGAAGTGGATATTCCAGGTGTGATGCAGCTGGTCAAACCACTCAGCTTTAAGCAAAACAGAATTTATTTAAACACTCCTTGGGGTAGTCCCGAACTAGAGGGTATAGGTTTAGGGTGAGAGGGGAAAAATGTAAAAGGGATCTAAGGGGTAACTTTTTCACACAGAGGGTGGTATGTGTATGGAATGAGCTGCCAGAGGGAGTGGTGGAGGCTGGTACAATTGCAACATTTAAAAGGCATCTGGATGGGTATATGAATACGAAGGGTTTGGAGGGATATGGGTCGGGTGCTGGCAGGTGGGACTAGTTTGGGTTGGGATATCTGGTCGACATGAATGACAAGGTCTTTTCCCCAGAATAGAGGAGTTCAAAATAGAGGGCATAGGTTTAAGGTGAGGGGGAAAGACTTAAAAGGGACCTAAGGGGCAACTTTTTCACACAGGGGGTGGTGTGTGTATGGAATGAGCGGCCAGAGGAAGTGGTGGAGGCTGGTACAATTACAACATTTAGAAGGCATCTGGATGGGTATATAAATAGGAAGGGTTTACAGGGATATGGGCCAAGTGCTGGCAAATGGGAGTAAATTAATTTAGGATATCTGGTCAGCATGGACAAGTTGGGCCGAAGGGTCTGTTTCCATGCTTGTACATCTCTATGACTACAGTTAAAATATGAACAAAAGAAAGCAGAATTTAGAATAACTTAACTATTGGAAATTTTAACTGACCTGATACAGTAACTATCACTAATTAACTGTTCCAATACAGTAGCATCCCATAAACACACCTCTTGGCTAAAAGATAAATTCAAACATAGATTCTTACAGGCAGGAGGGAACAGCATCTAGAAAGGGATTATAGAGAAAGTCAGAGGAACCCTTTACTGAAGCTTACAACCCTTCTGGTACTCAAAACCTCTTGTGACTGCTACAGCCAAAAAAAACTAGAATAAACCTGAACTGGGAGAACTGGCCATATCCCTTCCATTATTAAACTGTTAAACTACCTAGACTCTTCGGCATTTCTGCCTTTACAAACTCTCTTCAAAAAAACCAAAGACAAGTTAACCTTTTTGAAAGTGACAGCGTGGTCACACAATAGACAAGCAAACAATTTGCTGAATTGCCCTAGAGCTGGGATCCACTCGATGGGCCAAGTGGCCTCTTTTATCTTGTAACTATTCCACAAGAATCCGCAGGTCAGGCAGCATCCAAGGAGCAGGAGAACCAATGTTTCAGTCAGAAGCCCTTCATCAGGTGATGTCACCTACAACTTAGGCCTGAAACGTCGATTCTCTTGCTCCTCGGATGCTGCCTGACCTGCTGTGCTTTTCCAGCGCCACACTCTTGACTCTGATCTCCAGCATCTGCCGTCCTCACTTTCTCCTCCGAGAATCAGCCACATACTAATGATGATGTCAACAAGTGATATCCAGGAGAGTGTCATGTAGAGGCAGAAGACCCACATTGGACACACCCAATGGCTTATTTGGTCATTTTCTTTTTTGATTCTGAAATATAGGTGACAATGGAAAGGATGGCATTTAATTGTCCTTGAGTAAGTGTTGGTAAGCCTTTTTCTTGAACTAGTGTTGCATCTACAGTGGGAGTAGACCTACCAATAATTTGGGTTAGGCCATGCATCCAAGACTATGGGCCTGCAGCAGTGATATACTGTATACATTCCAGTCATAGTCAAATTGTTTTGACTACTTTCTAAGGTTAAATTTAAGGAGTTGACTATTACATGGATACTATTTTTGAGGGGCAGAAATTCATGCCCATCAAAATTCATACCACATCATTGGCAAAAGCCCAACTGATTTCTAAACGTATAAGGAGAAGAAAAATGAATTATGGTAATTCTGAAAACCCGGAGTGGAACACAACAGCCAGTGGACTGGAAGACCTGGGAGCAGAGTGGAACAAATGGCAGACTGGAAGGCTGGAGTGGGACGTGACGGCCGACACACTGACTCATAAACGTTGATCTGTTATCTGTGAATTTTACACGAGATATTTGGAAAATTCCAGATTAATTGGCCAAAAATAGGGGGTCGACATTTACATGGGATTGACTATTACTTGAGTATATCCAGTTATGTTCGAGTCTGGATGGGGTGACTTGAAGGGATGCTTTTGGGGATGGGGGGTAAACCACACTGGTGCTCTGGACCTTCTCAGTGGTAAACATCACTGGGGAAGAAGGCACTCTCAGAGTAATCTTGGTGCAGCCGCGGTAATGGAGGGGGGTTAATGATACGCCCAGTGGTGGGGGGGGTGCTCACAAGCGGGCTGCTTTGTCCTGGATGCTGTCCAGCATTTTGAATGTTGTTGGAGCTGCACCCATCCAGACAAGTGGGGAGTATTCTATCAAACTCCTGACTTGTGCCTTGTAGATGGTGGACAGGCTTTGGGGAGACCAGCAG
Organism: Chiloscyllium plagiosum; assembly: GCF_004010195.1. NCBI lineage: Eukaryota > Metazoa > Chordata > Chondrichthyes > Orectolobiformes > Hemiscylliidae > Chiloscyllium > Chiloscyllium plagiosum. The sequence continues at coordinate 4,183,140 of NC_057734.1, read as the reverse complement.
TGAGTCACTCGTAGCAGAATTTCCAGTCTCTTACCTGTTCTTGTAGCCACTGCAGAAACTTAACAGGATTTCCTCAGTTGCATCTCCCAACCCATGAGTCCCAGTATCCAGGAGAGAAGGGCAGCTGGTGTATTGACTACTGTTATCTGCAAGTTTCATTCTGATGACACACCATCCGGACTTGGACATCATTAACTGTTGTATCTTTAGTCAAAACCCTGGAAATCCTGATGTAATTGGACTGTGGGAGCCCTCTTACGAAGATTGCAAACTTGGGACCTAAAAACAGGGAAAGATGCCAGATGTACGATCCCTTAGGGCTGCTGCGTGAAATCACTTTCATGGCCTACTCCCAAATCCCTGGATTCCATTCACATCCTGAAATTCGATTGGTCTGAACCCTGAATGGACTCAAAGTGTGAGCATCCATAGTCTCTTTGAGATAGAACTTTCCAAAGATTCTCAACCCTTCTTTGAGTGAAGAACTTTCCCCCATACCCTGGAGTCCATAATCCCCAAAGTCCTGACTGTCCCCATAGGCAGAGCAGACTGGTTTAAACAGGTTCAAACGGGTTCAGACAGGTTCAAGAGCTAGGTCCATCTCCAGCTTCTTGAGGGAGACAAGAAATAGACAATAAATATCAGTCTTGCCAGCTGAGCCGCAGTTCAAGAATGAAGTTAAAGAATGAACTACATCTGAAATAGAACTAATTTGAAGTTGAGAAAGAAAGTTGCCTAACCAGATGCGATTCTTTATTTTGGCTTGTTAACAATAAAAGTGTTTGTTTTGCTTTCTCATTATAGAAACATCAAACTAGATTTCATGAAGCAAATTATTAAATCTATCCATGGACATTTTTGGCAGGTCTTTCTTCAAGTCTTTTCTTTTTGCCAGCCAATGAGATCTCAGTGTTGATGTTGGTAATCCTTCACATCGCTTGAAAAGTTTGGCTGGTAAGAGCCAAAGTAAATTGCCCACATCTGTTCTCTGGAACCTGGTGCTAACGCTACGCCAATGCATTGACGAAACAACAGTCCTTTCCTTGTTAAAAAGGAAGCAATGCTGGGTGTAGGAATGGTGCACCGAACTGGAACCAGCCAAGGTAGCGATGTTAACCAACTAGTGCACACCAGGTGAGTGTTGTCTTAGGTGCAGCCTTCCAATGTCAGTTTGCTCGCTGAGCTGATAGATTTGTTCTCAGACGTTTCGTCACCATGCTAGTTAACATCCTCTGATGAAGCCCTGGTGTTCCCGTTTTCTATTTATGTGTCTTGGTCTGTTGTGGTGGGTGATATCACTTTCAGTTCTTTTTCTGTGAGATTGGTAAATGAAGTCCAAATCAATGTGTTTGTTGTTGTCAGTTAGGGAACAAATCCAGCAGCTCAGTGAGCAAACTTACAACCTGCTCCACAACCTGAGCTACAAATCTTCTCAAAAATCGCATTCCCCTGTCTAATCCCCCAGGGAATTAAGGCAGGTTTCAGAAATGGGAGTAGGAGTGGTAGCTCTCTGCTACCCACTACACTATTCACAAGGAGAGGGAACGAGAGGCCATTCCCTGAAGGCCCATGGCTTGGCCTACGCCATTTCCAGGTGAGGCGACAAAATGGCTCTCTGGCACCCTATCCCAGACACAGACAGGAAACCCCTTGGTTGGTGTAAGCAGACCAGCTTGGCCAAGTGACCTACTCTCATTCCTTGGTTGTTAGCACTGCTGCCTCACAGTGCCAGGGACCTGGGTTCAATTCCACCCTCGGGCAACTGTGTGGACTTTGCATGTCCTCCCCACGTCTGCGTGTGTTTCTTTCCACAGTCCAAAGCTGTACAGATTAGGTGGATTGGCCATACCAAACTGCCCATAGTATCCAGGGAAGTGGGTGCGTTAGCCATGGGAAATGCAGGATTATAGTGATGGGATAGGGGAAGAATCTGGGTGGACGCTACTCAGAGAGTCAGTGTGGACTTGTTGGGCTAAATGGCCTGTTTACACACTGTAGGGATTCAATAGGGAGAATTTATTTCACCCAGAGAGTGGTGAGTCTGTGGAATTCTCTGTCACAGAAAGCAATTGAAGTCAAAACATCGAAAGCTTTCAAGAAAGGTAGATATAGTTCTCAGGGCTATGGGGAGAAAGTGGGAATATTGGATTGAGTTGGATGATCAGGCATAATCATGTTGAACTGCAGCACAGAGTTGAATAGGTATACTCCTGCTCCTACTTTCTGTGTTTCTAACTTTCATAAAACATAGGTCCCAGTTGGAGTGTAGTCTTCAGTTTTGAAGAAGAGATTCATTAGAGCTACACTCAAACATGAGGGACTGCTTGGGGAGAGGCTAAAGAAATGGAGATGGTTACCCCTAGAACAAATGAGGTTAAGGAGAGAAAATGAGGGATTAAGGAGAAATAGAAATGTTTAAAACCTGGAAGGGTTTTGATGAAGTCAATAAAGAGAAACTTTCCAGAGGCAGGGGGGTCAATAACCAAAGGACATAGATTTAAGAAAATTGGCAAATGACCAGAGACTAGATGTGGAGCAATATTTTGTGCAGTGAGTTGATGTGAACTGAAACATGCTGCTTGAAAAGGTGATGGAAACAGATTCAATAATAACACTCAAAAAGGAATTAGATAAACACTTGAGAAGGAATAAATGATAGGGCTATGGGGAGACAGAGCAGGGCAGTGGGACTAACTGAATAAATCTGCCAAAGAACTTAGAGGCCATTGGTTTTTTGACTTACCTGACTCCTTTATTCAGACATGCTGTGCCAAAACTATATGTGGCACAAGCCCAATCTCCCCAAAGCAAAACAAAAATCCTACCCTTTTGGCCCTTCTCAGGGTCTTGACCTCCTGTACTTTATGTACCTGAACAAAATCTGGCCCACTCAGCATCAGGGTGAGCCAAATAAAGCAGTTCAGAGATTTATCGAGTAAATAGTTCATCAGAGTGCAAGCCAGAGTTAGAAGCGCCCTACAGTGTACTGTGTTGATTAAATAAAACCTTGTACCGACAGCATGATAAATGGTCTTTGGTACACAAAACAGCCCTTCTTCAGACACACAGAGCTTCACTGTCACCCAGAAACATCTTCAGGACAAAATGTGACTCCGAGGCCCCTCTGGTGAGGTAAAATTTCCCACAGCACTTTCTCAAAGTCGACCAAGGGAGTTCACTCTGGGGTCACGGGCCAATATTTACCCCTCAATCAATGCCAATAAAAGTTACCTCATTACATTTTGTGGGATCTTGCTGTGCAAAATATGCCTGGTACAATTCCTCCATTAAGACAGTGACAAAAAAGTACTTTGCGATATCCTGCAAGGTGCTATGTACATCGAGGAGAAAGTGAGGTCTGCAGATGCTGGAGATCAGAGCTGGAAATGTGTTGCTGGAAAAGTGCAGCAGGTCAGGCAGTATCCAGGGAACAGGAGAATCGACGTTTCGGGCATAAGCCCTTCCTGAAGAAGGGCTTATGCCCGAAACGTCGATTCTCCTGTTCCCTGGATGCTGCCTGACCTGCTGCGCTTTTCCAGCAACACATTTCCAGCTATGTACATCGAAACAAGTTTGTTCCTGTTCAATCGGTATCACGGCAGTAGGAGCAACCAACCCAGCACCTCGGTGATCCAACCCCATTGTAATTCTTAAATGGACACAGGAGCTAACACTTACCTGAGGAAATTGAGGGCAGCAATGGCCTACTGATCCTTTTGCTAACTAATAATCCAGAGGTCCTAGTTAATACTCTGGGGACATGGGCTCAAATATTTCCATAGCAATGGTACGATTTCAATTAAAAAACTAATCTTATGATGACCACAAAACTATTGGTGATTGTTCATGAAAACCCATCTGGTTCACTAATTTCCTTCAGGAGAGGAAATCTACCATCCTTACCTGGTCCAGCCTACATGTGACTCCAGACCCACAGCAATGTGATTGATTCTTAACTGCCCACTGGACAATGCGGGACGAGCAATAAACATTGACTAGATCACGTTGTTATTAGCCTGGGCTCTGAGTATGGAAAAACACGATAGTTCCCCCACATAAGCCAAAGCAGTGACCAAGGGACCTTACTTCAGATCTGGGTGTCACCAAAATGTATTGCCTAGGCCTCCTTGCCCTTGTGAACCTGGTGGTGAGCTGCCTTTTTGAACCATTGCAGTCCCACAATGCTATCGGGGTGTGAAGTCCCAGGATGTTGACCCTGCGACAATGAAGGAAAGGTGATATACAGTATTTCCAAGTCAGGATGGTGAGTGGCTTGGAGGGGAACTTGCAGGTGTTCCCATGTATCTGCTGCCCTTGAAGTTTGAGGTGGAAGTGATGTGGGTTTGGAAGGTGCGGCCTAAGGAGTCTTGCTGAATTTCTGCAGTGTATCTTGGAGCTAATGCACTCTGCGGATACCGAGAATTGATGGTGAAGGAAAATGAGTGCAGAGGGTGGTGGATGTGGGGCCAATCAAGCAGGCTGCTTGGTCCTGGATGGTGTCAAGCCTCTTGAATGTTGTCAGGGCTGCACCCATCCAGGCAAATGGGGTGTATTCCATCACACTCCTTCCAATAACACAACACCATTAGCAGTTTCTCTCCAAGCCACACAACATGCTTTGCAGGAATTACATCAGCATTATTCAACAGGGAAAGAAAGAGTAGATTAACCATGGGTGATGAGGGATGAGCAATAATTGTGGGCCTATTTAGAGCATGGTGTGGGCTGTGAGCATGAAGAAACAATGATAGCTCCCCCGCAAAAGACAGTGCCATGACCAGGGTCTTTACTTGAGAACTAGGGGTCACTAAAATGCATTGTCCATCGCTTCTAGCCCTTGTGAAGCTGGTGGTGTGCTGGATCTGTGAACCACAGGTTCTGGTTTCTAGAAGCAGGGGCACAGTCTGAAAATTAGGGTCAGGACAGATGTTAGGAAGCACTGCTACAGGCTGAGAGGTTTGGAACTCACTTCCACAAACAGTAGATGATGGATCCCTTGTTTATTTTAAATCTGAGAGAGATCCATTTTTGTATTAAGGGATATGGGCCAAAGGCAGGTATATAGAGTGAGGCCGCAGATCAGCCATGATCTCATGGAATGGCGGAACAGGTTTGAGGGGCTGAAAGGCCTCCTTTGTTCCAATAATTGTTGGAGGGTCAAAATCCCAGAATGCCCTTCCCAACAGCACTGTATATGGCCCTAAAAACCCAAGGACTAACATTTACGAAGGCAACCCATCACCACATTCTATGAGGAATGGACATTTGCGCATGAGGCTTTCATCGCATCTCAATAACTAATAAATAACAGTTTACAATGACAGTGCAGATAACAGGCCATTCAGCCTATCATACCTGAGTGACTCCTTTATAGGGCTCTCCTATTTATCCCACCCCCCTCACCTCTTCCCTGTAGTCCTTCGCTCGGTTCGAGTAGGGTCTCCATTTCCTTTGGAAGTTTTGCATTAAATTTGCTCCCACCCACCATTCCAACAATAAATTCACAAGATTCTGGGATTGTCAGCGCGGGAACGGAAGAATTGTCATGCTAGTGTCGCTCTGAGGTTGAGGGTGGGGTCTGCATCACTTTCCTCTCCTCGGGCAGATGGTACCTCCCGGGGGAACAACTGACGCAAAATTGGCGGGTTTTTGTTTCGATTGATTTGTTGTTTTTTTCAATTATCAGTTGGGCAGCAGTGACCGGAACAGGAGTCACAGTCCCACACTGAGGCAGGCTTCAATTCTCAGCTAATGAGGAAAAACAGGCAAGTGACTGGAGTGATAAACAAAAGGAAGTGAGTTGAGAGCCAAGGCCTGTCTCTCCTTCAGACGGATATTCCTTCTGTCTGCTCGCTCCTCATTAGAAACCTCCAGTGACTGCTGTTAGCCATCCCAGATGTGTTTGGAGGGATTTCAGGCTGTCCCCCTGAGACTTTGATTCACAATTTCTCCTCACTCCTTGTTTGTTTGGAAGAGGGGGAAGGGAGATCATGGGGTTCCTCCTGGCCTCCCCTCCCAGGATAATTGCTGTTCCATTAGTCCCTCTGGCCATGTCGTGTAAGTTCAGTTCATTGCTGTATAAATTGATGGGTAACCCTTGTAACCAAAGAAGCTTTAGGGAGCTCAGAGGTGGGCGATTCTGCCGAGATGTCTCTCCACACTTGCTCAAATTGGGCTGCTTTCAGGATTAGGTGGTTCAACCTATAAATTAAAGATCTGAAGACTGTTTGGATCTAGATGTCATAAGCTGGTATGCCTGGGTGGAGAAGAAAGACTTGCATTTACGTAGAATCCCTACGATGTGGAAGCAGGCCATTCAGCCTATCGAATCCACACCAACCTTCTGAAGAGTATCCCACCCAGACCACACTCCCCAATCCTATCCCTGTAACCTTGCACTACCCACAGCCAACCCAGCTAACCTACTCACCCCTGAACACTACGGGCAATTTAGCATGGCCAATCTACCTGACCTGCACATCTTTGAACAGTGGGAGGAAACTGGAGCACCCAGAGGAAACCCACGCAGACACGGGGAGAATGTACAAACTCCACACAGACAGTCGCCCGAGGCTGGAATCGAACCCGGGTCCATGGTGCTGTGAGGCAGCAGTGCTAACTACTGAGCCACTGAGCTGCCATAAAGCCCTTTTCCCCTCCAGCCGAAGTCTCAAAGCCTTTGGAGAACTTGTTTTTGAAGTTTAGTCGCTATTGAAACATCCCGCCTCAGGCGACTGACTGTGTGGAGTTTGCACGTTCTCCCCGTGTCTGCGTGGGTTTCCTCCGGGTACTCCGGTTTCCTCCCACAGTCCAAAGATGTGCAGGTCAGGTGAATTGGCCATGCTAAATTGCCCATAGTGTTAGGTAAGGGGCAAACGTAGGGGTATGGGTGGGTTGCGCTTCGGCGGGTCAGTGTGGACTTGTTGGGCCGAAGGGCCTGTTTCCACACTGTCATGTAATCTAATCTAATCTAATTATTTAAATGGAGAGTGATTGCAGGAGGCTGTGATCAAAAGGAACTAAGTTCTTACAGGGATCGCAAAAAACAGCAGACAGGGACAGGAAGTGATTAGAAAAGAAAATAAGAAATTGGCTTTCCACTGCAAGAGGCTCAGTGTGTAAAGGTACAAAGAGGTCTTTCCATAACTGCACAGGCTGTTGGTGAGACAGTATTGCACCTGGAGTACTGTGTACAGTTGTGGCCTCCCTATTTCATTGGAGGCAGTTTGGAGAAAGATCACTCAGTGGATTTCTGGGATGAAAGGGTCATTTATTAAGGAGCGGTTGAGCAGGTTGGACCTATACCCATTGGAGTTCATGAGAATAAGAGCTGACCTTATGGAAATACATAAGATCCTGAGGAGGCCCTGATGGGCAAGATTTTCAGAGGATGGTTTCCCTGTTTGGGGGGATTCTGGAATTAAGTGATCTGAAAATATCTTAAAAACAAACCGCTAAAGTTAAGGTGCCTCCGTTTTGGACTGAAATGAAGAGGCATTTCTTCTCTGTCTGGTCCTGAATCCAAGAAATTCTCTTCCACAGAGAACAGAATATGTTATGCCTTTGATTATATTCACGGCTGAGTTTGATCTTTAATCTCTGAGGGAGTTAATGGTCATGAGGGAACAAACACAGGGAACTCTGGGGAAACTCAGCTGGTCTGGCAGCACCTGCAGAGTTCGGAGCAGAGTTCGTGCTTCGAGTCCGGTATGACTCTGGTTCAGACCATTTTCTGTGTCGGTGTCAGACTTCCAGAATCCTCAGTATTTACTTCAGTGGCAGTGTGAGGGGACAGGCAGGGGAGTGGATTTAAGGCCTCAATTTGTCAATCTGTACCCTCCCTGAGATCCTATGATTTTTATGTGCGGGATCTGCATTTACATAGCACCGCATAGCACCCCACAAAGTACTTTAGATGCAAGGAATTACTTGTCAAGGTGAAATCACTATTGCAAAATAGGAAATGTGGCTGCTAATGTAAACGCAGCAAGTTCCCAGAAACAGCGATATAATAATGACCAGGTAACTTACTTTTTGTTAAATATTGGACGGGATGGGGAGATTCACCAGGGATTCCAGAGCTTAAGTCCACTGAAGACACAGCCACCACTTAAGCAGAGTGACAAAAATCCAGAATACAAAAGAGCCTAGAATTGGAGGAAGGTTGGGATCGCAGTGGTCTGTCAGACTTTTGAGTATCTCGATATCTGTAGTTCCTACCAGACAGCATTCCCTTCCAGCTCTCTGTTCTGAAGTGACTCTCCTCCTGGTTTTGATTGTTTTGCAACAGTAAGTAAAAATCTGCCTTAAGATTTCTGGTTGAATGCCATTTGTTGAAATTTGGAGCAATTTGCTGTCTTTAAGCACAAAAGGAAATACAATGAGAAACCATATAGTTACTGTGATCAAGGAGGTGACTGTTCTATTAAACATCAAGGTGCTGGAAGTGAACAGAGAGAGTTTTTAAAGAGAGCTAGCACAACTAATTGAATGAACATATTGTCAATCACTCAGACAGGCCATCTGTCTTCCTAGCACTGACAGGACCTGGCATCAGCAGGGAATTAAACAAACCCACTGCTCTTCAGGGACAAGATGATAGGCTTGCAGGAAAAACACACACCTCCTACAGCCCGCAACCTCACTCTGTGACCCGTACAAGTGTGTTAACCCTTTAGCACTCTGCTGGCTAAACAGATATGATTTAGGGTTGTGAAACCCAGGCCACAGGAAATGCATGATAAGACGACCCACCCTCAGCCTCTCAAGATCGTCTACAATGGGCACCATCACTGGTGAGGTGGTGACCTAGTGATATTATCAATGGACTGACAAAGGCCTTATGCCCAAAATGTTGACTCTCCTGCTCCCCGGTGCTGCCTGACCTGCTGTGCTTTTCCAGCACCACACTTTTCGACTCTGATTCTGCAGTCCTCACTCTCTCCATATCACTGGACTGTTAATCCAGAGACCCAGCTAATGTTCTGGGGACCTGGCTTCGAATTCTGACCCCGGGCAGATGGGGGAATTTGAATCCAGTAAAAATTGGGGTGTTAATGATGACCACGAAATGATAGTCAGGAAAAACCCATCTAGCTCACTAATGCCATTGAGGGAAGAAAATCTTCTGTTCTTACCTGGTCTTGCCTACATGTGACTCCAGACCCACAGCAAGATGGTACAGGTATCCCCCCGCTATCTGAAAGTAGAACGTTCCGTTTTGTAAGCTGAAATGGCGTAAAGCAAAGAAGGATTAATTTATATGGGTAAAAATGTGCCTTTTTTCGTAAAATCGAAAATCCTCTTTGGATTTCTTTTGGCTAACCAAACAGGTCTTGTGTAAAAATGAAGTGGCGTAAAGCGAACTTTCGAAAAGCAGGGGATACCTGTAACTGCCTCCTGCCCAGTTAGGGATGTGCAAGAGATGCTGGTCTAGCCGGTGATGCCCTCATCCTGTGCCTCAATTAATCGAACCTGGTTTCACGGGAGTGTGTGGCAATGCTGTCTCACAGTAAACTGAGCTCCGTTCTGCCCATTCAAGTCGGGGTGAAAGACCCCCACGAGGCTACGTGGGTTTCCTCTGGGTCCTCCGGTTTCCTCCCACAGTCCAAAGATGTGCAGGTCAGGTGAATTGGCCATGCTAAATTGCCCGTAGTGTTAGGTGAAGGGGTAAATGTAGGAGAATGGGTCTGGGTGGGTTACGCTTCGGCGGGTCGGTGTGGACTTTTTGGGCCGAAGGGCCTGTTTCCACACTGTAAGTAATCTAATCTAATCTAATTACTGATACAAAGTGGAAAAGGATGTTCACACAAAGTCTTTAATAGAAAGCCTGTTGAGGCCAGGTCATTGAGTATATTTAAAGTTAAAAATCACACAACACCAGGTTATAGTCCAACAGGTTTAATTGGAAGCACACTAGCTTTCGGAGCAACGCTCCTTCATCAGGTGATTGAAGCTTCGCTCCGAAAGCTAGTGCTTCCAATTAAACCTGTTGGACTATAATCTGGTGTTGTGTGATTTTTAACTTTGTACACCCCAGTCCAACACCGGCATCCCTGAATCATGAGTATATTTAAGACAGAGATAGATAGGTTCTTGATTGCCAAGGATTATGGGGAGAAAGCAGGAGAATGGGGTAGAGAAACTGATCAGGGAGGCGAAAGTGAGGATTGCAGATGCTGGAGATCAGAGTCAAGATTAGGATGGTGCTGGAAAATCTCTCCACCCCAGAGGCATTCAACCTCATCCCTGACGAAGGGCTCCTGCCGAAACGTCGATTTTCCTGCTCCTCGGATGCTGCCTGACCTGCTATGCTTTTCCAGCACCACTGATCAGCTGAATGGCCTAATTTCTGCTCCTGTGTCCTATGATGCTCACTCTTGTTGACCAGGAAAGGTTTATTACAAAGCACTTAAACAGAACTACATTAAAGCTATAGTACATTGAGTTCCATGAGCAGATTCTTGTGAGATCTCAGGTTGAAGTTCATGGTAAACACACCATTACTGTTTAGCTACCCAGAGTTTAGCACTTTGAACAATTGGCTAGTCTCTCACGGGAAGAGTGAATATTATATCTGAATAACTCATGTTATCAGTTAATCCTTTCAGGTACTTCACACCTTCTGCAGTAATTAGAATTATAGACTAGAATCCCCTACAGTCTAAATTAGAATGTTGCTGGAAAAGCACAGCAAGTCAGGCAGCATCTGAGGAGCAGGAAAATCGATGTTTTGGGCAAAAGCCCTTCATTAGGAATCCCCTACAGTGCAAATTGAAGCTTTTTGACTCACTAAGTCTGCACTAACTCTACAAATAGTATCTGACCCATACCCACCCTATCCCTGTAATCCTGCACTTCCCATGGCTAACCCATCTGCCCATCTCTGCACACTATGGGAAACCAGAGCATCTGGAGAAAACTCACACAGACACAGGGAGAATGTGCAAACTCCACACAGACAGACGCCCGAGGCTGGAATCGACCCCGGGTCCCTGGCGCTGTGAAGCGGCAGCGTTAACCACTGAGCCACCATGCCACCCTATCACTATTCTCGCTACCTGTGGAAGCTTGCTGTGCACAAAATGGCTGCTGCATTCCCTACACCACTCCAAAACATCCTTTCATTGACCATAAAGCACATTGGGATGTACCAAGGACACAAAAGACATGATAGCCTTGGAACACTTCAACTCTAGGGCATCAATGTGGACTTCACCAGTTTCCTCATTTCCCCATCCCCCACCTTACCTCAGTTCCAACTTTCAAGCTCAGCACTGTCCTCATGACCTGTCCTACCTGCCAATCTCCCTTCCCACCTATCCACTCCACCCTCCCCTCTGACCTATCACCTCCATCCCCATCCACATTCACCTATTGTACTCTTTGCTACCTTCTCCCCAGCCCCACCAACCTCCCATTTATCTCTCCACTCTGGAGGCTTCCTGCCTCTATTCTTGATGAAGGGCTTTTGCCCGAAACATCGATTTTCCTGCTCCTCGGATGCTGCCTGACCTGTTGTGCTTTTCCAGCACCACTCTGATCTAAACAATGATAGAGATGTGGGTCATTTTTTCAAAAACTGCCTCCATTCAATCGCAAATCATTTCAGGATCTCAAACCCGGTGGAAATCACAGGACCTCCCGGTACCTCCTGCAACCCAACACCCGACCTCCAACATACAATCTTTAGAAAGGCCTGATATAGCGTTGTTTGATTCTGTCGCATCCCCCCCACCCCCCCCAACACCCCAACACACTGCACCCTCGGAGACATCCTGCAGAGTCTTTCTCAATCCAAAATTAATTCCGATAAGACAAAATTCTTGAAGTGACTGGTTGTGCAGAAAACACTCAGCACTTTCGAAAAGCTTCCTTGGAGTTCTCCGATAATTGTCTGAATGTAAGAAAATATGAGTGTAGTTGCCCGGTTAATTATCCTGCTGTGTTGAGAAAGCACAAAAAGATCATTGGATTAAAAAAGAATTTTAATGGCCTTGAGGGGATTTGATTCTCTTGTGTTCAGGGAGTTAACAGTATAAACCATTCAAACTGTAATTAGATTAACCGATAGCCTTTGACCTCTTAACTGAAGGAGGTTAAAGTTAGTTGCCATTTAACCTGCGTCGTGACCTCGACTGAGCAATCTTTCCTCTTGCTGGAGTAAGGGGAGTCTGGTGTGGAGCTGAGGAGATTGAGTTGCACATTTATGTTGATACATGAGTCTCACATATTAAGGGCAGGGCACCTGAGTGCAGACAGAGAGAGGCAGGCTTGTGAATTTAACCCTTTAAATGCAGCGAACACAACCAATACAATTAGGTGATGACTCTTCTGTTCCCAACTAGGTGTGACAATCACAGAGGACACAGATCCTTTTCCATTTCTGGGAGTGTGGGTAATCACTGGCCACAGTATTCATTGCCCATCCCTTGTTGCCCCTTGAGAAGTTGATGCTGAACCCGTCTTCTTGAACCACAAAGTACCTGCTTCCTTTGAAAGAACAATGAAGAGTCAAGCACATTGCTGTGGGCCTGGAGTCACGTGTAGGCCAGACCACACAAAGATGACAGGCTTCCTTTGATGAAAAACCTGAGTGAACCAGGTGAGTTTTTATAACAATGGTCACCATGTCCTGCTGTAGTGGTTCTGAAAGGGTTAACGCTGAAGCCTGCTTTAAGCTCCACCCAGTCTGTCCATGTCATGAGGCCTTGGGTTGAGAAAGGTAGAACAGATGTGGACCTTGAGGAGGATAAACCTCATAGTAACAATGTCTGTCTTAGGAATATATCTAGCACCTAGTCACTGTTGTGCAGTACTATGTTGTCTTTAAGTCGGAACAAGTTACTGCAGATGCTGGAATCTGTACTGAAGACAGCAAATGCCGGATATCACAACAGGTCAGACAGCATCCATGGAGAGAGAACAAGCTAACGTTTTGAGTTTAAATGATTCTTTATCAGAGCTGGTGAAGAGTCATCTAGAATCACAACATTAGCTTGCTCCCTCTCCATGGATGCTGTCTGACCCGCTGTGATCTCCAGTATGGTGGGCCCAGTCAGAAAAGGGAGATGGTGGCAACAATTTATCCAAGTTTTAGTTGGCATTGAGGGTTCAGATGTCAGATACTAGCTTTTTATTCCAAGTTTATCGAACTAATGAACTTTAATTGTCCAGCAAACATGGTCAAATTTAAGCTTGTGTACTGAATCATCTGTCCAGGTCTCTGGATTACTTCAGAATTGTCATAACCACTTGGCGTTGATTCTTGATGCCACCCGTGTAGCCTTCATTTCCATATAGCCAGGTCACTGAGGCTGATGTCACCCCCTCAGAGCACTTGGCTCTCATTTCCCTTTGGATTAAAGTCGAGCCTCACAAGGTCCTGTCTGACCCTGACCCAGGCTGAACCCAAGGCAGAGCTCCTGCTGCTGTCAGGGTGAGGGTGAAGGGGGAGAGGGTGCCCACCAGCGTGTTGAGGGGGAACTTCAATGTTGCCAGGTGTCCAGGACCCGATGATGCAGCAAGGAGCCTAGTTGTGGCCCTCCAGTAGCTGGGAGCCCTGTCTGTATTCGAGGGAACAGATTCTCTCAGCACTCGTTGCCAATTATAGGCAGAGTTTGGACGCACAATGGCTTTCTGGTGACCTACTGGGGTGGGTGTAAGAGTGAATCACCAGGGTCCTGAAATCTGACCATCCCCTTCACCCAAAACATGACATTCGCCCTACTCCTTCCCACCCCCTCACACTCCTCCACACTCCCCTCTCATACTCCCCTCTCCCTCACCCCTCCCTCCCCCTCACACTCCCCCCTCATAC
>NC_057734.1:4161291-4168196 GCF_004010195.1 Chiloscyllium plagiosum | reverse complement strand
TCCCCTCTCCCTCACACTCCCCTCTCCCTCACACTCCCCTCTCCCTCACACTCCCCTCCCCCTCTCCCTCACGCTGGCCACAGCCAGTTGCTGTAAAAGTATTGACAATACTTGGTCCGTGTGATCACCTGGACCAATTGTGATTGCCTGAAAACAGAGATCTTTTCAGAGAATGATCCCCCCCCGCATTACCAGCTCTGGGATACTTCCTTCCTCCCCGAAAGGCTCCTATGGGATTGAGGGGAAGAGAGTCCGATGTCCATTTAGGAGCTACCAATCCTCTCAAAAAAGGGGACACTCTTACAGCAATTCCTGCTGAAGGTCCAGCTGCCTTTCCCTTTAACAGCTGCCTGTGCAATAACGCATGTGAGGGAAAAATAATGTAAATATCTTGGATTATAAAAAAAACATAGCTGGCTAAACAGGGCACTTCCAAAGATAATACTTCCATTCAGTACAAATGCCTGTAGGTTTTCTGAGGGCTGGCTTGTAACGTTTGTGAAGGTCTTCATTATTTTCTGTTTCCTTTCTATCAGCAATGTCTATCTGTTGCTTATTTGCTTTGCAGTGTGTATATGACTGGTTCATGTTGCCACAAGGTTTGTGGCTTTGTGTTCACTTCCACACATTGGAGAGATCGTCCTGCTGCTTGGTTGTGGACTGTAATCATTTCCCCTCCCTGCCCTTGAGTGACTGCTGTCTGACTCCAGTCAGTCCCTGGCAACACTTCTGTTTAAACTATTTACATAATACTCCACTGTGTGTCACTCATTCCGAATGTTTCACCCTTTCTTCACCATCCCTTGTACATGCCTACTGTGCACCCCTACTTCGATATCAAACTCAATCACCTTATACCACATCTGGGGGTATGCCTGGTTCATAGAACCGTACAGGACAGAGGAGGATCTTGGATCCATGAATCTGTACTGTCAGAAATACGCTACTGCCCACACCAGACCCAATTCCCTGCATCAGGCACACAGTTAGGACACTCCGAGTGCTCCTGCCCACACCAGACCCAATTCCCTGCATCAGGACACAGTTAGGACACTCTGCGTGCTCATCCAAGTACAGCAGCCCCACCCCATACCCATGGAGGATACGCTCCAGGACCTGCCACAGAAACCCAAAACTGTGAACCCATTGATTTCATTGGGAAAGGTACCTTACCGGCAGCCCCCCAGTCCTGGAACTTTCCCTTTTATATGTTTGGGCCGTGGGAAGTAACTGAAATCACGGAAAATGATTCCACGGATGTGGGGTTCACCCTGTTCTTCAAGAGAGGTTGTGAGGAACCACCCACCCCCCCCAACGGCCCCTCCCTGTCAGATCCTCCCCACCCTCTGGGCGATAAAGGCTTTTGCTTCAATCCCCTCGAAAACTCCTGCTTTTCACTTTAACATCATGCCCCTTGTTATTAACCCTCTGACTAAGAGGAACAACTGGTGATCTCAGTTGGTCAATTTGATGATGCCAACAGTGTGGGTTCAATTCCCGCACCAACTGATTTGACCATGAGGGACTCTCTCTCCCAACCTCTCCCCTCACCTGAGGTATGGTGACCCTCAGGGTTACCAGTCATCTCTCTCGAATGAGAGCAGCCACTGGTCTGTGGTGATATTACCTTTGACTTATACCCCAGCTTTATTTTCCCAGTATTAATGCTCGATTATAAAAACATCACTGCATGCACTCATTTCTTCAGACTGTGAAAACCAGTGTTTAAAAAAAGACTAGAAATAAAATCCTACTTTGTTAAATACGTTTTTTCTCTCAACCAATATACATCTTCACTTTTTCTTGTGATTTGTAGGTGTATACTGGCTATTTATTATTGGCATAGATTTATTTGAGGAATTTCACTGATAGTTCACAGGCTCCTGGGGAGCAGCTAGCACAGCCATCTTATTTCACCTGTCTGTCCCTGAGACAAGGTGATTCCCCCTCTTAACCCCATCTCTTTTTTATAATTCCCAGCTACAATTCCTGTGCACTACATACTGCTGGCTGATTTGAACCAGGGTATGAATGTGGGGCCTGACATTTCACTCTTGGTGAATCAGATGAGGCCATTCAGCCCCTGGAGCCTGCTCTGCCTTGCAAAGAGATCGTGAATGATCTGGGATTGAAAACCAGAGAATGAGCCAAATGACCTGTTTACTCGCTGTATGGATTCTATGATCTGATTAGATTAGATTAGATTACTTACAATGTGGAAACAGACCCAACAAGTCCACACTGACCCTCCAAAGAGCAACCCACCCATACCCATTCCCTTTCACCGAACACTATGGGCAATTTAGCATGGCCAATTCACCTGACCTGCACATTTTTGGACTGTGGGAGGAAACCGGAGCACCCGGAGGAAACCCACGCAGACATGGGGAGAATGTGCAAACTCCGCACAGACAGTTGCCTGAGGCGGGAATTGAACCCGGGTCTCTGGCGCTAACCACTGTGCCACCATGCCGCCCATCTGATGGTGGCGGTATGCCAAGGTCATTTGAGAAAATGTCATGGTATTGGAGATTTGCTAACTGTCATTAAATCTATTGCTGGAGATTTCAGGCTGGTCCCCATTTGGACAAAATATCCATCCTTGCAGTGTGCTGCCATCCTATGCCAATGGCTCATGACCAAACAGGACAATAATTAACCATAATCCAAATCACCAAAGCCCTGAGATTGCATTGCTGCTACTTCTCGCTGATGGAAGGATGCCAATCCCAGAGGTCAAAGGTCCCAAACTCTGCCAACAAATGTCAACACTGAACTTTGGCTGGAGAGCGAAAAGTGGGGAGGTTTTTGCAAAATCTGATCCCACCTAACATCGGCACAGTTCCACTTGTTACTGAGGCCCTGAGTTAGGAATCAGTCAATGGGATTCCAACTGTGCCTGCTTATCTGGCACTGTGTCAGTCTTACACTGGCCATGTTTGCAGTACAGCTCACATTAAAAACCCTTTGTGCTGGTGCGTTCCTTTTCTCTGTATCTTCCTCTGGCTCCTCCACCCTTCCCTCGCCTCTGATTCACCTTAAGATCTGCCTCTTTCACAATTTTGCTCACCTGCCTCTATAGAAATGATACAACACAGAAGGGTGCCATTTGGCCCATCTTGTCCATGCCGACCAAACATACCCAGATACCCTTTCTAATCCCATCGTCTTGCACAGGGTCCATCACATTTTATGAACACATTCAAAGCGCCCCCCCCCCATCCCCTCCTTCTCTCCACCGTTGGCAGCTGCATCTTCTGCTGCCTGAACTCCACACCCCGAAATACACTTCCTGCACCTTTCCACTTCCTTTCCTCATTTAACGCTCCTAAAACCAGTCTCTTAGAGTCATAGAGACGTCCAGCACAAAAACAGACCCTTCAGCCCAACTCGTCCACGCCCACCAGATATCCTAAATTAATCTGGTCCCATTTGCCAGCACCCGGCCCATATCCCTCCAAATCCTTCCTATTCATATACCCATCCAGATGCCTTTTAAATGTTGTAATTGTACCAGCCTCCACCACTTCCTCTGGCAGCTCATTCCATACACGTACCACCCTCTGCATGAAAACGTTGGCCCTTAGGTCTCTTTTATATCGTTCCCCTCTCACCCTAAACCTATGTTATCTAGTTTTGAACTCCTCTATTCTGGGGAAAAGACCTTGTCTATTTACCCGATCCGTGCCCCTCATGATTTTATAAACCTCTATAAGATCACCCATCAACCTCTGACATTCCTGGGAAAACAGCCCCAGCCTATTCAGCCTCTCCCTATAGCTCAAACCCTCCAACCCTAGTAACATCCTATTAAATATGAAAGACTTTTTTACACAGAGGGTCTGGAATTCATTGCCTGTGTTGGTAGTGTGGGCAGAAACTCTAAACTCTTAAGAAGTACCTGGATCTGCGCCCTAGGAGGCTAGTACTGTACATCTCTGTGACTCTATGACTCTAAGTGCTGTAGGCTGCAGAACTACAGACCCGGTGCAGGGTGATGGGATTAAAAAGGGTATCTGGGTATCTTTGGTCGGCATGGACAAGATGGGCCAAATGGCTCCCTTCTGCGTTGTATCATTTCTATAGAGGCAGGTGAACAAAATGTGAAAGAGGCAGATCTTAAGGTGAATTAGAGGCGGAGAGAGAGAGTTGGAGAGGTGAAGGAATTTCGGGAGGGAGTCCCACAATTTAGAACTGAGGCACCGAAAGGCACAGTGACAGAGTCCTAATGGTCGAGAATCCACACAAAGTCAGCATTGGAGGATTTCGGTGACAACAACAACTTATCTTTCTATAGTGCCTTTTCAAAATGAAGCAGTGCGAGGCCTGCCTGCTGCCCACTTAACCTGCCATGGGGCTTTTTTAATGAGGAGCAGGGGAGTAATTCCTGAGCAATGTTTGCCTCTCACTCAATGTCACAACAACTGATGATCACATTGATGTTTGTGGGAGCTTGCTGTGTACACATCAGCTCCTGCATTTCTTCGGTTACAACAATAACTCCATGAGAAACATACTCGAAGGGTCACAAAGCATTAACTCTGTCTTTTTCTCTGCAAGTGCAAGTTGCTGAGTCTCTCCAACAATTTCATTTCAGTTTGTTTCCAGATTTCCAGCCTCCGCATCGTTCTTTGTGTGAAATTAGAAATGCACATCGTTGTCTTCTGCAGCATTTTGGGATGTCCTGGGGTCAAGGAAAGCCACATATGGAGATACAAATTCCTCTCTCTGAAAGTATGCCTACAAAAGCAAGGAGAGAGAGAATAGAAAGACAGAAAGGAACAAAGGATTAAACACTTCTTGAAGTGAAGACTGTAAAAATTAGAGTGGTGGGTAAACGTAACGCACAATTCCAGGGCTTGTTGTCTAAGTATTTGTTTTCCATTGACAGCTATTCAGCGCCATTTAAACAGTATCAACATCCATTTGTATTGATTCAGGCCAGGGTAGAGTGCTCAAGGGGGAAGGCCTGTTGTGGACATTGAAGGAGGATTAGCTGAGCTGTTGCCCTTGCAAGGGTTCAAGCAGTGTTGGAGCAGAGGTGAAAACAAGTAAGAGTATTTGAGTTGTGATTTGCTGAGACAAGGAGGGTCTAATTTTACACAAGAAGGTGGAAGGGGGCAGATTGATAAGCGGAGGCTTTGTCACTTCCTGTGAGTTGCCCTGACCAAGTGACCGTTAACGGGTCACTGCCTGTCAGCTAATCGGTGTTAAGCCTGGCGGTACCTTGTGGAAAATACACTCACTCTTTCCAAAATGCCAACCGAATGCTGAACCTGGTTCTCACTTGCTTGTGGGGAGTGGGTTTAACCCAGAAGCTCCACATTGGACTGTCCCACCATGGTTCAGCGGGTGGGGACTGGCAATGAAGTAGCCACCTGAATGGATGGAGAGGTCCCATCCTCCTCTGTTCCTGCCGCAGTTTGATCAGACTGATTTTACAAAGAACTTCATTACACTCGACCTCCCCTCAACTAATCCCCGACCTCCTAAAAGCTTTCATCCTGGCTCTAGGATTAAAATCTCACAGTTAGCATGCTGTATCCTCTTAAAGGACAAGCTCATCTCATCTCTGATGGTACAAAGGTCTCACTCTTCATCCTACTGAATCCTCTTGAAACATGGCATGCTGAGGGGAAGCGTACTTCAGTTTCTATCAGAATTACCCGTGCCTCTGATTGTAATATATGTAGATACCAGGAGCTAAAATAGAAGTCTACTGAATTCTTGAGTTTCACGTTACCAGGCTCTTGTTCTTATGTTACAAGAGCAAACATAAATATCACTCTTCAGGTACAAATACACTGCTGAAGGTAAAAGTCCCTCCTCATATCTAGGGGAGATTGTAAACTGATCAGGGGTCACTGTGGTGGCCATTTATAAAGGAGTGGCTTCAGGTACCGTACCAGATCACATTAGGATGGGAGCAGATCACCGTGATCTCAGCAGGGGCACCCGCCAACTCTCATGTTGCGCATATAACCTCGAGATGCTAGAGCAAAGGTATAGACTGAGATCCAGTTCAGAGCCATCTGTTCCCTGCAGGTCACCAGGGAACAGCATGGGGGCGCTCTTCCTGTGCAAGGCGACCCTGTTCGAGGTTAACCCGGCCTGTGATCCTGAGGAGGGATCACTGATCTCCTCCGATCTGTCTAGGTACAGGTCACGGGCCTCGGTCGCCAGGTTCCGTATTCACAGGAGGCCTATGGCTGCTCTGACTGAGGGAATGGATGACAAACAACACGGCATGGCGTGTGAGGCCAAAACATGTGACAGTCTGGTTCGAGGTTACAACCAAAACCAGCGATGGGCCAATGTGTATGTGAGAGACAGAGATGTGCCCACACAGTGTGCGGAGAAAGGTCTATTGTCATTTGCCAAGTTGCCAAATCCCTAGTTTCCCCTGAGAGGCAGGTGGAAACTTATCCAAAAGGGGAACAGGATACCTGATCTGAAGTTCCTGCTGAGAAAGAAGCTGGCAGATTGGTGAGAAAGGTGGGTCGGGGGGGTGGAGTTCAGGTTGCGGCCTACAGTGAGGCATGAGGCAGCAGAATGAAAATGGAGCCTTCCTGATGCAATGTCACCTTCTCCTCCTGCACCGCCCACCAGAGCAGCTACACACTGTGCCACTCACCAAGGGTCATGTTGCAGCTGTACAGGACATTGTTGGAATATTGTGTCCAATTCTGGTCTCTTTCCTAGCGGAAAGATGTTGTGAAACATGAAAGGGTTCAGAAAAGATTTACAAGGATGTTGCCAGGGTTGGAGGATTTGAGCTATGGGGAGAGGCTGAACAGGCTGAGGCTGTTTTCCCTGGAGCGTCGGAGGCTGAGGGGTGACCTTTAGATTACTTACAGTGTGGAAACAGGCCCTTCGGCCCAACAAGACCACACTGACCCGCCAAA
>NC_057734.1:4023538-4161085 GCF_004010195.1 Chiloscyllium plagiosum | reverse complement strand
GAGGGTGGTACGTGTATGGAATGAGCTGCCAGAGGGTGTGGTGGAGGCTGGTACAATTGCAACATTTAAAAGGCATTTGGATGGGTATATGAATAGGAAGGGTTTGGAGGGATATGGGCCGGGTGCTGGCAGGTGGGACTAGATTGGGTTGGGATATCTGGTCGGCATGGACGGGTTGGACCGAAGGGTCTGTTTCTGTGCTGTACATCCCTATGACTCTATGACTCTAGAATTCCAGTGAGCACAGCCCCATAGACTGAGAGAGACTGTGATAGCCTCAGGTGCTGGAGCAATGAATGCTGGGAATGGGCCCTCAATCAGCCCCATGGTAACCAAGGGGAGCTGAGTGGTCACAACGACAAAGCAGCAGAGATTTGTGGTCATTCACAGGGTGTGGGATCATTGGCTAGGCCAGAATTTACTGCCCATCGCTGATTACCCCAGAAGGCATTTAAGAGTCAACCACATTGCTGTGGGTCTGGAGTCACATGTAGTCCAGACCAAGTAAGGATGGCAAATTCCTTCCCTAAAGGGCATTAGTGAACCAGATAGATTTCCCCAGCAATGGATTCATGGTCATCATTAGACTCTTAATTCCAGATTTTTATTGAACCAGATGGGTTTTTAGGACAATCAATAGTGTTGACAGTGGTTACCATTGGGCCAACTCTTTATTCCAGATTTGCATTGAATTCAAGTTTCCATGGTGGGATTTGAAAACATGTCGCCAAAGCATCAACCTGGGGTTTGTGGATGATTAGTCCAGTGACTGTCCAGGTTAGTGAGCCATGTGGTGGAGAGGGCAGGGACTATGTGCAGCTTCATGTGGAGTATGGGGTAAGGGGTGTGCAGAGTCCGTGCACACTGTAGGCTCTGCCTTGTTTGGGCCTGTAGCTCCCTGTGTTGAGAGGTCAGAACAATCAACCCATGTGCATTCTCTCTCGCTGTCCGTCACTCCAGCCATTGGCCCTGTAACGCAGTTGCTAGGCGAGTGAGGGAGGGTGTGGGAAGAGGGCACCTCGATCTGCCCTCTCAATATCAATTCTCATTGGACTTGCCATCGTGCCTGGGAGCGGGAGGGAATTCCTGCTGTCCCCAAGCTTCCTCTCGGGGTACTCCATGGCGAGAGGCCCCTCAGCCTCCCCTTACCATTGACCCAATGACCTCGAGGGATGCAGGGCTGAGGAGGTTGTCCCTTCACCCAGGCAGGGCATGGAGCCTTCGAAACAAGGCCCTGGATCTCCTGGGGAAACACGTCAAAGTCATTTCAGGCACTTGGGCAACACACTATCTCCAGCTCAGATGGTGATGGTAAGTTCACACAGAGAGGTAAAGTTGGGAGGGAAATAAACACAAAGGAGCCAAAGGTATCACAAAGGTAGCGTGGGTATTTTTACAGCACTTACTTTGTCACGTATCAATATCGCATAATCTCCTGTTTTCGTTATTATTTTCATCAATATTTTTGTTCTTGTTCTGAAGAAGGGTCACTGCACTCAGAACGTTAACTCTGCTTTCTCTCTCCACAGATGCTGCTAGTCCTGCTGAGTTTCTCCAGCGATTTCTGTTTCTGTTTCAGATTTCCAGCATCCGCAATTCTTTGCTTTCTTATGTTCTCATTGACATTGTCGTTTGTGGGGATTAAATTAGTCAGAAAGCTGACTGCACTGATGAGCCTCCTGGCTGGTAACTAGGAGAAAGTGAGGACCGCAGAAGCTGGAAAATTAGAGTCGAAACGGGTGGAGCTGGGAAAGCTCAGCAGGTCAAGCAGCATCCGCGGAGCAGGAGCGTCGATGTTTTAGGCATTAGCTCTTCATCGAACATTGACTCTACTGCTCCTCGGATGCTGCCGGATCTGCTGTGCTTTTCCAGCGCCACCCTTTTCGACTCCTGGTTGGTAATCAGTGATGGCTGCGGGGGTGATGTTAGACATCTCCTTTGTTGTTTAGGAGGTCATAATGTTGGGTGTTTGCAATCAATCCTTACTTAATCTTCATGTGAGTGTTCATTGAGATAGCCGTCAGTCTGTGTGATGCACAGGAATGCAGCTACACCTTCATATGAAGTGTCCAGGTAATTGTGTTACACAGGGCGAATGGGACTGCCTCGTGTGAAATCAAGGCACTGAAATGATGCAGCAGCTTCCAAGATGGCGATCGTTTTCAGTCTGCTGATTTGTCACATGTCCTGGGTAACAGTCTCCCGAAGTGAATCTGTGTGTGTGATTGGGATCTACCAGCTTTGCAGTTCTCAGTGAGAGAGGGTGCAGATTCTGAATTAACCCCTGAAAGCGAACCAGGCAGCTGTTGGTAGACACCCCGAGCAGGAGAATGGTTGCATTGTGTTCCCCAATCTTGTGTTTGTGGTATCTCCCCCCCCCAACCTCCCAGTCACATGCCTCTCCACTCCCCAGGCATCCATTAGAAGTCTGTACACATACGTGTCCTCTTGCTGAGCTCTGTCTGAGTTACAGAGGGGATGCTGCCCTCCTGTGCTGGCCCAAAGCAATGGTTCACTATGTTGCTCAGTCTCACTGTGCGCAACAGTATGAGAACCGAGGTTACCCCATATGCTTCATACTGCAGAGCTCCCCCTGACCTCTCAAAGTCACTGGAACGCATTTTCAACATGCCCATGGTCTGTATGATGGTGTAACAGGAAGGGTGTTACATTTCAGTTATACAGGGTGTTGGTGAGACCACATCCTGAATACTGCGGGAAGTAAATGCATTGGAAAAGGTTCAGAGGAGGATTGTGGGATGTGGGAGATGATGGCCTAGTGGTATTATGGCTGGATTCTTAATCCAAAGACCCAGGTAATGTCCCGGGTCTTCAATAAAACATCTGGAGCTAAAAGTCTATGATAACCAGGAATCCATTGTTGGGGGGAAATCCCATCGGCTTCACTAATGCCCTTCAGGGAACAAAACTGCCATTCTTACCTGGTCTGGCCTACATGTGACTCCAGACCCACAGCAATGTGGTTGACTCTCAGTTACCCAGAGGGATGGGCAATAGTTGCCTAGACAGTGATGTCCTCATTCCATGAATGCATTAAAAAATACATAGGTGGGCATCGCTGGCTGAGCCAGCATTTATTACCTGTCCCTAGTTGCTCCTTTAGATGGTGGGGATGAGCTGACTTCTTGAACCACTGCAGTCTATGTGCTGTGGGTTGACCCACAATGCCCTGAGGGAGGGAATTCCAGGACTTTGACCCAGCGACAGTGAAGGAATGGCGATATATTTCCAAGTCAGGATGGTGAGTGGCTTGGAGAGGAACTTGCAGATGAAATTGATAGTTGGAATGAATAGATTGTCATGTGAGGATAGGTTGGACTTGTTTACATGGAGTTTAGAAGAGTTATGGGGAATATGTATAATTGGAACTCTCTGCCTCAGAAGGTGATGATATGGAGATGCCGGTGTTGGACTGAAGTGGGCAAAGTTAAAAATCACACAACACCAAGTTATAGTCCAACAGGTTTATTTGAAAGTGCAAGCTTTCAGAACGCTGCTCCTTCATCAGGTAGCTGTGGAGCAGGATCAGAATACACAGAATTTATAACAAAAGATCACAGTGTCATGCAACTGAAACAATATATTGAACAAACCTAGATTGCTGTTTGTTCAATAGGTTTGTTCAATATATTGTTGCAGTTGCACATCACTGATCCTGCTCCACAGCTACCTGATGAAGGAGCAGCGTTCTGAAAGCTTGTACTTTCAATTAAACCTGTTGGACTATAACCTGGTGTTGTGTGATTTTTAACTCAGAAGGTGATGGAGGTGGGTAATTGAATGTTATTAATACAGAGCGGGATAGATTCTTCGTAAGGAAGGAAATCAAGAATTATTGGGGAAAGGTGGAAAGTTGAAACACAAACAGATCAGCCATGATCGTCAAGGGTGACAGACCAGGAACAAGTGGCCAAGTGGTCTAATTCCACTTCCATTTGCAATGTTGATATGTCTCTGATGGAGATGGATTGGTACCTTATGGTGCAGTGCAATGGGGAACACTGTCCTGGTGTCATTGAGCAGCTCTGGAAGGCATAGCCACTGTCACCCAGGATCTCCCCAGACCTTGTGATTGGGGCAGAAGTCCAGGGTCCTCAGAAAGCTGCAGGGGGCTAGAGGGGATGAACCGTGAGACCTCCCTGGAATGCGATCATGGAGCTGTCTGACAGTTGACATTTAGAGGGACAGTCAGAGTCACTGCCGGCTGTTTCCCGGGAGCTGGGAAGGCAAAACAAGAGTGGTGAGTGAGCCCTCAAACTTGAGGGAAATGAGTCACAGCTGCAAGACCAATGGGCCTTGGCTGTCATCATCCATGGTCACCCGGTCAACTCATTGGCACGATGCAAGAGGGCATTGATCACTCTCTGAAGTGGGTGAGCCTGCACAAGGACACACTGTGCCCCTGACCCTCACCCCCCCCAACCCATAAGGTCCCAGAGGCAGTGGGACAGGGGTGTGGGGGCAAGAGCTGACTTTGAGGGCCCCAGGCAGGGACTTGTGGCCTGACCCTAGTGGTGCCAGGCTTCACTCCAGCCCATTTCAGGATTCATTCCTTGGCACAGTCCGTCAGTGATCTGGAGGTAAGTTGCCTATGTCCTGAAAAGGCACTGCCGCATCAGTGACATGATCAAAACCTTCCCTGGAAGTCTGCCTCCTGATCACATTCACCCTTCAATCCAGGTCCTCAGCTGTCGACTGGCCTCCTGCACCTGAGGTTGGGACAAGCCAGTGATTGACTCCACAGACACTCCTACTCTGATTCCTCAACAGCGTGTGGGCAGCGTGAAGGTCAGCATTTATTGCCCATCCTGCCAATAGGGAGGGAATTCCCATACTCAAACAACGTCGAGAATGGGAACATTGCGAGGAAATCCCAATCGCAGTAAGGAGCAGCAACAGCTGTTTAAAAATTAACAGCACCTTCCACATCCGTTGGAATGATTGACTCAGACAGTATGCCCCTCCCAGTGACAGGCAAGTGTCAGGCCTTTCAGAACAGGAATGTGAGGCTTCAAGGCCTGAAACCTCAAATGTCCCGAGTCTTTAATATTAACAATCGGCTGAGAGATGCTTTGAGTATAAATTACAACTGTCCTAAACTTCAAGTAACACACAGGTGTATTGTTAGGGATCTTGTGCTGACAGGTGAGGTGTTTTCACGTTATGGGAGATGCTTTAGTCCGTCCACTTTAGAAAGGGTGATGACAGTGGTGGCAATGAGTTCTTGCTATAAGTGACTAAGTTTCACTTGACAGAAGCCTTAATGTACTGGACACTCGAGGCTTTATTAACCTTTGACCTTGAGTTGTTCCCACACACATGGTGAACCGCAACCTCGCTGGGATGTTTGAAACGACAAATGGTCAAATAGGCCTCAGTCCAAATGGCTAAGTAGGCCCAGACTTTAATGCAGCTTTACCCAAAACAAGACCTACTGAGTTGCCTTTGTCTGGGAATGCTTGTCATCTCTGAAACTTGAATCGGAGTGTTCTTTAATATGCTGGGAGCTCTGTCACCAAACAGGTGCCCGCTTCATGAACAGACACCCAATTAACCCATCCCTCAAGGCCGTAGATCAAGTCAATAAAAAGGGTCTGAAAAATAAACACAAACGTGCCTCCCTCTCCTTTTCGCTTCAGTGATGTAGTGAAGTGAATCCAGGCTCTTTGATAGGCATCTTGTGGCTCCGGTTCTTGCAGCCCTCCCCTGAGGTATGACTAGCTGTAATTTCAGACTGGAATTGACCAGGTCACGGAATAAAGGCAGGACAGTCAGGGGGCTTTGGGGGGGTATCTCACCGGCAGGTAAAGATGCACTAACATTCCTTTGCGCAATACTCCAATGGTCCTCTGTGACAACCAAACATCCTGGCTAAAAGACCCATGTCCTGCAGCAAGGGGTAGGATCAGGATAAAGACTGTGGTCTGGAAAGTGACAAAACTTGTACAATTCGCACACTGAGCATAAATGTCTTTTCCAGTCATTCTCTATGATGTTAAAAGAATGAATAAATGACTTTTGAATGAAAGAATATTGTGAAACTTAAAAGGGTTCAGAAAAGATTTACAAGAATGTTGCCAGGGTTGGAGGGTTTGAGCTATAGAGAGAGGTTGAACAGGCTGGGACTGTTTTCCCTGGAGCGTCAGAGACTGAGGAGTGACCTTATAGAGGTTTATAAAATCATGAGGGGCATAGATAGGATAAATAGACAAAGTATTTTCCCTGGGGTGGGAGTGTCCAGAATTAGAGGGTGTAGGTTCAGGGTGAGAGAGGAAAGATTAAAAAGGGACCTGAGGGGCAGCTTTTTCGCACACAGGGTAGTACGTGTATTGAATGAGCTGCCAGAGGAAGTGGTGGAGGCTGGTACAATTACAGCATGGATCCCGCCCCTGTGGGGAAACGTTCTTTCCTGTCTACCCTATCTACTGTAGTGATTGTAATGCGGTCAGCCAGGTGGACTGTGTGGAATATGAGTTCCCTGATTGGGGCTGTTAATCTGGTCCAATCAAAGAGCCCTGGCTGACAGATATGAACAGGAGTGTCAGAGGTTCTGCTCCCTCTGACAGCTAGCTCTGAGGGAGCCTGAGCAGTGTCAAGTGCAAGTCAAGAGTGAGTTGGTGATGGGATACTGGCCTCTGTAGAGTTATTTCATCTACAGCTGTTATAATTTTATACATCTCAATCATATCCCCCTCAGTCTCTTCTGTTCTAAGGAAAATGATCTCAAACTCTCAGTAGGCCTAAGAGGGGCTGATTGGCTTCCTTGTCTCCCTAAGGTTCCTTTGTGCTTACCACATTTTGTGCCAGATCGATATCCCCATTTGAAGGTGACTGATGACCAGGAATCCATTGTCAATTGTTGGAAAACCCTATCTGGTTCATTAATGTCCTTTAGGGAAGGAAACTGCCATCCTTACCTGGTCTGGGCCTACATGTGACTCCAGACCCACAGCAATGTGGTTTGACTCTCAACTGCCCTCTGAAATGGTGTAGCGAGCCACTCAGTTGTCCCAATCGCTAGAAAGTCACAACAAACAAATGAAACCGGGAGGACCACTGGCATCGACCTTGGAACCGAAAAAGACAACAGCAGCAGTTCAAGAAGGCAGCTCACCACCACCTTCTCAAGGACAACTAGGGATGGGCTATCACTGCTGGCCAGCCAGCGATGCCCAACTCCCGCATATCAATAAAAGGAAAGACAACGAGACTGAATGGAATAACCATAAGATTTGTCAATGAGACTAATGGGACGGGACAGTACTACATGGGGAAGTGTTGTTGGTCTATGGAAACCTGGAGGTGACACCTTTTCAGCATCTCCTACCCTCAGCCCCTGCCTCTGGAGGCAAGTCCAGCTTCTTGACCCAAGCTTGGAGCCCGTTGTAAGGATTGTTTTTTCAAACATGTCCCTTTTACCTCCCCCCACCCTCCACTGACTGACAGACATACCGTGCTTCATTGGCTGCTGTGTAAGCCTGTAAAGGAATATTTACAGCGATCCTGGGACTGAGTGTTGATCTAGGCCACAGACCTTGTTACCTTGTGTTCCATAAATCTGTGCCTCGTTCTTGCAACATGTAGAAATCTCCGTCGCGGTTTGGTTTGGTCACGGCCTAGTCGGGCACTTGTATTTTCTCGTCTACTCTTTCCAAAAGACTTGTTTGTCCAATGGATGAAATTGCAGTGATCCAGCAAGGTTTTTAATGCTGCGTTGTACATTTTTCATGGCAGGAGATATTTAGCGTGCGTCTGAAGACAGGACAGTAACAAACTACAGGAAAGGCTGCCACAACGCCACATTTCTTACAGAATCTGGTATTTGCTTTCTATTTTATTTCAGCCAAAGCTCAATTTCAATTAACACTTTGTAAGGAGTTGCTTGAGGAGCTCCCCACTGCACAAACAGCCGAAGGAGGAGTCCATTCAGCCCCTCTTAGTCTGGCTTCATCTTTCCCTTGGATTGAGGTGGATTGCAATTCAGCATCACAACCAGCCAGAGCCAAACCTCCCAGTGCCTGTTTGGCTGTGTAGTTCATAGGTTCATAACATATAGATGCAGTATTAGGCCATTCAGCCCATCAAGTCTGCTCTATCATTCGATCATGGCTGATATGCTCCTCAACACCACCCACCCCCCCACTCTCCCCACCCCCATTTCCCTGCCTTCTTCACATATTCCTTCAACCCATTACTCATTAAAAATCTGTCCAACTCCTCTTTAAATGTACTCACTGTCCCGGCATCTACTGCCCTCTGGGGTAGTGAATTCCACAGATTCACATTCCTTTTGAAGAAGTAACTTCTCCTCAACTCTGTTTTTAAATTTGCTACATAGAGACATAGAAAACAGGAGCAGGAGTAGGCCATTCGGCCCTTCAAGGCTGCTCCACCGTTCAATATGATCATGGCTGATCATCCAGCTCAATGCCCTATTCTCCAGGTTCTCCCTTTGATCCGTTTATCCCGAAGAACTAGATCTAACTGCTTCTTGAAAACATTCAATGTTTTTGCCTCGACCACTAACTGTGACAGAGAATTCCACAGGCTCACCCCTGTCTGGGTGAACACAGTTCTCCTCATCTCAGTCTGAAATGGCCCACCTGTTTCCTCAGACTGTGAGCCCCTGGTGTTGGACTACCCCAACATTGGGAACATTCTTCCTGCACCTCCCTTGTCTAATGCTGTTAGAATTATGTAGGTCTCTATGAGATGCCCTGGTAATAATCATATCATAATTCCCCAATCTGTCTGTGTGAGTGAGTCTATGTGCATCTATGCGAGTGTGTGTTTGTATATGTGTGTGTGAGTCCGTCTGCATCTGTGTGTGTGTTTGTATATGTGTGTGAGTCTGTCTGCATCTATGCGAGTGTGTGTTTGTATATGTGTGTGTGAGTCTGTCTGCATCTGTGTGAGTGTTTGTATATGTGTGAGTCTGTCTACTTCTGTGTGTGTGAGTGTTTGTATGTGTGTGTATGTGTCTGTCTGCATCTGTGTGTGGGTTTGTATATGTGTGTATGAGTCTGTCTGCATCTGTGTGAGTGTGCTTGTATATGCGTGTGAGTCTGTCTGCATCTGGGTGTGGGTTTGTATATGTGTGTGTGAGTCTGTCCTGCAACTGTGTGTGCTTGTATATGTGTGTGAGTCTATCTGCATCTATGTGTGTGTTTATATATGTGTGTGTGAGTCTGTCCTGCAACTGTGTGTGCTTGTATATGTGTGTGAGTCTATCTGCATCTATGTGTGTGTTTATATATGTGTGTGTGAGTCTGTCCTGCAACTGTGTGTGCTTGTATATGTGTGTGAGTCTATCTGCATCTATGTGTGTGTTTATATATGTGTGTGTGAGTCTGTCCTGCAACTGTGTGTGCTTGTATATGTGTGTGAGTCTATCTGCATCTATGTGTGTGTTTATATATGTGTGTGTGAGTCTGTCCTGCAACTGTGTGTGCTTGTATATGTGTGTGAGTCTATCTGCATCTATGTGTGTGTTTATATATGTGTGTGTGAGTCTGTCCTGCAACTGTGTGTGCTTGTATATGTGTGTGAGTCTATCTGCATCTATGTGTGTGTTTATATATGTGTGTGTGAGTCTGTCCTGCAACTGTGTGTGCTTGTATATGTGTGTGAGTCTATCTGCATCTATGTGTGTGTTTATATATGTGTGTGTGAGTCTGTCCTGCAACTGTGTGTGCTTGTATATGTGTGTGAGTCTATCTGCATCTATGTGTGTGTTTATATATGTGTGTGTGAGTCTGTCCTGCAACTGTGTGTGCTTGTATATGTGTGTGAGTCTATCTGCATCTATGTGTGTCTGTATGTCTGCACCTTTGTGCATGTGTATATCTTTCTGTGTGTGTTTTGGTGCGCGCATGTGTGCGCGTGCATGTGTGTGTATATGTGTATGTCTTTCTGTGTGTGTTTGTGCGCGTGTGTGTATATATGTGTATGTCTGTGTGTGTGTGTGTATATACGTACTTACGTGTGTGTGTGTGTGTGAGGTGTGTGTCTATATGGGGAGTACGTGTTTCTATGTGTGTGTGCATGCGCACATGCATACACAGAGGGGGGTTCCTGATTTATGACTGTCTGATTTGAGATCGCTCATATTTCTGAACGTGATCCTGTGTATAGTTGTAAGTTTAAAGACTTGACATATGACCAGCTGCTTGATATTGTCCGGCTTTGTGTACGGATGCTGTACAAATGGCGCCTGTTCACTCGAAGCGTCCACTGGAAGGTGGGATCAGTCAGCAGGCAGTCAGCAACAAATTCTGTACCTGTCATCTCCCAATAGAATGATACCGCCCCTGTAAACCTTGTCAGCCTGTGCTTTTACGAAGGGGAGGGGAGGACAAACAACTTTTATGGCCGCCTCACAAGCAAACCCAGACTGATGTTTAAAGATCTTTTATGAGAGGAAGCATAGGTTTGTTAACGCGGAGGCCTTCGAATTCACCTGCCTTCATTACGATGGATCCCCTCTGATCTCTGAAGGGCAGCGAAGGTGACTCTCCCTGGGTTGGTGTTTGAACAGCATGGATCTAATCATGATGGATGACTGTGAAAGAAAGGAGATGGACAAGATAGGGGCCTATAATTGAGGAATGGAGATGGCCACAAGTGCTGGCACACTGCAGAATGTGACTAGTCAGGATATCCCCCATTCATCAAGAGATAAGAGACTAACATCTAGGCAGGTGAGGGGAGGGGACTCTCACCTGAGTGGGCATCTTTGAGCTCCAACAGATTGGGTTTCAAGCATTTTCTTAGCTTATGCCTTCCAGCCACGTCGTATGAGGCAGTGACAGCGCAGTGAGGGAGATAATATCAGCAGGGCTGAGGGGACATGGTCTCGCAAGGGACAATGGCCTCACTCGGCCCAGGTAGGCCATTCATCATCGAGGAGACAATGCAGCTGTCAGTGAGGGTGGTCACCTCCTCTGGGCACGGCTCTCTCCGCTGGCTTGGATGACAACAGCCAGACTTCGGGGCCTGCAGCTCACCCTGGAGCCTGAACAACATTCTCTCTATTCCCCGGCATCATGCACACTCCTTTCTCTGCTCTCTTCTTGCATTCCCCCCCCCCCCCTCTTTCACTGCAGCCTCCAGGTCATAGGGTGGAATAGCGACCAATATCTGGGTGTTAAAGCAAACACATCCAAGTTGGCTGCAGCGAGGATTCGAAGCTTCCTGGAGGGCCTAGTCTTTTGAGAGTCACGGTGATGAGGGACTCTGACAGGCAGCTTGGAGAGAGGGAGTCTCGATCTCTCGTGTTGAGGGATGGTAGGGGGAGGGTTGGGCTATTTCCATCAGAGAATAGCCCCTCGCTCCATAGGCCTGACAATTGCAGGCCTTGCAAACAGAGTGCCCTGAGATTTACCAGGATGTTAACCCGGACTGGACAGGTTCAATTATAAAGAGAGATTGGACAGACTGGAGTTGTTTTTTCTTACAGCAGAGGAGACTGAGGAGGTATTTAATTGGATATTAATAAAATTGCGAGGAGCATTGATCGGAAGAAACATTTCCCCTTGGGAAGGAGGGATTGATGACCAGGGGCACAAAGTAAATGGGAGGAGGGTTAGGGGGATGTGAGGAAAATGTTTTCACTCAGAGGGTGGTGGGGAATCTGGAATTCCCGACAGGTAAATGTGGCAGAGGCAGAAACCCTGATTATATTGAGGAAGTATTTAGATGTGCTGTTATGATGCCAAGATCTACAAGGCTATGGGCCAAGTGCTGGAAAATGGGATTAGAATAGACTGAGATGGGTGTTTTTGACTGGGACAGCTTCAATGGGCCGAAGGGCTTTTTCTGTGCTATCGGCCTCTAGGGCTCTGTGATGGTATGACCTCTGACACTTCTTGCAAAAGTCAAATTCCTGGAATTCCCTCCCTCAGAGCATTGTGGGTCAACCCACAGCACATGGACTCCAGCGGTTCAAGATGGCCAGCTCACCACCACCTTCTCAAGGGGCAACTAAGGATGGGCAATAAATGCTGGGCCCAGCCTGTGACTCCCACGGCCCACAAGTCAATAAGAAAAGTCCCCAGTCTCAGGTTCTGATACTGACCAGTTAAAGGAAGGTGGTGAGTCAAGGCTACAGCAAAAAGAAAGACAACCTTATTCTAAAACCTTAAAAGTTAATCAACATTCAATGATGACTCAATATTTACACAGGACTTCAAAGGACTTCAAAGTGTTTCACTCAGGTTTTATAAAACACTGAGCTGATGCTGAGCAACTTGAGGCAATATCCGGGCTGGTTTTGGCCAAAGAAAAAGGGTTTCGAGCATTGTAAAGGAAGGGAAGGGTGTGGGTGTAAAGTGGGAAGGTGTAGGCAGGGTATTCCAGAGGGATTCTGGTAAATCTCTACCTGCTCACTTGTCACGTATCTCTTCCATTTGGCCTGTTGTCAGACACTATCCAGTGCAGGGCACCGAAACAACAGAAAATAGTGCCCGTTGTGTCTGTGAGGGTCTCACAGAGGGTGTTACTAACTTGTCAAGCAACGGGACATTTAGGGAAGTAGTCCATCACAAGATTATAATCTTCCCCACACACTGTGGATTGCTCTGTCATTATTTACATCCAAGGGAATGGGAGCAGAGGGAGGAGTATTGGCTGAGACTACCAGGCCAGTGACTTGGGCTCTATGTGGGTTTAGCTGTTCCTCATGGCTATGTTCTGGTCTCCTCATTATAGGAAGGATATTATTAAGTTGGGGAGAGTTCAGAAGTAATTTACCAGGATGTTGCCGGGAATGGAGGATTTGAGTTACAGGTATCCCTCCGCAATCCGAAAGTAGAGCGTTCCTATGAAAGCTTTCATACGCCGAAATGGCGTAAAGTGAAGAAACACCCATTTATGTGGGAAAAATATTGCTTTTTCTTGTGAAATCGAAAATCCTCTTCAGATCTCTTTCGCTTAGCAAAAGCAGGTGCTAATGTAGGTCATAGAGTCATAGAGATGTACAGCATGGAAACAGACCCTTCGGTCCAACCCGTCCATACTGACCAGATATCCCAACCCAATCTAGTCCCACCTGCCAGCACCCGGCCCATATCCCTCCAAACCCTTCCTATTCATATTAATATCCAAATGCCTCTTAAATGTTGCAATTGTACCAGCCTCCACCACATCCTCTGGCAGCTCATTCCATACACAGGTCTTTTGTTAAAGTGAAATGGCATAAAGCAAACTTTGGAAAAGTGGGGGATACCTGTATAAGGAGGGGCCGGATAGGCTGGGACATTTTCCACTGCAGAGTAGGAGGTTGTGGAGTGACCCTATCGAGGTTTATAAAATCTAAGGGGCATGGCTAAGGTGAAGGCAGGGGTAATTTTCTGAGAGTTTCAAGACTCGGGGGCAGGAGAATGATTTTAAAAAGGCATGATGGGGAATTTCTTAACACAGAGGGCAGTTTATGTGTGGAATGAACTTCCAGGGGAAGTGGTGGATGAGGGTATAGTTACAATGTTTAAAAGATAAGAAACGTTTGAAGGGATAAGGGCCAAGTGGGACTGGTTTAGTTTGGGATTACGGTTAACATGGTCTGTTAGATCGATGGGGTCTGTTTCTGTGCTGTATGACTCTAGTTTTACCAGACCATCAACCTGCTGCCTCATTAGAGAGGGGTGATGGTGGTGAATTAACCTGAGGGCCATGCTTCAGGTGGGGGGAGAAGCTGAAAATGATTGGCTGGTGTAGGAATTGAATCCATGCTGTTAGCATCACTCTGCATTACAATCCAAAGCCTCTCCCCACATTCTCCCCTGGCCCATCCCTCCTCCACCCTTAGTGATGCCAGCAAGAAAATCTAAAATGTGCACTTTTGCTTATTTATTTTGGTACAGCAGAGTGGGTGCACCCCTCAGAAATGTTCATCCCTTTTATTATTAGGTTCCCCAGCCTTCATGCTGAATTTAACCTGTAATGGTTTATTAAAAAGAAATCATTGCATCATTCCAAACCAATCAATCAGGAGTGACAACTGTGGGTGTTCGTAGACACTTATGTTGAAAGATATCTGGGCCTAAGCTGCTCTCTCAAGTAATAGGCTTCCTGTAACCTAGGCAACTGATGAACTCAACTAGGCCTCTGCTCAGAAACTATTACCTGTGCTTGCCTGTGTTTGAGGTGAAGTGCCAATTATCTGAAGGCTTTAATGTTCCTCTGGCAAACCCAGCTTACGATTATTGCTGCAAACATTGTTCGGAATAATCATTTTCCTTGCTTTAACTTGAAATTTGTGTGGGACGGGAGCCCAGGCAAATACTGTGCAGTTCATCGTAAATTCATTTCAGTCCTAAGAATAGCAAATAGCACACTGTCAACTTATAAATCATCTGCTTCAATGCCGAGGGAAGTCAACTTTAGCACAATCTGTTTTTCAACTGAGTATCTCCTTTACGGTAACTTCATCAAAAAAGATGAGAGCACCTTACTTTCACATAATAGCTGATCAAACAGGCCACAAATCACAATCTAATTGGTCTTTAATCTAGAATGTTTGCTTTGCATTTCAGGACCACATAGTTCAGAGCCTTGAGTTTTTGATACTGTGTATCAATGCTAATTGGTAATCAATGTGCCCCTCTTGCTTTTTGATTGCTTTTCTTGCTTTCATAAATGTGCACATGCAACACAAACTGGGACTTTGCAATCTCTCTGTCCTTTGACTGTGGTATCACTGGGCTGGGTGGTTGCAGGGCTGTATTAGAAGATGGAAACATGGAAAGAGGACAAGAAAGACTTCAACAACAAGTTGCATCTATATAGCACCCGCACCCCACCTCGCTCCATGGCATAATGAATCATCCCCGGGCAGTCACAAAATAATGTTATGGAACTTAATCTACTGCTAAGCTACATCAGGTACGTCAATTAGTGAAAGAGGTAGGTTTTGAGGAATGAATTAAAGGAGGGGAGAGGGGTAGAGGGACCGATGGGTGTAAGAGGTTATTCAGGGGTTCGGAGGCCTTGCCAGTCAAAGGGATGTCCACCAATTGTGGAGTAATTCAAAGGGAGGGTTCTGCAGAGGCCAGAATGATTGGAGGATGGCTATCGTAAAGGTTTGTGGAGCAGGAAGAGAGAGGGGCTGAGGGGGTGGGAGGGTTGATGATGGGGCCAGGAAGGCAGTCAGACACAAAGATGAAAACTGAAGGCGCCTCTGCTTCATTGGGAACCAGAGTAGGTCAACGAGACAGAGGTGGTGGGTGACTGGGTAGGTTGGGACTTCTTTACCAAGAGCGCAGGGGGCTGACAGGTGACCTTAGAGAGGTTTCTAAACTCATGACGGACATAGATAGGATGAATGGAATGTGTCTTTTCCCTAAGGTGGGGGATTTCAATACTAGGGAGTATACGTTTAAGAAGAAACATTTAAAAAAAACATGAGGGGCATTTTTTTATGGAGAGTGGTTTGTGTGTGGAATGAACTTCCAGAGGAAGTGGTGGATGCGAGCACAGTTACAACATTTAAATTACATTTAGATATGTTCATGAATAATACAGAAATGTTTGGAGGGATATGGGCCAAGCGCAAGCAGGTGAGACTAATTTAGTTTAGGATTATGGTCAGCATGGACTGGTTGGGCCGAAGGGTCTGTTTCTGTGCTGTAAGACTCTGTGACTCTATCACTGTGATTTCTACATCACCCGACATAACCTCGGGAAGTCTTAACCCTCTGCCCCCAATAAAGTGCCTTTTGAGGTCAGTCACAGTGTAAATGTGGGACAGCGAGCAGTGTGTGCAGAATTACAGAGACTTGGGATTTAAAATGGCTTCTTTAAAATAAACAAGCTGATGCCTGCTTAAATCTTGAGAATGGTGGAATGCAGAACAGGCACATTGAGCTTCACTGATCAAATAAGCATCGCCACCACGAGAACATATGTCGAGAGGCCACGACAATAATCAGCCAAAGAGAAAGGTCACAGGCTCAAACTCAACCAACCACGGCTTGGCAATCAACGGGTGGAAAACTGGAACAGCAGGATACCTGGGGTTAACTGCAAGTAAGGTCTCACCCAAGAGATGGATGCGTAGGAACACAAAGAGGCCATTCAGCCCATCATCTAGCCTAATCTGGTCATTCAATGAAACCGTGGGCTAACCTTTAATAACCTCACCTGACAATAATCTATCAACCTGACAATGATTTATCAACTTGACAATGATCTATCGATCTCCATTCTGAAAGATCCAATTGCCCTCCAGAGTCAGCAGCAGCAGCAGCTTTTTGGAGGAGAGACTTTCAGATTCCCTTTTGGAAAAGCTAATATCACCCCAAAATTGCCACATTCTTACATTGAGGTTATCCTGCTATGTTTAGGCCTCCCCTCCCCCTCAGTCTTCATTATCACTTTGATCATGTCAGACGCCACATTCAGCTCATCCCCATCCGTTTCCGCGGCGACATAATCAGACTGAGGGTGTCAGAAGTGCTTGTGACATCACAGCTTCCTTGCCAACCTTTTGTCACATTCGTCTACATGAGAGATCACTGGAGAGTGGACCATTGACGTTATTCAAGGCTGAGATAGTCAGTACACCAAGTTCATCAATCACCAGCTCCCTCCCTTGTATGGTTTATTAACCAGACCCTCCCCCATCTCCATCAAGAGCTTCTCTGTGCAGACACACCTCTGTATTAAACCCTTGATGGGTCTCAGAGAGGTCTGAGTACAAGAGAGGTCGAGGCAGGAGCCATCAAGTTGCATTTAGATGAATGCTCAAGACACCATGGAATGCAAGGTCATGGACCGCTGTAGGAAAATGGGATTACAACAGATCGCTGGGCAGGATGGGCCAAAGGGCCTTTTTTCTGTGCTGTGTTAAAAGCTCCACAAGCCACTACGCTGTCTGGGATCTCCCTATGTAATGGCCTGCCAAGTCACTGGTACTGGACTGCAGACGTGGCATTGATGTGCAGCTCAGAAACAGGAGCTATGCTTGCCTGGGCATGGAGGGAAAGCAGCTTACATTCCACACCACATTGAGGGACATTCCTGGGGGTCGGTCTGACGCAAGTGTTCCATTATGGTATAATGAGATGGGACCCACACACCCCACCCCCTCGCCGCTTGACAAAAAGGTTATTTATTTTTCATGCTGTCTGGCTTCGGTCTTGTTTCCAGATTTGTTTCAGGCACAATGAGATTTCCTTCTCATTCCCGAGACTTGCTGCTTATTTTTCAGATGCTGTACAGAGCGAGTGACTGCAGAGTGGCTCATATTAATCACAACTGGAAGGCACCTTGCCCTTTGGACATCAACTTTGTTTGTGAAGGGTTCCTGAGATTGAGGGCTTAGGGGTGTGACTGGGGGAGCACTGTCCCCCTTTACTCAAAGGTCTATTTGTCACAGAAACAGGGCCGCTCACAGCCGTAAGCGTGCAGGCCGTCTGTGCAGAACCAGCAGCTGCTTTTTGTTCATTAAAGGACTGGCTGGCTGCACCTCCCCAGAGCCAGCTTCTCTCTCTGGAGTTTCTCACTTTATTTAGTGTGCTTTTCCCAAAAACAAAACCACCAGCTCCTTGCTTCAGAGCGCCAGTCGCCCTCGGCAGGTGGATGTTTAAGGATCCTGTGGCACTTTGTCGAAGACAGTTAGGTGTGACACGGTGGCTCAGTGGTTAGCACTGCTGCCAGGGACCCGGGTTTGATTCCAGCCTCGGGCGACTGTCTGTGTGGAGTTTGCACGTTCTCCCCGTGTCTGCGTGGAATTCCTCCAGGTGCTCCGGTTTCCTCCCACAGTCTAAAGATGTGCAGGTCAGGTGGATTGATCATGGGAAATTGTCTGATAGTGTCCAGGGATGTGTAGGGTAGGTGGATTAAACATGGGAAAGAGGAGGATGGGGGGGAATGGGTCTGGGTGGGATGCTGTTTGGGGTCGGTACAGATCCCGATACCTGCTTCCACACTGTCGGGGTTCTGTGAAAGCCCCCTGTTTTTCTAGGCCACCATGGATTCTTCCATCCTCTGCAGCATTGAGCTTTACCTTGAATCCAATCAAGTCCTGCACGCTCACACATGACTGTCCCTGGGTCACAAGCCCACTCTCACTGCAGTACAATCCCACACATATGCACAAACCCTCACTCAGATACAGTCCCACACACATTGGCCCTCACTGGGGTACAGTCCCACAATCACACTGACTCTCACTGGGGTACAGTACCACACACACACACGGACTCTCACTGGGGTACAGTCCACACACACACTGACTCTCACTGGGATACAGTCCCACACACACACACGGACTCTCCCTGGGGTACAGTCCCACACACACACACGGACTCTCACTGGGGTACAGTCCCACAATCACACTGACTCTCACTGGGGTGCTGTCCTACACACACACTGGCTCTCACTGAGTACAGACCAACTCACACTGACTCTCACTGGGGTACAGTCCCACAATCACACTGACTCTCACTGGGGTACAGTACCACACTCACACTGACTCTCACTGGGATACAGTCCCACACTCACACTGACTCTCACTGGGGTGTACAGTCCCACAATCACACTGACTCTCACTGAGTACAGACCCACACACACTGACTCTCACTGGGGTACAGTCTCCCACACACCGACTCTCACTGGGGTACAGTCCCACACTCACACTGACTGTCACTGGGGTACAGTCCCACACTCACACTGACTCTCACTGGGGTACAGTCCCCCACACACCGACTCACACTGGGGTACAGTCCCACACTCACACTGACTCTCACTGGGGTGTACAATCCCACAATCACACTGACTCCCACTGAGTACAGACCCACACACACTGACTCTCACTGGGGTACAGACCCACACTCACACTGACTCTTAATGGGGTACAGACCCACACTCACACTGACTCTCACTGGGGTACAGTCCCACACTCACACAGACCCTCACTGGGGTACGGTCCCACACTCACACTGACTCTCACTGGGGTACAGTTCCACACTCACACCGACTCTCACTGGGGTACAGTCCCACACACACTGTCTCTCACTGGGGCGCTGTCACACACACACACACACAGACTTTCATTGGGGTACAGTCCTACACTCACACTGACTCTCACTGGGGTGCTGTCCCCCAAACACCGACTCTCACTGGGGTACAGTCCCACACTCACACTGACTCTCACTGGGGTGCTGTCCCACACCCACACAGACTCTCACTGGGGTACAGTCCCACACTCACACGGACTCTCACTGGGGTACAGTCACACACTCACACGGACTCTCACTGGGGTACAGTCCAACACTCACACTGACTCTCACTGGGGTACAGTCCCACACACACACTGTCTCTCACTGGGGTGCTGTCACACACACACACTGACTTTCATTGGGGTACAGCCCCACACTCACACTGACTCTCACTGGGGTACAGTCCCCCACACACCGACTCTCACTGGGGTAGAGTCCCAAACTCACACGGACTCTCACTGGGGTACAGTCCCCCACACACACGGACTCTCACTGGGGTACAGTCCCATACTCACACTGACTCTCACTGGGGTACAGACCCACACTCACACTGACTTACTGGGGTACAGTCACACACTCACACGGACCCTCATTGGGGTACAGTCCCATACTCACACTGACTCTCACTGGGGTACAGTCCCACACTCACACTGATCCTCACTGGGGTACAGTTCCACACTCACACCGACTCTCACTGGGGTAGAGTCCCACACTCACACTGACCCTCACTGGGGTACAGTCCCACACTCACACTCACTCTCATTGGGGTACAGTCCCACACACACTGTCTCTCACTGGGGCGCTGTCACACACACACACACACACAGACTTTCATTGGGGTACAGTCCCACACTCACACTGACTCTCACTGGGGTGCTGTCCCACACACACACTGACTCTCACTGGGGTTCAGCCCCCCACACACCAACTCTCACTGGGGTACAGTCCCCCACACACCAACTCTCACTGGGGTACAGTCTCACACTCACACGGACTCTCACTGGGGTACAGTCACACTCACACTGACTCTTACTGGGGTACAGTCCCCCACACACCGTCTCTCACTGGGGTTCAGTCCCCCACACACCAACTCTCACTGGGGTACAGTCCCACACTCACACTGACCCTCACTGACTCTCACTGGGGTACAGTCCCACACACACACTGTCTCTCACTGGGGTGCTGTCACACACACACACACTGACTTTCATTGGGTTACAGTCCCACACTCACACGGACCCTCACTGGGGTGTACAGTCCCACAATCACACTGACTCTCACTGAGTACAGACCCACACACACTGACTCTCACTGGGGTACAGTCCCCCACACACCGGCTCTCACTGGGGTACAGTCCCACACTCACACGGACTCTCACTGGGGTACAGATCCACACTCACACTGACTCTTACTGGGGTACAGTCCCACACTCACACAGACCCTCATTCGGGTACAGTCCCACACTCACACTGACTCTCACTGGGGTACAGTCCCACACTCACACTGACCCTCACTGGGGTACAGTCCCACACACACTGTCTCTCACTGGGGCGCTGTCACACACACACACACACACACACAGACTTTCCTGGGGTACAGTCCCCCACACACCGACTCTCACTGGGGTACAGTCCCACACTCACACGGACTCTTTCTGGGGTACAGTCCCACACTCTCACTGGGGTACAGTCCGACACACACACTGACTCTCACTGGGGTACAGTCCCACACACACACACACTGTCCCTCACTGGGGTACAGTCCGACACCAACACTGACTCTCACTGGGGTACAGTCCCTCACATACCAACTCTTACTGGGGTACAGTCTCACTCACACTGATCCTCACTGGGGTACAGTCCCACACCAACACTGACTCTCACTGGGGTACAGTTCCACACACACACACTGACCCTCACTAGGGTACAGTCCCACACACGCTTACCTCACTGGGGTACAGTCCCACACTCACACTGACTATCACTGCACTACAGTCCCACACACACTGACTCTCACTGCAATACAGCCCCCCCTCCCACACACGCACACTGACTCTCACTGGGGTACAGGTCCAAACACATACTGACCCTCCTTGGAGTACAGTCCCACACACACTGACCCTCCCTGGGGTACAGTCCCACACACACTGACCCTCCCTGGTATATTTAGTATGGTTCCACATTACAATCAGCCAATTTTAAAATTGGGATGGACTCTGTGTTTGATTCTGGTCCCAGTGTTGGGGTCAAATGAAGTGTCATTACCCCATACTGCTGTGGGAGCGCTTGCTGGAATATGGGTTAATAAAGTCCCTGTTCATGGGTCAGTCCTGCATCGTCCCTCCTCACAGGGAATGGAGGGACAGCAACCCTGCCATTGAAGGTGCTGGGTCGCACCAATGTTGAGTCCTTTGATATAAAAATTTGCCACAGCTGCTGGATCAGAATCTGGAACATGGGTCTCCACAACTGCACAGCCTGGACTGCAGCTGGGATCAGGGGAGTTGGGGTAAGACCCTTACTGTCAGCCTGGGGAGCTGCAACACTGTCCACATCCCAGCCGCCTCACTCCTCTCCCAAACCCCCACAGGAACCTCTACAATTCCACACACTCTGCCATCACTGGCCTTTTCTTAAATCAAGCTATCCATAGCATGCAGATGGGTTGTCCTGGAACAGTCAGCTACATGACAGGGACAGAGAGTCCCTGGCAATCCAAGACATACTCTGCTTTCCACATCCTGGAGTAAAGCTATCAGTGAGTGTCAGGGCCCAGCTTACTGTGTAACGGATGGAAGGATGTAGACCAAGGGCAGGCAAAAGGGATTAGTCTAATCTAGCGTCATGTTCAGCACAACATTGTGGGCCGAAGGGCCTGTTCCTGTGCTGTACTGTTGTAGGTGGTGCCCAGTCTGTCAGCTGTATGTCCAGTGATTGATTCAAACAGTGTGCCCCTTGGTGCATAATCACCTAAGTACAGCCCACACTCAGACGTCCTGCACTTGTAAAACACAAA
This sequence comes from Chiloscyllium plagiosum, assembly GCF_004010195.1. Taxonomy (NCBI): domain Eukaryota; kingdom Metazoa; phylum Chordata; class Chondrichthyes; order Orectolobiformes; family Hemiscylliidae; genus Chiloscyllium; species Chiloscyllium plagiosum. The sequence goes on along the minus strand of NC_057734.1, from coordinate 4,139,051 downwards.
GGAAAATATCAGTTGTTCAGCGTGATTTGGCAGAACTTGCTCAACAACCCCAAGTATGCTGATTGCTACATGAACTATCTACTGAAGACAATCCATCGAGCTTGTAATGTGGCTCAGTAACACTTTTTAAAAAAAATCTTTCACTGGATGAGTGTGTCGCTGGAGAGACCAGCATTTTTCCTGCCCCTAATTGTTAAGAGTCAACCATATTGCTGTGGGGCTGGAGTCACATGTAGGTCAGAGCAGGTAAGGATGGCAGTTTCCTTCCCTAAAGGGCATTCGTGAACCAGGTGGGGTTTTCCCCTTCCCTATCAATTGACCAATGGTTTCACAGTCATCATTAGACTCTTACTTCTCCAGAAGATAGGATAGTGAGGAAGGCATTTGGTATGCTTTCCTTTATTGGTCAGAGTATTGAGTACAGGAGTTGGGAGGTCATGTTGGAGCTGTACAGGGCATTGGTTAGGCCACTGTTGGAATATTGCGTGCAATTCTGGTCTCCTTCCTATTGGAAAGATGTTGTGAAACTTGAAAGGGTTCAGAAAAGATTTACAAGGATGTTGCCAGGGTTAGAGGATTTGAGCTATAGGGAAATGCTGAACAGGCTGGGGCTGTTTTCTCTGGAGCGTCGGAGGCTGAAGGGTGACCTTATAGAGGTTTACAAAATCATGAGGGGCTTGGATAGGGTGAATAGAAAAAAGTCTTTTCCCTGGGGTCGGGGAGTCCAGAACTAAAGGGCATAGGTTTATGGTGAGAGGGAAAAGATATGAAAGAGACCTAAGGGGCAACTTTTTCACGCAGAGGGTGGGAAGTGTATGGAGTGAGTTGAGTGAGAGGATGTGGTGGAGGCTGGTACAACTGCAACATTTAAGAGGCATTTGGATGGGTATATGAATAGGAAGCGTTTACAGGGATATGGGCCGGGTGCTGGCAGATGGGACTAGATTGGGTTGGGATATCTGGTTGGCATGGACAAGTTAGACCGAAGGGTCTGTTTCCATGCTGTACATCTCTATGACTCTAAGCTACTGAATTCAAATTCCACCATCTGGCGGGATTTGAATCCACGTTCCCAGAGCATTACCTGGGGCTCTGGGTTAACAGGCAAGTGATAGATCATTGCCTGATAGAAGTGAACCATATCTGTCAGCAGGTCTATGTATAAGGAGAAAGTGAGGTCTGCAGATGCTGGAGATCAGAGATGGAAATGTGTAGCTGGAAAAGCGCAGCAGGTCAGGCAGCATCTACGGAACAGTAGAATCGACGTTTCGGGCATGTATAAGGAGCCTGGTTAAGCCTTGTACTTCTTTAAACATTACCCCAGAGCTAGGGGATCCCAGCATTCTCTGTCGATTTCTCCCCGGCAACACCTTGACCAATCAGAGTCAACTTGCAAATAGCGGAAATTGTTGCGATTGTTTGAAATTCCTGTCCTGGATGGTCAACAACGCATCTCTCTTGTCAGCCAGCTTCATGTTCTGAATATTGGCAAGTGCGGCAGGTTCAGGCACAGCTGTGATGCCCCCCACAGTGGAAGTGCCAACCAACACTCAGTGTCTGAGCTCACACATGTCATGAGATGACTGAAGGAGGTGGGGGGTGTGTGTCCAGGTGGAACTGTACCCCAGACAGAGTCAACAGAAGGGAATGAATTACAAATTTTCTTTTTAAAAATGCGAAGTTGCTTGATGTCTTTTTTATTCAGTATTTACAGGGTGAGACAGCTGCAGGCCTCTCTCCTTGGGATGTGCTTAGCTCAGGAACAACTGCCACTTGTTCATATCTCCAATAACTAAACTTTGCCTGTAAAACCTAGACAAAGGAATGCACAATTCACAAAGTGGCCCGCATTTCTCAAGCGATTTCTTCTAAACGCTGTAATTAAACCTCATTTCTGAATTAAAGAAAATATATTTGGAGACAGCAGGAACTATCCGATGTCTTGCTCCACAGACAGTGCTCTGGGCAGAACTCCCTCCTGAAACCTGACTCAATCAACATGTGTGATAACACAGCCAGATACTGCCATCTGCTGGGGGTCCCCACACATTACATGCTCATTCGCGATTTAAGGCACAGGGTTTCAAACTTGGGGGAGCTCAGAGATCTGGTTTAGGTTTTTCTTTAGATTAGATTCCCTAAAGTGTGGAAACAGGCCCTTTGGCACAACAAGTCCACACCGACCCTCCGAAGAGCAACCCATCCAGACACATTCCCCTACCTTTACCCCTGACTAATGCAATTTAGGATGGCCAATTCACCTGGCCTGCACATCTTTGGACTGTGGGAGGAAACAGGAGCACCCGGAGGAAACCCACACAGACACGGGGAGAAGGTGCAAACTCCACACAGACAGCCGAGTCCCTGAAATCAAACCCGGGTCCCTGGCGCTGTGAGGCAGCAATGCTAACCACTGAGCCACCATCCTACTCATCAGGTTAGTCTAATTTTTGGCATTTGTTTTACCTTCCCTTGCTGTCGTGCCATCTTGCAGGATGGTGTTTTTCACTGTACTGGCCAACTCTCCATACACAGCCCCTTATTACATTCCCTCTACACTTATGACTGTGGTCAAATTTCGTCCGAATTCCATTTACACGTTCGCTGAAGACAGCACTTTTGCAGGCCGGATCTCAAACAATGATGAGACAGAATACAGGAAAGAGATAGAGTGCTTGGTGGCCTTGTGCAAAGATAACAATCTCTCCCACAACATTAGCAAGACTACCCAATCATAGTCAGAGGGAAATGGGTCTCGGTGGGTTACTCTTCGGAGGGTCGGTGTGGACTGGTTGGGCCGAAGGGCCTGTTTCCGCACTGTAGGGAATCCAATCCAATCCAAAAAACTGATCATTAACTCCTGGAAGCAAGGAGGAGGGTACGCTACTGTCTACATCAATGGGTCTGAGGTGGAGATGCTGGAGAGCATCAAGTTCCTTGGAGTGACAATCACCAATGTTGAGGCAATGGTCAAGAAGGCACAACAACGTCACTTCTTCCTCATGCAGCTCAGGGAATTCAGCATGTCCATAAGGACCCTCACCAATCTTGACAGAGGCACTATTGACAGCGTACTGTCTGGGTGCATAACAGCCTGATATGACAACTGCTCAGGGCGGCACGGTGGCTCAGTGGTTAGCACTGAGGGACCCAGGGTCAATTCCAGCCTTGGCCAACCGTCTGTATGGAGTTTGCACATTCTCCCTGTGTCTGCGTGGGCTTCCTCCGGGTGCTCGGTTTCCTCCCACAGTCCAAGGATGTGCAGGTCAGGTGAATTGGCCATTCTAAATTACCCATAGTGTTAGGTCCATTAGTTAGAGTGAAATGGGTCTGGGTGGGTTGCTCTTCAGAGGGTCGGTGTGGACTGGATGGGCCGAAGGGCCTGTTTCCACACTGTAGGGAATCTACAGAGAGTTGTGAACATAGTCCAGATGATCACAGAAGCCAACCTCCCATCCATGAACTCCATTTACACCCCTCGTTGCCACGGAAAGGCTGCCAACATCATCACAGACCCCTCCCACCCAGGTTATAATCTCTTCCATTGGGCAGAAGATACAGAAACTTAAACACACGAACCAACAGATTCAAGAACAGCTTCTTCCCCCGCTGTGATTAGATTTCTGAATTCACCTCTCAAATTTCAAACCTAAGGCTGATCTTGCTTTTTACTCAATTTTGTGTAACTCTGTATTGCTCACTCCGTTCTCTGATCTTTGTACTGTGCGCAAAACAAAACTTTTCACTGTACCTAGGTACATGTGACAATAATAAATCAAATCAAATTTAAAAACTCAAGTATGAACGCAGTCTCTGCCCGGTTTCCTGCAGGGGGTTGAGAAGGTGCAGGAATCATTGGGGTTTCTGCTGTTCCTGGGCCCTTCCACACGGTAATCTGCCCTTCCAAATGCCACAGCCATCAGTGACCGTCTTCCTGGTTACCAGTGACAATGTTCACCATCTACACCTCTCACTTGTAGTGAAATTATCAACAGCCTTGGAAGACAGGGAATGTGAGGGGAGGTTGGGAGGGAACTCTCATCCACAATCCCCTCCCAGATCTATCATGTCTGGACCAACCAGGTAACTGTACTGAAGTGACCTTTGCCAATGTTTCTTGGCTACAGAGGCCAAGATGGGAATTTGACGTCATGTCTCCACCTGCTGACCAAATCCGAAAGATGGAAAACAATAACAAAATGAGAAAAGGAAATGAAACACACCTGTTCAAATAAAACTCCACAAAGCCATGACTAAGAATTCAGATTGTGCTGGATGTTCCCACAGGGGGAATATGGGGCCAGTCCACAGCCTGGACTTGGTTAATACTGAAATGAGCAGTTACTGTCAATGTTTGGGGAGTTGGAGGCCATGGGGAACTGTGGTTCAGTCACAGAATCCCTACAGTACGGAAGCAGGCCATTCAACCCATCGAGTCCATACTGCCACAAACCCATGCCATCCCTGCATTTTCCATGGACGCTATGGGCAATAGCCCATGGCCAATCCACCCTGATCCTATACATCTTCAGACTGTGGTAGGAAACCCATGCAGACACTGGGAGAATGTGTAAACTCCACACAGACAGTCGCCCGAGGGTAGAATTAAACCCAGGTCCCTGGCGCTTTTTAGGCAGCAGTGCTAACCACTGAGCCACTATGCCACACAAGATTAGAGCTTCTTTTATTTCAGAGGAGGAGACTGGAGAAATGAATGTTGGTATCAGTACAGTGGACAAATCAGGTGACTGCTGCCTCTTCATTACGTTGTACATCTGAGACACAATCAGAGCCAAGTTTCCAAATCCATATGCATTTGAATCACCAGCAGACAGGAACCCTCTCATATCTTCATGCACGGTTCAGAGATCTATGTAGTTCTGCTTCTTCGATTTCAGAGTGTCTGTTACCCTGGGCCCAGGCTTGGAATGTATTTAAATCACTGAAGCATTCTCTGAAATGCACAAAACTACTGGTTGTGCCAAAGGCAGGAGACTCTGACAGCAGCATTCCTTGCAGAGAGTTCCGAGATGGTGCTGTTTTTGTTGGTGAGAGGAAGTGAAGCCAGTCACTGATTGACAGGAATCCCCTGCCGGTCCCAGTGACTGACAGGTCTTTGTTTCCACAGATGCTGCAAAGTCCCAGTGTAACCACAAACACAAACACACAGACAGAGAGACAATCCAAGAGCAGGGTGGGGACAACGTCTGGCTTCAGTGGGAGGGTGGCCAGTTCTTTATTAAAATTAGAAGTGTGTGTGTGTGTGAGAGAGAGAGGGAGAGAGAGTGTGTGTGTGAGAGAGAGTGTGTCTGTGTGTGGGTAAGAGAGAGAGAGTGTGTGTGTCAGAGAGAAAGTGTGTGTGTGTGAGAGTGTGAGAATGTGTGTGTGTATATGTGTGAGAGTGTGTGTGTGTGAGAGAATGTGTGTGTGAGAGAGTGTGTGTGTGAATGTGTCTGTGTGTGTATTAGTGTGTATATCAGCATGTGTATGTGTGTATGTATGGTGTGCGTGAGTGTGTGTATGAGTGTTTGTGTGCATGTGTGTGTGAGAATATGAGTGTGTGTGTGTGAGTGTGAGTGTGTGAGTGAGTTTATAAGTGAGTGAGTGTGTATGCATGTTTGTGTGTGGAAAGTGTGTATGGAGTGTGTGAGAAAGACAGAGACAAGAGAGAGAGTGTGTGTTACCTATGTGTGAGTATATGGTGTAAGTGAGTGTGTGTTTGTGTGAGTGTGAGTGTGTCTATGTGTTGAGAATGTAGTGCTGGAAAAGCACTGCAGGTCAGGCAGCATCCGAGGAGCAGAAGAATCGACTTTTCAGTATATGCCCTTCATCAAGAATGTCAGTATATGTGTCAGTGACTGTGTGTGTGAGTGTGTTGGATGCAGAGTTTGGGAGCACAGAGTGAGTGAGGGACTTGGTCAGTGATCAGTGTGGAATAATAACGGGATAGTGTGGAGCTGGCATGGGAAAGGGTAGTGAGTTAACAAGGTGCTGACAGCTTGATGTGGGACCAGGAGGACAGACAGCTGGAGCAGAATTGAGCTGTAAAGCCAGCACCCAGATATTTTGGTGCAATGTTAGTGTCCCTAACTATGGGCTAGGAGACTTGGGTTCAAGACTCACCAAGCCCCAAAGGTGTGTCATAACCTCTGAGCAGGTTTGTTAGGGAATATCATCATTTGTTGAGGAAAAAGACTCTCTCACAGTCCGAAGGTATCCCAGATGGATTTATGACGCTACAGAGCAGTTTTGAAGCAGAGATGCTGTTGAAACTTCAGACACATGGTGACAAGATTGTGCACAGCAAGCTCCCAAAGCAGCAACAACACAGCGGGTGGATAATTGATGATTTATCTTTCTTTCTCTCGTGATATTGATTTTTTTTATTAGATTCCCTACAGTGTGGAAACAGGCCCCTCAGCCCAACCAGTCCACCCCGACCCTCCGAAGAGTAACCCACCCAGACCCATTTCCCTCTGACTAATTCACCTAACACTACGGGCAATTTAGCATGGCCAATTCATCTAACCTGCACATATTTGGACTGTGGGAGGAAACCAGAGTACCCAGAGGAAACCCACGCAGACACAGGGAGAATGTGCAAACTCCACACAGTCGCCCAAGGCTGGGATCGAACTTGGGTCCCTGGTGCTGTGAGGCAGCAGTGCGAACCACTGAGCCACAGTGCCTCCCCTGAGGGATAAATAATGACCAGGACACACAGGGAGATAATTCCCCTGCCAGTCTTCACAATGGGATTTTCACATTCACCAGACAGAGTAAACAGGCCTTAGTTTTAAAAGAAAGTACAGTGGAACCTCGATTATCTAACATTTGATTATCCAAATTCTGGATTATCCGGCAAGATCACAAGGTCCCGATGCTTGACTAAACTATGTTATCCGGCATTTGATTATCTGAGCATTTGATTATCCGCATATTCGATTATCTGAACAAATTATTCCCCACCCGTGTCTTTCGGATAATTGAGGTTCCTCTGTATATTGGAGTCATATCTGGATACCTGACACATAGGAAGATGGTTGTAGCTGTAGGAGATCAGTCATCTGGTTCCCTCAGGGTAGTGTCCTAGGCCCAACCATCTTCAGCTGCTTCATCAATGGCCTTCCCCCCATCGTAAGGTCAGAAATAGAAATGTTCTTTGATGATTGCACAGTGTTCAGCACCATTCACAACTCCTCACATATTTAAGCGGTCCATGTTCAAATGCAACAAAATATGGACATTATCCAGGCTTGGGTTGACATCTGGAAGGTGATATTTATCCCACACATGCGCCAGGCTATGATTGTCTCCAGCGAAAGCTAATCCAATCACCGCCCCTTGACTAAATCCCTCGTTATCAACATTCTGGGGGTTACCATTCACCACAAACTCAACTGGACTAGCCATACAGATACCGTGGCTACAAGAGCAGGTCAGAGGCTGGGAATACTGTGGCAAGTAACTCACCCCCGACTCCTCAAAGCCTGCCCACCATCTACAAGGCACAAGTCAGGAGGGTGATGGAATACTCCCCCTTTGTCTGGATGGGTGCAGCTCCAACAACACTCAAGAAGCTCGACACCATCCAGGACAAAGCAGCCGCTTGGTTGGCACCACATCCACAAACAGCCACTCCCTCCATCACTGACACTCAGTAGCAGTAGTGTGTACCACCTACAACACGCACTGCAGAAATTCATCAAGGCTCCTTAAACAGCACCTTCCAAACCCATGGCCAGGCTTGGAAGGTGCTGTCTCAGGACCTTTGGGGAATTTTTGCAGCTCACCTCATAGATGGTCACTGCTGCAAATGAGCGTTGGCGATGGAGAGAGTGGATGCTTGTGGATGTGGTGCCAATCAAGTGGGCTGCTTTGTCCTGGATGGTGTCAAGCTTCTTGAGTTGGAGCTGCACCCATCCAGGCAACTGGGGAGTATTCCTTCACCCTCCTGACTTGTGCCTTGTAGATGGTGGACAGGCTTTGGGGAGTCAGGAGGTGTTGGATTCCTAGCCTCTGACTGGCTCTTGTAGCTACTGTATTTATATGATTAGTCTAGTTCAGTTTCTGGTCAACTGGGATCTACAGGATGTTGGTTTGGGGTGTTCAGTGAAGGGAACGCTATTGAATGTCACACATCCTCCCATTGATTTTCTTCCTCACTTTCTACTTTACAAAAGCGACTCCAGCAGATTAGGGTGGATTGGCCATGCCAAATTCCCTGTACTGTGCAGGCTAGGTGGGTTAGCCATGGGAAACGCAAGGTTACAAAGATAGGAGAGAGGAGTGCGTCTAGGTAAGGTGCTGTTCAGAGGGTCAGTGTGGATTTGATGGGCTGAATGGCCTGCTTCCAGGGATTCTATGATTTCAATAAGTCCCTGATTGGCTGTAAAGACCTTGGAGACGCATTAAGATTGTGCAAGGCATGATATAAACGCAAAACCTTCCGTCTTTTCCCACTTTGCCCTGTTCCCCTTTTTCTGTGCAATTGTACAATGATACGGCACAGATAGAGGTCTTTCAGCCCATTGTGTCAACATAAACTCTTTGGTAGAGCCATTTAATCAGATCCCTTTTTACCAAATATTCATCCAATTCCATTTTGAATGTTATCATCATGCCTCCTCCATCTTGTTTCTGAACTGCTGAACCTCCAACCTCTTCCCATTCTGGCAAAGGGGTCAATGCCCTGAAAGGTTTAACCTGGTTCTCTCTCCACAGAAGATGCCTGACCTGCTAAGCATTCCCAGCACAGTTATGGCTCACAATCGCTGTAGTCCTGTTGTAATCGTAAATAAAAACAGATGCTGGAAATCTGAAGGATCACTGGATTTGAAACATGAACTGATGGGGTAGCATGGTGGCTGAGTGATTAGCACTACTGCCTTACAGCATCAGGGACCTGGGTTCGATTGCAGCCTCGAGCGACTGTCTGTGTGGAGTTTACACATTCTCCCTGTATGGAATCTAATCTAAACTAAATATTTTCCCCGTGTCTGTGTGGGTTTTCTCCAGGTACTCTGGTTTCCTCCCACAGTCCAAAGATGTGCAGGTTAAGGTGGAGTGGCCATAGGAAATTGTCCAGAGATGTGCAGGCTTGGTGGATTAGCCATGGGAAATGCAGTGGAGGGAGGGGAGGTGGAATGCTCTTCAGAGGGTCAGTGTGGACCTGTTGGGCCGAATGGCCTGTTTCCACATTGTAGGGATTCTTAAAATAAAACTCTGGTTTTTCTTCTACAGAAGATGCCAGACCTGCTGAGTTTCTCCAATCCTTTCTGGTCTTGTGGATACTGAGGCTTCGGGTTCATGGGTTACGTCAGTCCAAATAAAACTGGAGCATGGCCCCTTAAGCTGAACCGAGCCAGGGGTGCAACATTGTGGTCCTATTTGCTTAGTTGCTCATCACCCATTGCTGACTGATTGCAATACATCTTTCAGTCAATAGATGGCAGGAATGCACGTTTGGAGGCAGCAACATAGGCACAACAGCAGTGACCCATACCGTCCTGAAATCATGTGAAGCATTGTGAGCTTCAGAACTGCTCAGGGAGTATTCTATCACCCTCTGGACTCACACCTTGTTAGATAACGGGAAAGGCTTTGAGGAGCAAGGAGGTGAGTTACAGGATGCAGAATTCTCAGCCTCTGACCCCAGCTCCTGTATTTATTTGGCTGTTCCAGCTCAGCTTCTGGTCATGGGTCACCAGAGAGTGAATAAACATCTGGTGTCAGTTGTTGATCACTGACAGTAAAAGCAGTCCAGGGATTTCTGTTCCATGGCCGGGCCCATTATTACAAACTGATGAAGTGCTGCTCTGCACACATTTCATGAACAATCGTTTTGTGAGTTAGCACATTCTCACAAAGAGAACTCCTGATCAGGTTAGGAAGTGAGACAGTGTTGAGCATGTACAGATACTACTAGAAACTGACAGTTTTAATTATTGACCCTGCCCCACTAGCTACCTGATGAAGGAGCAGCGCTCCTAAAGCTAGTGTTTCCAAATGAACCTGTTGGACTATAACCTGGTGCTGTGTGATTTTTAACTTTGTCCACCCCAGTCCAACACTGGCTCCTCCACATAAAGGGGGAGGCTGAGGGAAAATGTAACTGAGATGTGGGGCAGCCGCCGCCAAGGCATGGCAATTGAACACAGAATCTATATGGTGTGGAAAAAGGCCATTCAGCCCATCACCAACCCTCCAAACAGCATGCCACCCAGACCCATCCCGATACTTTCCATGGTTAATGCACTGAATCTACACATCCCTGAATACTATGGGAAATTTAGCATGGCTAATCCACTCAACCTGTGCATCTTTGGACTGTGGGAGGAAACCCACGCACACACAGGGAGAATATTTAGATTAGATTCCCCACAGTATGGAAACAGGCCCTTCAGCCCAACAAGTCTAGACCAACTCTCCGAAGAGTAACCCACCCAGACCCATTCCCCTACCCTACCTTATATTTACCCCTGACTAATGCATCTAACACTCTGGGCAATTTAGCATGGCAAATTCACCTGACCTGCACATCTTTGGACTGTGGGAGGAAACCAGAGCACCCAGAGGAAACCCCCGCAGACACGGGGAGAATGTGCAAACTCTACACAGACAGTCACTCGAGGGTGGAATTGAACCTGGGTCCCTAACGTTGTGAGGCAGCAGTGCTAACCACTGAGTCACCGTGCCACCCCACTTGAGGGGAAAGCCTACTTTCTAAGGTCTTTCAGCCAAAGTTAATTGGGGTCCATTCAGTTTTTGGACCCCGGTGCCTCAAATACATGTAAATATAGTCTTGTACTAGTAAGAAAAGTCTTTGGCTTGTTGCTGGATAGAGTCACTCTACATTGTTTATTCATTTCTCCATATGCTACTGTACAGAACTTTTTGGATATAATGATATTTTTTATGAATAAAGTATATTGTCAAAGTAATAACTATGATTTAATTGAAAGGTTAAATATGATAAGGGAGAAAGGGAGAGTGAATAGGAAGGACCAACTTCTCTTACTAGGAAAGTCGATAACCCAGGGACAGAGTTTTCAAGAAATTGGTGAAAGGATTTGGGGAAGGGAGAGGGATCGAGAACCTGTTCTTTTCACCCTGAGGGTAGTTGGAGGCTAGAACTCACTGTCTGGATTGGTGGGAAATCCTCAAGGCAACAGGAACCACTTAGGTTTGCACTTGAGCTACCTGACCCTTGTTACCCCCCCCACCCATGGGGTAAACCCCTCTGCTAATTTAAACCCGACACACAGAGGAGCTCACCTCGCGACATAATCTGTGACATTTCAAGAGGCAAAGAACTATCCCCGAGGTCACTATTAAAGTAAAGATTAACAATTGTATTCTTTAAATCCAAAAAGAGATCTTTGAAACAACAACAGTTTACAACTCCTTTCCCTTAAACCTATATCTTACCTTCCACTCCACAATACTGGCCTGATACAAAAAACCAATTCAAATTTACAAAAATAACTCACGTTTCAAAAACCAGCCAGCTGTCGACTCTCCTCTGTAGATTTTCCTGGGTTGTCTTTACTTCGGTCTTCTGCTGCACAAATTTACTTATGGACAGGTACCTTTCAGAGAGCTATTCGCCGACAGTCTGTACTTCTGGGTGCTCTTTGCTCAAAATGTTCAGTTTTATACCTCAAAATATTGGATCATTTCATTGGTTTGATGTCATCAAAACATTAAATTCAAATTCGATTGGGTTTTGGTATCTGGGGCATAATTTAAACTGATTGGCCAAATTTGACCTTTTTCTCCCCATAGCAACACAACTCCAGCTATTTGTTTCAACTATATGTTACATTTTTAAATTGTTCAGCACACTCTGTGCCTTGACAGCTTCCTCGCTCTCTTAAAGGTACAGTACACACCTACACTTTCATAACAACCTGCAGGGTTACAATGAGGAATTACAGCGTGATTCTGGTGCTGATTGAGGCCATTCGACCCATTATGTCTGAACTGGCTTTGCAAATGAGCGTGATCACTTAGAGCCCCGTGCTTGCCTTTTCCCTGTAACCCTGCAATTTGCTTTTAATCAAATGATCATCTAATGGCCTGTGCCTCCCTTGAACCTGCCTCCATCACATTCCCAGTCTGTCTATTCCAGACATTAATGACTCATTGTGAGAAAAAACATTTTCTCATCACATTTGCTGTCTTTACAAAACTCTTCAGATCTATGCTGTCTCGTTTTAACCTTTTCCAGTTTCTCCCTACCTACGCTGTCCAGACCTCTTGTGATTTTGAAAATGTCCATCCAATGTCCTCTCGCCCGCTTCTTGCCCAATGGGGACAGTCCTCACTTTTTCTCCAACCTATGATTATAACAGAAGTTTCTCATTCCTGTGAATGTTCCAGTAAAAATATCTCCTCCAATACACTTTTGTGCTTCCTGGAGGATGGAGTTCGGAATGGTAGACATTCTCTGGAAAGTGGGATAGGTTCCGGTCAGTACGGACATGATGGGCCAAATGGTATTCTTCTATGCTGTAAATCTTTCCTTCTTTCTTTGTGACCTTCCATTTTTCCTGAAACTGACTCATGCAGCAACAGTCCACAAATCACTGTAATAACCGAGACATTCCTATTTAATTTAGTAATTTCAACAAATACATATTGAGTAAAGCCTGCTTGGGATGTGGTGCACTGCAAGGCAATAATTTAATCAAAGACTGCCAGTGATATAACAGCACAAAAGCAACGATGACTAATCACCCACTCATTGGAACTTCCACCCACTTCCTACACCAGGATGAGAGTTCAGTCTGGCACTAATTACAGATCTCAGTGGATACTGGATGCATATCAGTCGGTCACTGCTTTGAGCTGCTAGTGGCAACTGCACTGGGAGTCAACCTTAGCTCAGTGGGGAGACACGGTCTTCTCTCAGAGTCGAGAGTGCGGCGCTGGAAAAGCACAGCAGGTCAGGCCGCATCCGAGGAGCAGGAGAGTCGATGCTTTGGGCATAAGCTCTTCATCAGGAATGTGGATGGGGAAAGGGGCTCCACATTCCTCAAGAAGGACTTATGCCCGAAACATCGATTCTCCTGCTCCTCGGATGCTGCCTGATCAGCTGTGCTTTTCCAGTGCCACACTCTCGACTCTGATCTCCAGCATCTGCAGTCCTCACTTACTCCTAGTTTCTGAGGAAGCTCCTCTCTCAGTCTGACGATTCTTCAAGAGGATCAACCCCATAATCTAAGCTGGCTCTCATGGTGTCTGTACGGAAAAAGCGTTGACACTCACAGCAACGTGACGATGGCCTGAGTGTCTATGTTAGCGATGTCGGCTAAGGGATGAATATTGGCCAGGATGTCAGAGGTCACTTCCGGCCTCACCTTCGCGATTGTGGCGAAAGGAGCTGCTTTAGGCCCATTCTGATGCAGAAGGTGCCTCGATTTGACATCTGGTTAGAAAGCAGACCCCCTCGGACAATCCGGAATCCCTCGGATGACAGTCAGCCTGGCGTCTGGTGTTGAGTCCTCACATTTGGGGTTTAACGCCTAAATCTTCTGACTCAGTGAGTTACAATGTTGCAAACCGGACTGGGGATGTCTCATGAAACAATGGTGGTGTCCCTCCCTCTGAGCCTGAAGTGCTGGGTTCGAGCTCCACCCCAGGGGTAGATGACCATAAACAATGTGCACATAATGTGGCCAAACAGACTGAGTATTGGCCTCTAAATATTTCTATGGCAGGAACAGGAGAAATTTTTGATCAGTCTCGTGATGAAAAGAATATTGAAGCCTCTCTATCTGCAGCTCCAGACTGCAACATGCATGTAATAGTGCATGTTGCTACAACTCAGAAAGCATGACTAAACTGTAACAAACCACCAAACTCCCAGTGGCGCTATTCCCAATTGCCTGTGAATGGTTGGTGGGTGAATAATAAATGTTATTTCCCAGGCCTCACATGTTGACCTACTCTTCACCCATGATGTTCATGCAGCTGCTTTCAATTAGGACACTTCATTTTGCTGACTAGGTCGCCTGAGGTTGCTGACTCATGCTCGGATAGAATTAGCCCTCTTTTGTATACTATTACATTGTATGCCATTCAGCCCAACTAATCTGTGCTAACATTATGCTCTTCTTACATTACGTCATCTTACCCCAGCACAATAGTCTTCTAGTCCTTTCTTTCCCATCTGTACTAATTTGGTTTTCATTTACATGTGTTTATAATTGTCACCTCACCTACTACCTGTTATAGGGGGTTCCACAGACTCACCAGAAACACTTTCCTCTGGAATTCCCAATTGGATTTGTTTGTGATGTCTTTTTTCAATTGCCCCTTGTTTTGGACTCCTATTCAAATGCAAATATCTTCTGTGCATCTAGCCAACAAACCCCTTCATAATCTTAAAGGCATCTATGAATTTAATAACTTGTTATTGATCTCGCTAAGTGTCCATATTTCAGGGCAAACATAGATATCTATGTCAAGAGGACATGAAACTGCGTCTATCCACACCTTGTGTTGCAGCCACATGTTCCAACGGATAATCACCAACAACAATTTATATTTATCCAGCGTCTTTAATGTGTTCCAAGCCGCCTTGTCGGAGGTCCAGGGGAAGTTTACAAGACTGATCCCGCAAATGACAAGCTTGTCACATGAGGAGTCTGGGTCTGTTTTCGATGGAGTTTAGAAGATTTAGGGGGGATCTGATTGAAACTTACAGAATACTGAGTGGCCTAGATACAGTGGAGGTGGAGAAGATGTTTCCACTAGTAGGACAGACTAGGACCTAAGGGCACAGCCTCAGAGTGAAAGGATAACCCTTTAGACCTGACATGAGGAATTTCTTCAGTCAGAGGGTGGGGAATCTGTGGAACCCATTGCTGCAGAAGGCTGTGGAGGCCAAGTCATTGAGTTTTTTTATGACAGAGATAGATAGGTTCTTGACAAGAATGGGACATACTTCGACTCCTGTATCTTTCCATATATTTCAGTCTTGGTAGCATTTATTACCCATCCCTAATCACCAGTTAAGAGTCAACCACATTGCTGTGGGTCTTGTGTCACATGTAGACCAGACCAGGTAAGGATGATTTCTTTCCCTAACAGCATTAGTGCAGCACTGTGGCCTTACAGCGCTAGGGACCCAGGTTCAATCACAGCCTTGGGTGACTGTCTGTGTGGAGTTTGCACAGTCTCCATGTGTCTGCGTGGGTTTCCTTCCAAAACCCAAAGATGTGCAGGTTGGGCGAATTGGCCAAGGTAAATTGTGCATAGTTTTCCGGGATGTGTAGGTTTGGTGCATTAGTCAGGGGAAATGGGTCTGTGTGGGTTACTGTTCACAGGGTCAATGTGGACTTGTTGGACCAAATGGCCTATTTCCACACTGTAGGGATTCTATGAAAGTATTTGTGAACCAGATGGGTTTTTCCAACAATCAACTATGGTTTCACTGTCATTATGAGACCCTAAAATCCAGATTTTCTTTTTGTAATTTGTATTCCATGAAGCCTTACAACAGCATTAGAAAGCAAGATTTGACACTGAAACCCATAAGGAGTTATTTGGTAATGACCAAAATCTTGGTCAAGAAAATGGATTTAAAGTAAGAGAAACAGGAAGAGGGGCTGAGAGACTTGGGTACAGAATTCCAAAGATTGGGGCCTTAGCAACCGAAGGCAAGGACACCATTTTCTTTTTATTCCTTTATGGGATTTGGCACAGCATTTGTCTCTAAGCTTAACAGTTCTTCTAGAGAACTGTTAAGCTAAAAGTACATTGCCATGAGTCTGGAGCCTGGTCAGACCAGATAGGGTTGGGAAGTCTCCTTCCCAAAGGATGCCAGTGAACCAGATCTGTTTTTACAACAATCAGCACATGATCGCCATTTTGATTCCAGGCTTTGAATTCAAATTTAAACCGATGTTCCTGGTGGGATTCAAACCCGCGTGCTCAGACAATTAGCTGGGTCACTGGATTACTCGCCCAGTAATATTACCATTGGCTTCACTTAGTGTAATGTAGTTAAAGGTGGCCATTCTGCCAAGAAGTCAGAATTAGAGGAGTGCTGATATCCCAGAGGATTTCTGTGGCTGGAAGAAAAGGCAGAAGTAGGGAAGGGTGGAGATGCTTAAAAATAAAGATGGGAATGTTAAAATCAATGTGCCATATTTCATAAAACCCTACAATGCAGAAGCAGGCCATTTGGCCCATCTAGTCCACATCACCCCTCCAAAGAGCTTCTCAGCCAGAGCCATCCCCCACTTATCCTGTTACCCTACATTTCCTGTGGCTAACGCACCTAAGCCTGGTACACTATTGGGTAATTTAGCATGGCCAATCCACCCAACCTGCACATCCTTGACTGTAGGAGGAAACCACACAGACACGGGAAGAACGTGCAAACTTCACACAAACAGTCACCCGAGGCTAGAATCAAACCTGGGTCCATGACATTGTAAGGTGACAGTGCTAACCATTGAGCCACTGTGCCACCCAGAGGATTGTAGAAATATGGAAAACTCTGCCTGAGAGGGTGGTGGAGTCAGGTACTCTCGCAACATTGAAGAAGCATCTGAATGAGTACTTAAACTTCCAGGGGCATTGTAAGTTGTGGGCCAAGCTTTGGTACATGGGATTGGTATGGTTTGGTGTTTGTTGGTTGGAATAGACACAGTGGGCCAAAGAGCCTATTTCTGTGTTGTATGACACAATGACACTAATGTGTTGCAAAATGGTCAGCAAGTATTGGACTCATGGGGTGAATAGGTGAGCTTGAGTTAAAATGAGGAAGTTAAAATGCAGGAGACCAGCTGGGGATGTGTTAGAAAAGTCCAGGCTCTGGATCAGAAGGGCAACGGTTGAGGGCTTCAGCAGCTGATGAACTGAAGCAGGAACAAGATGAACCCTGTGAACATGTCAGTATGTGGTTAGAATCTCATCTGAGGGTGAGAAATGATACCAAGGTTACAAACGGTCTCTCTGAGCCACAAAGTCTGGCTGATCCCTCCCTGCTTGAACCAACTGGGCCTAGGCCAAAGAGTAACAGCTGTGACATTTAGCGTCATACAGCACAGAAGTAGGCCCTTCAGCCCACTATGTCTATTCCATCTAACAGACACAATCCACACCAATCCCACACCAAACCACACCAATCCCATATCAAACCACATCAATCCTACACCATACAAGACCAATCCCACATCAATCCCAGACCAATCCCACATCAATCCCACACCAATCTCAAATCAAACCACACCAATTCCACATCAATCCCACACCAAGAGGAGCAGCTGTGACATGTTAGCATCATACAGCACAGAAATAGACCCTTCGGCCCACCATGTCTATTCCAACCAATAGGCGCTAAACCACACCAATCCCACACCAAACCACATCAATCCTACACCATACCAGACCAATTCCACACCATACTACACCAATCCCACACCATACCACACCAATCCCAGACCAATCCGACACCAATTTCACACCAATTTCACACCATACCACACCAATCCCACACCAATCTCATACCAAGCTACACCAATCTCAAATCAAACCACACCAATTCCACATCAATCCCACACCAAGAGTAGCAGCTGTTAAATGTTAGCATCATACAGCACAGAAATAGACCCTTCGGCCCACCATGTCTATTCCAATCAATAGACACCAAAGCACACCAATCCCACGCCAAACCATACCAATCCCACACCAAACCACACCAATCCCACATCCCACACCAAGAGTAGCAGCTGCCCTACTTAATCCAACACCCCCCCCCCCCATGCTTTGCCTGCTCTCTCAACCCATTCTAATTCTCTCATATCCACTTGAACTATTGGCCTGCAAGACTTACCTGAGTAAGGTCACACTGGGCCATGGAAAGCAAATCTAGTTTTGGAGAGCAAGAGAAAAAGAGATAATACATTTATAGGTTTTCAAAAATCCACACTTGCAAAAAAATGTGAATTGGGTGGTCGGATCAGAATGATGGACATAGAAATTAGAGCAGCCAGGGAGGCATTTCCATTTATTTTGCTGATCTAGGAATCATGTCTCACTAAATTGTTTGAGTTTTTTGAAAAGGTGACAATGTAAATTGATGAAGGCAGGGCAATAGATGTTGTTTATATGGACTTCAGCAAAGTGTTCGACAAGATTCCACCTGGTAGACTGGTTGGTCAGGTTAGGTCACATGGGATCTAGGGGGAGATAGCCAATTGCATTCGAAATTGGATTGAAGGCAGGAGGCAGAGGGTGGTGGTAGAGAATTGTTTTTCAGACTGGAGGCCTGTGACCAGCAGTGTGCCACAAGGATCAGTGCTGGGTCCACTACAATTTGTCATTTATATAAACGATTTGAGAGTGAATATAGGAGGCATGGCTAGTAAGTTTGCATACAACACCAGGGACTGTGTATGGACAGTGATGAAGATTATCTCAGAGTACAAAGGGATCTTGAACAGGGTTATGGGGAGAAAACAGGAGAATGGGGTTGAGAAACTTATCAGCCATGATTGAACAGCAGAGCAGACTCAATGGACTGAATGACCTAATTTCTGCGCCTGTATCTTTTGATCTTATGAGCCAGTGGGTCCAGGAGTGCAATTTAAATAAATGCGAGATGTTGCGTTTTGATAAGGCAAACCAGGGCAGGACTTATACACTTAATGGTAGCGCCCTGTTGAATGTCACTGGACAAAGAAACCAATGGGTGCATGTCCATAGTTCCTTGAAAGTGGAGCTGCAGGTACATAGGATAGTCAAGGTGGTGTTTGGCATGCTTGCCTTCATAGGTCAGTGCATTGAGTTGGCACATGGTGTCGCAGTTGGACACGACATTGATGAAACAATTTTTGACACACTGCATACAATTCTGGTTGCCCTTCTATAGGAAGGATGTTGTTAAACATGAGAGGGCGCAGAAAAGATTTATAAGGATGTTGCCAGGGTTGGAGGATTTGAGCTATAGGGAGAGGCTGAACAGGCTGGGGCTGTTTTCCCTGGAGCATCAGAAGCTGAGGGATGACCTCATAGAGGTTTATAAAGTCACGAGGGGCATGGACAGGATAAATAGACACGGTCTTTTTCCCAAGGTAAGTGAGTCCAAAACTAGAAGGGATAGGTTTAAGGCGAGGATGGGGAAAGATTTAAAAAGGACCTGAGGGGTAACTTTTTAATGCAGAGGGTGGTGCGTGTATGGAATGAGCTGCCAGAGGAAGTGGCAGAGGCCATTTAAAAGGCACCTGGATAGGTACATAAATAGGACAGGTTTAGAGGGGTATGGACCAAATGCTGGCAAATGGGACTAGGCCAGATTGGGATGTCTGGTCAGCATGGACAAGTTGGACCGAAGGGTCTGATTCGGTGCTGTATGACTCTTTGACTCTATGTATGACTCCCCAGGCCAAACTGTCACAGAACATGAACAAATTCACTAAGCCTGAACTTCTAAGAAATAAGCGCAGTCGTACAGTCTGATCTAACAATATAGTCCATCGTAGATCTGACCTCAGAAGGCCATTAAGTCATTACAGTTACACCACTTCCTTCTTGGCTCTCAGCTAGTTGGAAATTGGGAGTGTTCCAAATGATTCTGCAGCTGAGGCCAATCTCGTGGTAACCTCTTTGAGCCACAGAGCTGCCAGATTTTATGAGATTGTTGATGAAGTAACTGGCACACTTGCAAATCTGGCTTCGCTATGTAAATACATTGTTCATGATCATATTGTCACCTTGTGAGACATTGCAAACTGTCTGTAACATATTAAGAGGCTTCAGCCTTTGACCACATCATCCTCCACCAACACTGTTTCCCAGTCAGTGCACCTACCTAGTTATATTTCCTTACCTGGCCACGGTCTTGGTCTTGTCCGATTTCTCAGCTACATGCTTTCCCAAAGCAACTTCATCCGAAGAGACAGCGTCAGACTCCATATGAGGATGCACAGCTCCATCTCACCATTACCCCTCTCAATTTCCCTGCTGCCTCCAAACTCTATCACCAATATCTATCAACCATTGATGAGATTTAAAAGCAGAGTAAACAATTCAGCCCATCCTGTCTGCTGCCTACCATTAATCAATGAGATCGTGGCTGATCTGAAAATCCTCCATTTTTCTGACTTTTCCCCATAATCTTTGATTAAAAGCTTGTCTATCTCAGCCTCAGCAGCCCTCTGTGTTAACAAATTCCACAGATTGACTATCCACTGAGAGAAGAAATTCCTCCTCGTCTCCGTCTTAAATAGACGACCCCTTTTCTGAGATTATGTCTGGTCCCGGTCTCTCCCACAGGGGAAACAATCTTTCCACAAATATCCTGTTAAACACTCTCAGAATCTTAGGTGTTTCAATAAGGTTGCCTCTCCTTCTCCATATTCCAATGAATACAGACCCAAGCTCATCAGCCTTACTTCATAAGACATTCCCTCCACACCCGGCGTCAACCGAGTGAACTTTCTCTGGACTGCCTCCGATGCTATTGAGAATGTACTGTCCGAGTGCATGGTAGCCTGGTACAGCAACTGCTCTGCCCAGGACAGTAAAAAATTACAGAAGATGGTATGCACAGCCCAGACCATCACAGAAGCCAACCTCCCATCCATGGACTCCACTTAAACCTCTTGTTGCTGTGGAAAGGCTGCCAACATCATCAAAGACCCCTTGCTCATCGGTAAAGCTCTCCTACAACCTCTTCTGTCAGGCAGAAGATACAGAAACGACAGTGTGGTGCTGGAAAAGCACAACAGGTCAGGCTGCATCCGAGGAGCAGGAGAATCGATGTTTCAGAGCAGGGGAAGCAGTTGCAAACAACATACTCCTGATTCTAGTTCTTATGCTATTAATATAAGTAAAGATCAATGCAGAGTCACTATAGAGATAACCAGAACTATAATGGGGCGCTAGGCCACAGATGTTACTGGACTAGAGCATGTAGTTCTAACCTTGAATATCCTGATGTACTCCTGCCTGGTTTCCCATATCCTCACCTCCATAAACACTCCAACACTCACAACACCTCCTGTTCACCTGACCCCTGCGCTTGCTTCTCTTCATTGGTTCGTGGTTAACCAATTGGCAAATTCCTATCCTTGGTTTCAAATCCTGCCCTGAACTCACCTCTCCCTATTTTTGGAATCCCTTCCAAAGCCCCAACAACCCTTCAAAACCTCTGCGCTTCTTTAAATCAACCCACTAGAACATTCCTGATTTTATTGATTTTTTTTCTGAGAAATATACTTTATCTATAATATTTGTAAAAGTACATTATGAAACATTTTACCATTAAAAGTTACAGAAACTGCAACCGAATGCAACCTTACTCCATTCAGCATGTTCCGCTCCGAGCTGCCTCAATATAATTGCAATACTTCTGATAGTCACAACTTATGTTTCATATCAAGCATACTCCCTGACCAACCCACACAGTTTCCAGACCTTTGGTACACTACAGACCATAATTTCAGATCTTGCTGCCCTTGCCTCTGAAATTCTTCACTAAACTTCCTCACCTTTCTCTCTCCCGCTTTAAGATCTATCTCTTAGCTATGCATTTGGTCATGAATCCTAATATCTATCCAGCCCACTCAGGCTTTGGTTTATAATCCTCCAGTGAATTCTATTAGAGGTACTATATGAATGCAAAACATTGTTATTGTTCTATTGCAGTGTGCATGTTAAATATGTACTCTCTGTCACACCTTCTCCTTCCCCTTTTCCTTGTAATATTTTATTGAGGTGCCCCTGCTCCCAGACATAAGTAATACACAGAGTGATGTAATATCCTCATTCGAAGCTGTGGATCACCACTTGCAATAAACAGACCACACGTGCTACCCTGCGCCTTGGATATTGCACAGCCTCATATGTTTTTATTGGTCTTATGGAAATTTTCTGAGGGTACAACTGCTATTCATAACCAAAAAGTAAAGATAGAATTACGTCAACAACACCACAGTCACACATCAGCTGCCAAGTGGAGAACAGTCTGATAACATCCGTCTGACACCAACGCTTGGAAAGTGACAAATCCAAGTAAGATTATCAAAAGATATTCTACCTCCAAAAATAGCTCCCCTCCCATAACTGTCTCATTATCTATTCATATTACAATCTATTGATTATACATTATATACAAAATATTAATGGTGCAAACATGCATTAAACAGAAGCTTAGTATTGTGAATGTTGGAGATCTGAAGGGTAGATTTTTCCAGTATATTCCAGATCTCCAGCATTCAGGAAAACAGAGGGAGCTGGAGAAACTCAGCAGGTCTGGCAGCATTTGTGAAAGAATAAGCAGAGTTAATGCTTTGAGTTTTGTTTTATTCATTTAGGTGTCACTGACAGGAATGGAATTTATTGCTTAGCCCTGAATGCCACTTGAAATGATTGGTTTGCCAGGGAGTCAACCCCATTGCTGTGGGTCTAGAGTCATATGTAGGTAAGGATAGCAGATTTTCCCTTTCCAAAGGACAGTTGTGAACCAGATGGGTCTTTACAACAATCACCAACAGTTACGTAGTCACCATGAGGCCAGCTTATTTTAAAGTTCCAGACTGTAACTGATTCAAATTTCACCATTTGCCATAATGGGATCCAAACCCTTGTCCCCAGATTATTAGCTTGAGTTTCTGAATGACTAGGTCACTGATGTTACCACTGTAATATCACTATTTACAGTCCAATATGACTCTTCCTTGATACTCTGAGGAACAGATTGAACTCGAAACCTTAATTTTTCAATCTATTCCCCTCATCCTTGGAAGGATTCTCGTAAATGTTTCCACCATGTTCTCTAATGTAATTGTGTTCTTCCCAACAAGGGCCATCCAGAAGTGAACACAACAATCCAGCTAAGGCCAGAGGTTTCCAAAAGTTCACCATAATTTCTTTGCTTTTGAACTGTACACCTCAACCTATAAGCTTGGGATATCATACACTTCATTAACCAATCTCTTAATCAGGAGGAAAGTAAGAACTGCAGATGCTGGAGCTTAGAGTCAAGAGTGTGGTGCTGGAAAAGCACAACAGGTCAGGCAGCATCCGAGGAGCAGGAATATCGACATTTTGGGCATAAGCCCTTCATCAGGAATGGCTCATGCCTGAAACGTCAATTTTCCTGTTCCGCAGATGCTGCCTGACCTGCTGTGCTTTTCCAGCACCACAATCTCTTAATCTGACCCACCACCTTCAATGAGTTATACATATATATAGCCCCAGGCCCCTTCTGCATAGTACATCAGAGCTGTACCCTTTTGTTTTATACAGTTCATACTGATTTTGTGTTGTTTCTCCACATGCTTTCAACTGAATCTGAGTCACTTTACAACTCAGTTTCAGCTCATCTAAATGACAGGAACTGTAATGGCTCAGCCTTTCCCCAGTACTCTCCTCAAACCAGAGTGTTCCAAACTGGGGCTTAAACCTACAACTTTCTGAATCGGAAGCAAGAAAATTCCCCACTGAGTCATCGCGCTCTGACAATGCAGAGGTGTTCATAATTAAAGGGACTTACATTTTTTCAATTAATTCTCACTAGCCAAGACTGACACCTACTCCCAAAGACTATTGTCCACAACTCTCTGTGGCCTCCTCACACAGACGTACATATAGCTCTTTTGTGAACTCACCAGATTTAATTGTTTTTTTTTAAATGCAGTCATTTTTAAATTTAGCTTTAACAAAGCATTTACAGTTCAATTTTCCTCAACATTGACAGTTTGCAGACCTTTGCAGGATGCGACAGGTTACCAATGAAATAACTCACCAGAGGCCCATATCTCGCCACCAAGTCCCCCTTTATTTACACACACAGAGTCCTCAACAGTGATCCAGCTCCGTCAGAGCAAGCTCTCAGAGGGAGCAGAACCTCTGTCACTCCTGTTTATATCTGTCAGCCAGATTAGACCGGGTTAACAGCCCCGATCAGGGAACTCATATTCTATGAGGTCCAAACAGCTGACCTCATACAATCACTCCAACCAGCGTGTTGAGTTTGTAAGGAAAATCCTCATCTTCGTTGTGCTTTGGGGATAAATGCACGTGAACGTGATGTGGAACATTCCTGGGGCTTTTTGCCCAGTCTTGTTCAAACGAATATCAGTCTGGACATCAGGAATACCCATTTCCTTCACTCAAATCACTGTAATGACATGAGGTGCAGGTTTCTTGAAACCCATGCAATGGATACCCTTATGTACAATTAATATATCTTCCCTCATATCCATTGTATGACAGCAGAACAACCCTTTCTTTTTACTTAGATTAGATTACTTACAATGTGGAAACAGGCCCTTTGGCCCAACTAGTCTACACTGACCCTCTGAAGAGCAACCCACCCAGACCCATTCCCCTACATTTACCCCTTCACCTAACACAATGGGCAATTTAGCATGGCCAATTCACCTAACCTGCACATTCTTGGACTGTGGGAGGAAACCGGAGCACCCAGAGGAAACCCACGCAGACACGGGGAGAATGTGCAAACTCCACACAGTCAGTTGCCTGAGGCAGGAATTGAAACCGGGTCTCTGGCGCTGTGAGGCAGCAGTGCTAATCACTGTGCCACCATGCTGCCCACCTTTCTCAGCAGGAGCCATCTACTCAGTCTTCTTTAATATCTTAGTATCCATCTCCTTCAGCATGTTATCTGCAACTAGCTATACTTTCACATGTAACATCAGCAATGCAGTTTAATTGGTTATACAGCTTTAGGTTTATAAAATCATGAAAGGCATGGATAGGATAAATAGACAAAGTCTTTTCCCTGGGATGAGGGAGTCCAGAACTAGAGGGGATAGGTTTAGGGTGAGAGGGGAAAGATATAAAAGGGACTTAAGGAGCACCTTTTACATGCTGAGGGTGATGCATGTATGGAATGAGCTGCCAGAGGAAGTGGTGGAGGCTGGTACAATTGCAACATTTAAAAGGCATCTGGATGGGTATATGAATAGGAAGGGTTTAGAGGGATATGGGCAAAGGGCTGGCAAATGGGACTAGATTAGGTTGGGATATCTGGTCAGTATGAACGAGTTAGGGTCTGTTTCTGTGCCATACATCTATGACTCTGAAACTATGACTCTGAGACAACTGGAAAACTGCTGAAAACATCAACCAATTAGCATTATTTTCTCTTGTAGTAGTTGAAATTAGGCAACGTTGCATTTGTCCTGATGAGTACAAGATGAAAAGCTTCAGCAACATCTCTCTGATATCAAGAAGGTTTCAATTAATTTCATTATGTATTAAATCTATAATGCATTGTTCTTAATTCTACACATTATACAAGTCATAATAATATTGTATTCTGCAGGAATTACTTAAAGTGAAACACTTGTTAAATTAAGTTCAAACCCAATCCCTTGTGTATACTGGATTACAATAACAATGCAAGACCACATTTTTCACTCCAGTACCCATTCTGTAATATAAACTGAATTGTTACATTTACTGAGAGACTGTTCTGCCCATTGTGTCTTCACCAGCTCTCCAAATGAGCATTACAAATTAGTGCCACTCTCCTGCAAATCCTGCACAATGTTTCTAAAATGCTTCTTTGGGTGCCTGAACTTAGTCACCATACTTCCAGAAGACAGAAAAGGCACATACATGATCAGCAAAGATATTAATGGATTATGGGCCAAGGCAGGTACAATATATGGAGTTAGGCCACAGACAGGTTATGGCAGAACAGGCTGGAGGGGCTGAGTGGCCTACTCTTGCTCTTATCAAAACAGGCAGCAGATATTTTAAATTGCTACTCCGTCCACCCACCAATGTGTTTAATATTAGGTTGCATTTCTATTTATAATTTTCTGCATTATTGTGCATTATTATTGTATAAAATGCTCTCATCGCTGTATATAGAACTAACTTTGAAGCTTTAACAATGCAGCTCTAATTGAGCTAAACAGTACTGTCGCAAATTTAAGTTAAAATCCTGCTGCATCATGTTGGCAGCAGAGAAATGCAGGGAACCCCTGGCACCAACACCATCACGTGACATGATGTAGCAGTCTGCAGCAGGCGGAAGGACACAAGCTGTGGGAATATGCTAAACAGCCAAACAACATGCAGCAGAAGCACACGCCCAAAAAATCGCAGACCGCGAGAATACTTAAGATTCACGGTCAGATTACAGTTAAAATCAACTTTCCCCAAGCGCAGCAAATGAGATGTGTGCGGGGTGGACTCTATAGTCCCTGCGGAGGTTGCTGCTCCGCGGGAAGGACGCGCACAGGCTGGGGCCACGTAATTGACATTTCTGGCGCCTCGTCCCGCCTTCCTTAGGCGCCGATTGGTTTCTGTCGGCGCAGTGGGCGGGGATTGCACTAAGGAACCGCGCGTAGATTGGGCCCAATGCGTTGTCCATCATTAGGAGGATGCGCGTGAAGGCGGAGCGGTCGCGGAAACAAAGCGGCAATTGGTCACGCTGAGCCGTCAGTCACTGCTTGGAATGCATGAGGGTGGCCTGGAGGCAGACGTCTGTATGATGTGGATTTCTATTGGATAGATTAGTCGTCAGTCACTTTAGGACACCCTATGGAATAAGGCTTGGGGAGGCGACGGGATGGATGGGGCGTGGTCAATTGCGGGTATGTTGCAACGATTGGACGTTAGACCCGTCAGTCATTCTTCCGGAGACGCGCGGGCGGCCGAGAGGCGGGATCGTTGAGAGAGAAGCTGTACCAATTGGATTGCTCACCTTTCAATCACTGCAAAGTCGGCAATACGAACACGGGGAGATCCAGCGTCCGCCTCAATTGGGATGCCGATTGAACAGGCGGGCTGTCAGTCATAGCAAAGACCCGACCAATGGAGGGGCGGGACAACAGCTTTGCGAGGTTTAGACAAGCGAGCCGTCAGTCTCGAGAGGAGGGGTGTGCCACGTGCGCGAACCTAGGCTGCGATTGGATGCTCCGTGTGACAGCCAATCCCAGCGACGAATGAGGGACGGGGTGGGCGGCGCCCGGTGCGGGCCGGGGTGGACTTTAGGGCGGGCCCGGGGGCCGCATGCGCACATCGTTCCGATCGCTGAATCCTGGAGGGGGGGAGAAAAAAAAAGACAGGGGGCGGCTTGAGGCTCTTCTCTCACCGGGGGCCGTCTACTCTTCACAGACCTCCCTTCCCCCTCCCAAGTCTTCCGCACTGACTGCTGAAGGGAAACCGGCAGAGGAATAAACATGGCCCAGATACTTCCCATCCGCTTCCAGGAGCACCTGCAGGTAAGGAGTGAGAAATAAATAATTTAAAGGTGAGGCTGGGGGCGACAGGACACTCCCCACCCCCACCCCCGGGGCCCAGTTGTTAGGCAACCGCGGCCTAGTCTTGCTGAAGCCTGGGGTTCGGGTTGGTGGGGGGGGGGCGGAGGTGGTTAGGGCACCTACCCCCCCCCACGCACCCGGAGCTTCAGCCCCCCCACCCCCACCCCCACCCCCGGCTATTCGGCCACAGGGTTCCTCACAGGGCCTTGCTGACCGTGCGGTGGTTACCGTGTGAGGGGCTGCTGCTGCAGCACAGGGGGAGGTGGGATAGAGAGCAACCTCTCCACCCATCCACCCATCACTCGGATGAGTTTGAATGAAAAGGCGGCTCTTCTTAAATGTTCAATTCTCTACAGGATTTTATTTTTCCCGAATCTCTCTCTCTCTCTGAGGATTGACTGAAGAAGGGGTGGGGTGTGGTGCATGCAAACGGTGCTGATTATCCCGAATATCTGTTATTTCCCCCGTTCTGAGAGTTTTAAACCAGGAGATTCTTTTATTTTCTTCCCCCCCCCCCCCTCAAAATAAAAATTGCAATGACTGACTGAAAACGCCGCCTCTTTATTTTGGTGATGAATTACTCCCAGCCCTGTCACGTTCCAGACCAGCCAGTCCATTGCAGCAAGGGGCTGCCTCACTCTGTACACTGCCTCGTCTTACTCGGGGCCAGTCGGAACAACTGTTTTGATCATTCGTTCTTAAACTCTTCAGTTGAAACTGGCACCATTAGGTGCAGCAAACATGAGATGTTTGATCCAGATTTTCTTCTTTAATCCCCCTCATGTCAAGTTTGCTGTTTTTTAATGACTTGAAGTCAGCTATTCCCGTTAGTTTTAGCTTGGCAGCAGTCGGACCGAATTTTCCAGTTGATTGCATGGTGTAGTGCTAAAGACTTCCATCTTCCTGATGGATTCACTTCAATTGCAGCAAACTGTTATTGGAGCCGCGTTGGTGCGAGGAATTAGTGTCCTCCATTTCCACGCATGGATTTTAAGTGTGGGTTCAAGGGTTTTGTCTTGTCATGACACCCCCCCCCCCCCCCGGACTAGTTCGAAGTATGTTGTCGTATTCTTTTTTTTTAAAGCAGGAATTTTAACTATTATCTCTTGATACTGGCGATGTTAACTTAGGTTTTCACCCTCCCGGAGCGCTCTTACAATATTGATAGTTGGAGATTGCCAAGCGTGATCATTCTCACTCCCCTGACATCTCTTCACGCCTATGTAAACAGAACCACACTTGTCGCAATGGTTATTGATCAATGGCTTACAAGATGGTCGAACTCGTGAATGATCGTTAGAATCCTTCGCTGGTTTAGTGAAGCGTTTGATAATTCCTCCGAAGTTGTGCTGATTTCAATAAACGTTCCTGAAATGCACTTAAACGTCTTGGGCTTCGTCTCTGGCACCCTTGCACTTTTGACTGACATTATAAATGTCCCCCGACCAAACGGGAAAAAGGATTGCTAGCTAATGCTGTTATTTGCTAGGGGTGGTTATACCTACATCTTGACACAAGTCAACAGCCTGCGTGGTCGACATAGTCTAAACATCAATTGCATTAGTGTTTTGCTATGCTTGCACGCAAGCGTCACTGGTATTGACAATACAGTCTGTTGTTTTCTAAATATTAACTAATGGATACCTACAAAGTTTAAACTTGGGCTTAATAGATCATAACAATTGTGGATGCCTGTTACCCAAAAACCAGCAATGCTAATAGATTCTGATAGCTGAATACTAATGCACTTGTGGCCTTAATTGCTGATCGTATTTCAAAAGACTCTGAACACTGTCAACAGATTGTATTCTCTTGGTAGTGTGGTGCTCCTAGTAAGTATTCTTTGCATAATTCATAATGTATCTTACTATTTGAATCAAAGGAATCATTAAATTGAAACATTAATGACCTACCTGAAAACTTGCCTCCTTAAGTTAATGCCATAGCACATCTGGGCAAAGCTGTTTGGGACACTGAAATTCAAGGTTTCACTGAAGAAATTGGAAATATAGGTTCTAAGATGGGTATCTATCTGAATACAGGAGCTTGGAATTTTTTGCAGATTCCTTTTCCAACAAACTTGTAGTTGTGACTTGTTTTCCTGATCTAATCATGTAGTTGAAGCTCAGCCTTTTTTTTTCCACCAGGCAAAAGTGTTCATACTTGTGAAATGGGTTCGATGTTTGAATAATTTGACAACTGACTTCTGGAGGCAGATTGAAATGTCATTTTAACTGTTTGTGCTGCTCACTTTAAATTGGAGCTGCAAAACATTCTTTGTTTCTCAGATTTAAGAGTAGTACAATTGGATACACTTCACCACAGCCTGTTCTTGATATTGCAGCAGTTCCCACACTAACATGTATAATATACAGGTTATAGTGGCAAGAGTCTGAACTTGGCTAGATTGCTGACATAGTTCAATTGTTGAGAATGGGATCCAGGTTTTTTCATTTCCATCCAAGGTTGCTAAGGAAGTTTACAGCGTAATACTAACTAAAATCAACTGCAGTGTTGAAATTGGGTGCTGTTTGGTTTAGAGAAACACTCTGTACTGATTGTCAGGGCAATATTTAGTTTTTTTTCTGATCAGTTGGGACTTTTGAACATTTGGCTTAGTACGGTATTAGTCTTTAAGTCTGCAAACTAATTTTCATACTGTTGCAGTAACATGACTTGCTTAACAGTTGTAAGGGAATTGGGTGCCTAAATTGTAACTTGCAGCTGATAAGTATGGTTCATCGTGGATATGAGATTGATAATTTTATTTATCATTGGGTGGGAATATATTGAGTTGGTTAGACAGGAAATAAAAGGAATGTGGTCTTTTTCTGAATGACAGTGACTGTAGAATACAGCAGGGATTGGTACTAAGGTACCAGCTATTCACTCAGAATGCTTTTTTGGATCAAGGAATTAAATCTTGTAGATAAGACCAAAGCTGGGTGGAAGGGTGGTGTGAGCAGGATTCTTGTGTTGCAGTGTGATTTGAACAAGCCATGTGGGTAAATGCATGCTAGATGTGGTCTAATGTGGATATGAAGTTATCCAGTTTGGTAGCAAAAAGTAGATTCTTTAGTGAAGAGTAATCAGTGGCCAGGGTATCTTGCACCAGTCACTAAAGTAAGCATGCTGGTGCAACAGACAGTAAAGAATGCAAACAATGTTGGCCCCCAGAAAGAAGATTATAGTACAGGCATAAGAATGTCTTGGTAGAGAAAGACAAGTGAATCTGCAAGACTTTGTTCATCTCTTTAATTACACTTTAAATGTAGTGGCCTCTACAATCCTCACCTGTTGCTTCACTGGGCTAAATGTTCAAAAGGTCTATTGGGTTTGGTGTCAGAGGCTGGTTAGACTTTTTTTAAGTGACAGCAAGATGGAGTTGTCGGAAGGGAATACCAGAACTCAGGGCCTAGGCAATTAAATTGCCAGCTGCATTTTTCAGGTTTTTTCAAGAATCCAGAAATAGTTAAGCACAGTGTGGGGTTTGAAGATGAGCATTGTTAAACATCTCTTGGTCAGATGGCAGCAAGCGCAGGAGTTAAGTGAACAGGAGTTAAGTGATGCAGTTATGTTTTGTGCATCAACGTTTGGGAGATCAAGCCAGCCAGTGAAGCATCAGATTGTCACTTCAAGACTTGAGGAGAAAGTGAGGGCTGCAGATGCTGGCGATCAGAGCTGAAAATGTGTTGCTG
This sequence comes from Chiloscyllium plagiosum, assembly GCF_004010195.1. Taxonomy (NCBI): domain Eukaryota; kingdom Metazoa; phylum Chordata; class Chondrichthyes; order Orectolobiformes; family Hemiscylliidae; genus Chiloscyllium; species Chiloscyllium plagiosum. Next base: position 4,108,090 of record NC_057734.1, on the reverse strand, counting down.
GAAAAGCGCAGCAGGTCAGGCAGGTCTCCAAGGAACAGGAGAATCGACGTTTCGGGCATAAGCCCTTCTTCAGGACTTGACTAAGGCATGAATTTCAAATGGATAAGCTGAAGTAGCATTTGGTATGAATGACATTAGAAGCTTGTTCCATATACTGGTTTAATCTTGATGCCCAAGGAGACTATGGGAGCTGGTAGCTAGGGAAACAAATTAGAGTTGAGCAAAAGCAGGGGCTTCCCTTCTCCATATCTTGTGGAAGTTGTAGCACTTGAAGTGCAGTGACTTCTTTTTGTCTTCTAGCGTTCCTCCAGCATTAAGTTTAAGTATATAGGTTTGCCCTCCTTACAATGCATAACTAATTAGTGACAAAGACTTTGAATCAAGTTAAGCCTTTTTTTTGGGGGTGAGTTGACTCCCTCAATGCAGGACAGACACTGCAAGCAACATGTAGTGCCCTGTCAAATTCACATAACTAAGCAAACTGTATAACAGCAAGTAGAGTTTGAAAGGAACTGCTTAATTGCAGAAACAAAACTGATTTTACTAGTAAAATTTGCCAAGGTCTGGCAGCATTCTGGGGTAGGGGGAAACCAGTCAATGTTCTGGATTCAGTGACCTTCCATTCTCACTTTAAAGACTAAGTGCCCTTAGATGACTATTTTACTGTTACATAACATTACAGTGCAGTATAGGCCCTTGATGTTGCCTGACCAGTCATACTAATCTGAAGCCCATCCCACTACACTATTCTATGTATGTCCATATGTCTTAAATGCACTTAAATGCGACGAATCTACTACCGTTACAGGCAAAGCATTCCATATCCTTACTACTGAGTAAAGAAACTACCTCTGACATCTGTCTTATACCCATCTCCCCTCACTTTAAAGTTGTCCCCTCGTGTTTCCACTTCCATACTTGGAAAAAGGCTCTCCCTGTCCACCCTATCTAACCCTCTGATTATCTTGTATGTCTCTAAGTCACCTCTCAACCTTCTTCTCTCTAACGAGAACAGCCTCAAGGTCCTCAGCCTTTCCTCGTAAGACATTCCTTCCATACCAGGCAACATCCTATAAATCGCCTCTGCACCCTTTCCAAAGCTTTCATATCCTTAATGTGGTGACCAGAACTGTACACAATACTCCAAGTGTGACTGTACCAGAGCTTTGTACAGCTGCAGCATAACCTCCTGGTTTCAGAACTCAATCCCTCTATTAATAAAAGCTAAAACACTGTATGCCTTTTTAACAACCCTGTCAATCTGGGTGGCAACTTTTTTTAGAAATCGGTGTACATGGACACCAAGATCTCTCTGCTCATCTGCACTCCCAACATTCTTAACATTAGCCCAGTACTTTGCATTCCGATTACTCCGTCCAAAGTGCATCACCTCAAACTCCATCAAACTCCATCTGCCACCTTAGCCCAGCTCTGCAACCTACTACATCCTTCGTCACTATCCACAACTCCCCTGACCTTAGTGTCCGCAAACTTACTAACCCACCCTTCTAAGCCCTCATCCAGGCATGTTATAAATGGCTAATAGCAACGGACCCAACACCGACCCTTGTGGTACACCACTAGTAACTGGACACCAAGATATTCCATCAACTACAACCCTCTGTTTTCTTTCAGCAAGCCAATTACTGATCCAAACTGCTATGTCTCCCACAATCCCATTCCTCTGCATTTTGTATAATAGCCTACTGTGGGGAACCTTATCGAACGCCTTGCTGAAATCCATATACACCACATCAAGCAGTTTACTCTCATCTACCTGTTTGGTCACTTTGTCAAAAACGTCAATAAGATTTGTTAGGCACGACCTACCCTTCAAAAACCGTGCTGACTGCCCCTGATCAGATTATTCTTTTTCTAGATGGTTATAAATCCTATCTCTTTTTTTATAACCTTTTCCAACACTTTACCAACAACTGAAGTGAGACTCCCTGGTCTGTAATTACCAGGGTTGTCTCTACTACCCTTTTGAACAAGGGAGCTATGTTTGCTATCCTCCAATCCTCAGGCACTATTCCTGTAGACAATGATTTGAAGATCAGTGCCAAAGGCTCGGCAACCTCTTCCCTTGCTTCCCAGAGGATCCTAGGATAGATCCCATCTGGCCCAGGGGACTTGTCTATTTTCACATTCTGTTCTGGATATTACTGCACCCTTTTTTTACTATTCATTAGATATGAATGTCACTGACCAGCATGTATGCTATTGAGACTAAAGCAAATTGATCACTGCTTCAAAGGAGCCAGGTTTTTTTTATTTTGAAAAGTGACACTTGAGATTTTGATCTTATCATTGGAGAGACTAAATCTTAGTGAATCATTTGGTCAGTGTCATCTGTTTAATTTATTCAGTGGCTGGCCAGCACTTATTGCCATGGAAGGTTATGGTGATCAACTGCTGCAGTCCACATGCTGTAGATTGACTTGCAATACCCTTGGGGAGAGAATTCCAGAATCTTGACCCAGTGACTGGGAATAGCAAAACTTCCAAATCAGGATGGTGAGCAGTTTTGGAGGGGGAGCTTGCAGGTTGGTGTTCCCTTTTTAAAAACTTTTTTTGCTGCCCTTTGTCTTCTAGATCGAAGTGGTCGTTGGTTTGGAAAGTGCTGTCGAGGGATCACTGAATTTCTGTAGTGCATCCTGTAGATAACCAACACTGCCACTACTGAGTGGAGGTGGTGAGTGGATTCTTGTGGATGTGGTGCCAGTCAAATAGGCTGTTCTACACTGATGGCATCACTTGAGTATTGTTGAGCTGCACTCATCCAGCCAAGTGGGGAGTACTCCATCACACTCTTGACTTCATCCCTGTAGATGGATGTGCTTTGTAGAGTGGGATCAGTTAGTTTCATAGGCAGGCACTGAGGAAGGAGATGTGGCTGTGGCAGCAAGCCTGTTTTTAGGATGTCTGAAGAACTTTAGGGTGGAGGCGATGACCTGGGGTTGCAGTGAAAGACTCTCAGATCTTTGTGGGGAGAGGAGAACTTCAAGTAGGCATCTTTTGAAGAGGATTCAGTGAGGTTAAAGTCACCTAGGCAAAAGTGAGGACTGCAGATGCTGGAGGTCAGTTGAGAGATTGTGGTGCTAGAAAAGCACAGCAGGTCAGTCCACATCTGAGGAGCAGGAACACTAATGGTTTGGGCAAAAGCCTGTCATCATTCCTGGAGGCAAATTAACTTTTTTTTGGAAGCACCAACTAGGAGGGTATTACTGATTTCTCTTCACTAGTGAACGTACCATACTCTAACAGAACAACTGTGGTTTTATGAGCTTGCTGTTAATATTCTGCAGTACTGTTGTCTTCAAATTATAACTGGCCAAAGCTATGGCACAGCTTCAATATTTCTGAAGGTTTTTTTAGTATGCTGTCGTTTTTATTGGACAGAGCAGAAGGTATAGGAGTTGGGAAGTCATGTTGTGGCTGTGCAAGACCACTCCTGGAATAGTGTGCAATTCTGATCTTCCTGTAGGAGGAATGTTATGAAACTTGAGTTCAGAAGATTTACAAGGATGTTGCCAGGGTTGGAGGATTTGAGCTAGTAGGGGCTGAATAGGCTGGAGCTGTTTTCCCTGATGCTGAGGGGGATGACTTTTTTATATATAGAAGTTTATAAAATCATAGGGGGAATGAATAGGGTAAATAGACAAGGTCCCTTGGGGTGTGGAGTTCAGAACTAGAGGGCATAGGTTTGGGGTGAGGGGAAAAGGCAACCCCTTCACCTGGTGGTGCATGAATAAAACGAGCTGCCAGAGGTAGTGGTGGAGGCTGGTACAACTACACTTACAAGGTGTCTGGATGGGTATATGAATAGGAAGTGTTTGGAGGGATATGGGCCAAGTGCTGGCAGAAGGGATGAGATTGGGTTGGGATTTCTGGTCAGCATGGATGAGTTGGACTGAAGGTCTCATTCTGTGCAAGTCAGTCAATCTGAATAGCTTCCTCAGCTGGGAAAGACTTAAAGAAGCCTTTTTTGAAACTGATTTTTAAACTGGAATTACTAGACAATTGCTAGCATCCTGTGCTTGGAGAGCCTTTTTTATATTTCAATGTTAAAGCTTTTTGTTTTTCTCCATGAGGAATTTAGAATTGCTTCATTTCCAGTTGCCCAAGGGAGAAATACTACTTGCTCAGGAAGTGTTTTTGTAGTTCAGACATGCTAGTATTCTGCAGCACTATCTGAATCTTCAGATGAAAACTATATACTTTTCCAGAGTTGCTGTTTGAAAGTGGCAAAATTCCCCAATCCTGTACTTCATAGGCAAATCCAATTTGGGTTCCTTAGTTGACATCAATCTGCTAACTTGGAATTGCTGAAACAAGTTCACTGAATCTGCTAATATCTGAGAACCAGATTCTTGAATGTTTTTGCACCAGTAGTAATTTGTTTATACTAAAATTATTGCACTACAGTTAGTGTGACCAGTGGTGATTCTAAGACTTTTTTTTTGTTTTGCATAGGCTCTTCAAGGAATTGTATTTTTGATTTGTGGGAATGGTGGTGAAAGAAAACCTTTCCTTGAGAACCAATAAAGTGCAAATTTGCTTTTTTTTTGTCTAGATCTCAGACTTTTAGAGGAGGAAGTATAGAGATGGGAACTTATCATTTTAAATGACATGTCAAACATTTTGGAAAGACCTTTTCAGTAATTTGGTTCATCAAATATCAAGTTTGTGTTCAAATTGCCCAACTTGAGCTAGCAGGTTTTTCTATTCAAAAGATACCACTTCAAATGGAGCATAAACATTCCTACCAATGTAGGATAACTAACTGAAGTAATCATTTCTAATGCAAACTGTCTACTCTTTCCTTAGCCCAATAAGAATTACTTGTTTACTTGTTTTGGTTCCAAACACTTGTCACTTTACCCAGTAAATGGAAATAAGCAGCTAAATGTAGCTTGGGCCAAGTGACTTCACTAACTACTATAGATGGGGTATGTTTTTATTTTTACATTCCTTTGAACTCTTAAACTGGATCCTTGGGATACTAAAATTGTAACTTTTCCACTTGCAGTATGCCAAATACTCAATGTGCAAAATTTGTCTTTTTTAAGCTCCAAAACCAAGGTGTGAATCCTGCCAATATTGGATTCAGTACTCTTACCATGGAATCCGACAAGTTCATCTGCATCAGGGAGAAAGTGGGAGAACAGGCACAAGTAGTGGTGATTGATCTGAATGATCCAGCAAATCCGATTCGGCGTCCAATATCTGCTGACAGTGTCATCATGAACCCAGCAAGCAAAGTGATTGCACTGAAAGGTGAGTCTTTGAGTTTAACAGTAGTGAAGTTTTAATCTTGTAACTTTTGTATTCTTGGTATTAAGCACAATTATTGCTTGCACACTTTTTTTAGTTACTGATCAAATATTTTCCTTCCTGCATTCTTGTCTCGATTCAGATGGTGAGTTATGTGTTTTGTGGTAGCTTTGTCTCAGTAGTAAATGGGTCTTTTCATTTAAAAGCAAACCACAACATTCATTTAATGTATCCATTTGTTGCTGTGAATAACATCAATTTCCAGTTAAATGGGGGAATGCAAATCTCAAGTTTTGCCTGTAATAGCTTGAAATAGCAAGTCTAATTAGACTGGCTGGGAATTTCACAAAATATGGAGTGCACATTAGTCAGTCATGGGAAGTTGGTGTCACTTGCTGAGCCAGCATTTATTACCTACTTAATTGTTTCTAAAGGTATTGAGCTACTACCTTGAATTGCTTCAGTCCACTTGGTGTGTAGGTACTTCTATTATTCCATTAAGGAGTTCTAGGGTTTTGATTCAGTGATAATATTTCCAAATCAGGATAATGAGTAGCTCAAGGGTGCTGACAAGTAGTGGTGTTCCCATGTATCTGCTGCTGTTGTCCTCTTGATAGTCACAGCAAACATTTGAATTTGTGAGGCGTTTCTTGTTTATGGTATGTACTGACTCCTCCAAGTCAATGGTGAAAGGAGTTGATCTTTATGGGTATGGGGGCCAATTAGATTCCCTACAGTGTGGAAACAGGCCCTTTGGCCCAACAAGTCCCACCAATCCTCTGAAGAGTAACCCACCCAGACCTAATTTCCCTCTGATTAATGCACCTAACACTGGGCAATTCCCCATGACCCATCCACCTGATCTGCACATCTTTGGACTGCAGAAGGAAACCGGAGCACTGGGGAAACTCATGCAGACACTGAATGTGTGGGGAGTTTGCAGTCACCCAAGGCTGGAATCAAATATGGGACCCTGGTGCTGTGAGGCAGCAGTGCTAACCACTGAGCCCCCATGCTGCACATGGACCAGTCTTAGCATTGCTTTTCTCTGTGAATGAGATGGCATTAATTCAACCATCAAGATGGAGATGTTGATCATGCACCATATTCCTGAAAATTAAGGATCTTAGTTAATTCTAAGATGTGATCAATCTTCCAGTTTCACCTAGATTTTAAACTTTTACTGAATGCTGCTCACACAAAGTATTTGATTATCTCAATGTTTAAACATTTGGATGTTCAAATTACTGCTAGCTTTGTCAAAGTTGTGGTTGAACAAAGTGGTCAGTTTAGAAATAAAAGGTAATACTCAAAAGCTACTGTATTGTAAGCAGACTTTAATCGGCTGGACTTGTATTTCCCTTTGAAGGTGAGTTAATTCATAATACAATGCATAAATGTAAGTGGTCAAAGTTTCTAAATCAACCCCCATTTGTTATAGACCAGGCCAGACCCCCTCAAAACACTTTCTTGAAAGTAGCCCAGACTCCACTTTACTAATTTTAAGTGGGGGTAAAGTGGCTATTCCAGGAGGGATGCAGCTGGCCCAGCCACTTTGTTTTTAAACAAAGCAGAACTTATTTACAAGATTTCTGAAAGAAACACAAGAGAACAGAATGCAGAATAATCTATCTGAAAATCCAACCAATTTTAACTTTATGATGCTGTTCCAAATACTTGCAACAATCCCCATAAACATCCCTTGGCAACAAAGGTAAAAATCACAGGGTCTTGCAGGAGTGAAGTCAGAGAATTCATATGAACCTGCTTTGTTTGGTCCAACAGCTTCGCTAAAACCAAACCCAAAACTCAGCAAAGCTGAGTTGGAAAAACTGGCTACACCCCTTTCATTGTACAAGTGTTTTTTTTAAACCTTAAGATTCAAATAAATCAACCCCAGACATTTCAGAACCTGTCTTTTTGATCTCCTGGGGGACAAAGACAAGGAAAACATAACCTTGTTAAAGAAGCAACAGCATTACTCATTTAAATGTAAATAGACTGCTTAATATGCAGGTGTTGGAGTCAGCTGGTGAAAATACTTTCCTGTTTATGCCAGTAACACTTCCCCATTCATAGTAATCTAAGAACAGTAGTTCTGATTTTGCTACAGTGCCAATAAAATGTATGGTGACTCTCCTAATGTTGGAGTAATGGATTTGGTAAATTTGAGTGACAAAAATATCTGAACCCCTCAAGTAAACACTGATTTTAATAGCACCAAAGTGATTGATTGATTTGATTTGTGTACCAGACACATGACATTGTTGCAATAGTTACACTAAATACTCAAATTTAGTTTTCCATGTAATAAAAGAATCACCATTCTGTTAAACATCTGCAGAATTGCTTCCATAAGTACATTTTGCAAACTTCATAATACAGTAGAATTTATCCAATTTCATCCTCGTATTAAAGGGGCTAGATAGAAAAGATTTGAAGTCACTTCACAGACCGCTGTCAACAAATTGGTAATCTGAAATCTTATAGACACTAAGGCTTGGTCAGATTTTCAGAGCAAAGGGATACAGTTGCTAATGGTCTTAGTTTTTTTCTAAAAGCCAGAGTTACTGTAGACATCAGCAAAAAGTCAAAATAATAGGTTGTCCAGTTTCCTGTACCTAATGAAGAATTTGATTTCACTTTTGAAAATAAGGCTCTATTTCCTTTCCTAATCAAGGAACTTCAATTCCAATTGAACTTAGCACTTTTTGGTTTATAGAAATGCTAACATGAATTGTGACTCTGCTGCAAAGATTGCAATGTTGTGTTTGACCACAACACTTTAACATTCATAAATTGTTGTATTCTATTTAGTCACTTGCTCATATGTCTGAATTGCATGGTGATCAATGTAATTGAAAATCAGCCAAATACCATGACAGTGACTGAAGTAAGAGAAATACTGAGCTCTTGTAGGTGCTGTAGAACTTGTCCTGCAGTATAAATGGTTAACATCTGCAGCATTACAACTTTCCTTCGCAAGCTGCTCCAGCCAAGCCAGCACAAATGACACATCACTTTAGATTTCTTGAATAGTCAGTGGGATAACTAGTGATAAATGAAGTTTTTGAAATATTAACTAGGTGCTGCAAATGTGTCTGACATTAAATGTATTGCAGACTGTGGTTTGCTGTCTGAGAATGATCCACTAATCTCTGCATGTTTTGTGCTGTGTGCTTTCTGCTCTAGTCTACCGTTGTGAAGATGAGCCTTGGCAAATAAGCTTGCATTTCTGTTGAGTGGCTCACTTGGTGGTATCCAGAAATGGAGTTTGGCTGAATGGAGAGCATTTACTGTACTGTAATTCAGATGTTGTGTAGGATTTGTTAGCATGCAATGTTTGAATTGGTGATTCTATGTGCATTCTGATAGCTGAATGATTCAAAATTGCAGCTGGCTGGAAAAACTCCATGTTGCAGAAAATGCTTAGTTTCGTTATTCAGAGTAGGGGTGTGGAACAGCCTGCCTGCAACAGTAGACTCATTGATGTAAAGTCCATTTAAATGGGCATTGGACATAATAGAACAGTGTAGGCTAGATAGGCATCAGATTAATTTCACAAGTTAGCACAAAATCAAGGGCCGGGCCTGTACTGTAATGTTCTATATGCACACTTTTGGGATGTGGCCTCCCTTCCCTTGGCCACTCATTGCTCATGTCTCATGCCCACTGATTCCCAAGTCAAGGAGACCTAACCTTAACCCTATTGCAGTTATATTAGGAGTCTGTTGTATTAATAGTTGCTCCAAAGCAACTAGTTCCTAAGGTCAAGAACAAGGGGTTGCTTCAGCAAATCTGCATATGGTGATCTTATTGCAACACTATTGGCCTGGTTCAAAGTGAATCCATTTTATTGCAAAATGCCATTGTTGCAGCAATACTTCCTCAATGCCAAATTAGGGTGACCAATGCTTAGATTAGACTAACAGCTATACAATCTTAAACACGTCAGGGGTAATCATGTTGTGTACACTAGAGATTGGCTGGTATTTTGCAATTTTTAGACCAAACTTTCATGCTGTTTTGTGGGCGGATTGAAAGGTCCCCAGCCCTTTTTTTTTTTTGTAGTGCATCAAAAATTCTTTCCTCTATCTAGTTGCTTTGTAACTGACACCCTTGCCATTTTTTAGTAATCAAGATTATTGGTCAAAATCTATTTGTAAACACTTTAATCTTCCCTCATCGTAGACAGTTTGTGTAGCTGATCTTCAGTTGTATTCACTGACTAGTGAAGATAAAGGTCATGATTAGACTCAGTTTACATTTTAGGAATAGCTTTGGAGTGAACTTGCTTGTGATTAGTGGAAATGTGTACTATCAACATGTATGCAATTTTGAAAAATCCAATTACTAACAAAGACTTAACTATGGCCAAGGAATAGTGCTTGGATTGATGCTTTTATAACTGCACTAAAGATGTTTATGTATTCTTGTAAACCTTCAAGGACCTCAACTACAGATATTTGGTATTTGTTAAATTTGATTTCTATATGGTGCATTACTAGAATTCTACATGCTGATATAGTCAAATGCTGCTTTGATGTTCTAATGTTAACTTTTTTTGTTTGTACTAGCTGGCAAAACCCTACAAATATTTAACATTGAAATGAAGAGCAAAGTGAAAGCTCATAATATGGTTGAAGAAGTCACATTCTGGAAATGGATTTCTTTAAACACTGTTGCCCTAGTAACTGAGACTGCAGTATTCCATTGGAGCATGGAAGGTGACTCTCAGCCACAGAAGATGTTTGATAGGCATGCCAGCTTGGCTGGCTGTCAAATCATTAACTACAGGACAGACCTTCAGCAGAAGTGGTTGCTTCTAATTGGAATTTCTGCGCAGGTAGATCATCTTTTTCCTCAAGCTATATGCCTTAACAATTTTTTTTGCACGCTCTCTCGCTGCTAGTCTAAAGAATTTCCACTGACACCTTAAGTAGTAGCTAAGCTAATGCACTTGACATCTGGTGAGAACATTGCATTCATGTCAAAATGGGATTTAAGTGCAAAATCTAGGCTGTTGCATCCAGCACAGTACTGGAGAATACTGCATTCTAGTCCCACCTTTCTGGAGGGACATTAGATTGTCAGCTTGTCTTGTGACCTCCTGCATTTTGAGGAGCAATTGTGTCCTGGATTATGCTCGTCACTTCACTTGGATCACTAAAATGTTATCTCTTGTTGTGAAATGTGGTAATTGTGGCTCTGTTATCAGCACTGCTTCCTCAGCACCAGGGACCTGGGTTCAGTTCCAGCCTTGGGCAGCTGTCTGTGGCATTGACACATCTCCCTCTGTGGGTTTCCTCCCAGGTGTTCTGGAAAGGATGCTGCTTTAAACAATATTTTAGTTTCTAAAAACCCATTACTGAAAGTTTGTGAATTTAAGTGAGGGAGCATTCTAGGCAATAGTAACATCATTGTTCAGGGCAACTTTGCTCAGACTGCTATTTTAGTTTTCAGTCTGGACCTGTTCTTGGCTCGAGTACTTCATTATTGGCTCCTGGCATTCAGCTTGTCCTTGTATAGGCAAATAAGAAGAATTCCTCTAGCCACACTTCCTTGCCTGCCTTAATCATTCTTGCTATAAAATCCTCTCGGGAAAAGTGGAAAATCTCCTTTTTAGAGGTGCTGAGGTAGAATCCTGAACCAGAGACTGAGAATCAGTGTATCCACAAATCCCTGCCATTATGGGAATTGAAAGAATCAAGAAACAGAACTCTTGATCCAGTCTGGTGTCAGAACACTGCTTCTGACTCCTGTTTTCCCCACCCACCCACATTTTATCTATTTGTTGAACAGCAGTTCTAAAGTTTTTTTTTAAAAAACAATGGCAAATGAAATGGAAATGCTGATCTATAACTTAACAATTGTGCTTTCCAGTATCTAAAATAGGACATTCAGTTGTCAAACTGCATTGTAACTTGCTTTCAGATGTTTATAACTTCAAGTGTCTTTCTTTTAAGAAAACTTGGGCTAAATACTGGTGTTGTGCAGTCTTATTTCTTTACAAGTCACTGGACTCTTCTCTCCTGTGGAGAGAAAGCAGAGTTAAGTCTGCAGATGCTGGAGCTCAAATCCTGCTGGAAAAGCACAGCTGGTCAGGCAGCATCCAAGGAGCAGGAAAAAAACCTACATTTTCATCAGCACATTCCTGAAGGGCTCCAGCCCAAAATGTAGTTTGACCCTGACCTGTGCTTTTCCAGCAACACACTCTCATTTCTGTCCACAGATGCTGTCAAACCTCGAGTTTTTTTTGGTTCAGCCAGCCTTCCTGTTAGGTGCCATAAAAAATCACTGGAAGGTTATACAACCCTTGGTCTTATTGTGCTGTAATGTGTTTGCAGTAATCAGAGACCTAAAGATTACATTTTGGCTAGAGCATTTTTCAGAGCAGTCCTCTGCTAACCTAAAGGTGTGTATGCATAATTGTCCCATGAGCTGCTACTGTCTTCCATCAGGGACCCAGCACATTGAAACTAATAGAAATTATGCCACTGACTTAATATTTTTGGCATTTAAGCTTTTAATGCTACTTTTACATTTGCTGTAAAGCAATTGAAAGCAAGATCTTGCTTTAGTGTGTTTGAGAAGAGACATGGATGCCACATGAATTTTTTAAATTGTTGGTTAGGATGTTTGAAGGTTGTCAGGATAATGCTGACTTGCCTTGTAAAACTATTTTGGTGTAAACTTATTCCCAAACAAGGTTTGATCTGCCCCCTTTGTGGTCAACATTTGGACTGCTGGACAATTCTCTAACCTCTAATTGAATTAGTACAACTTTCTATGTCCAGTTTAACTGTCACTGCAGTGTGGCTAATGATTCATAATGTCAATTTAGTGACCTTCAGGGATTCTTGAACAACTTAATTCAGGAGTCTCCAAGCAAGATCATAGTTGAGGATAATGGTGAATCCTCAATGAGTTGAATGTTTAGAAATCGGCTTTACCCTCCTCTAGGTGACTGAAATGGAGTCCAATTCCCAGGTAACCTGCCAAAGCAGTGCATGTCCCTCCAGCTTGAAGTGCACAGCTAATATGGCCTTTCCTATCTTCCATGCAGACTTGTTTTCATTTGTAGGATGTTGGTGTCTCTGGCTGTCTGTCACTTATTGGTCAATTTGGTGCATTGCCACCATGATCCACTGCAGTCAGTCATCTGTAAATAGACCCATAATCCAATTAGGAAAGGAATTTCACATTTTAGCCACCAGAGATTCAAGTCTGTCAATTTGGCAGTTCTTTGGCAAAATGTTTTTTTTGGTCTTGGCTCATCTTTGCAGTAAATCCCTTGTAACCAGTAAACAAGCTGTCATGCTCAGCCAAGCATAAATTAGTTCTTGCTGCAAAATATACGGCTCAATTAGGAATCTGAAACACAGCAAATACTACCAGGGCCACCACACTAAAGTGCTCATGGTTTTCTTGCTGAATGCTATTTGGGTCTGCAATTGGAATCCTTTTTAAGGAATTAAATTGTTTGCTAATCAAATGTGGATTGTAACCCTGTATAGTACAGTGCTGTCCACTTCAGACCACCTGAATCACCTAGCACTGGTCACAGCTGAACTGACTGCATTTCCTACAACTTTGCTTTTCCTCATTTAGCAAAACAGGGTGGTTGGTGCGATGCAGCTGTACTCTGTGGACAGGAAGGTGTCCCAACCGATTGAGGGACATGCTGCAGCTTTTGCTGACTTCAAATTGGAAGAGAATCCCACACAGTCAACGCTCTTTTGCTTTGCAGTTCGTAGTCAAGCAGGAGGAAAGGTAAATTACATTGTTTTGGTTAAACACTTCCTACTGCTAGATGGAGACTCCTTTTTGTGGTGTATTTTAATCTATTTCCCACCATCCTGCAAATGTAAGTTAAATTTGACAGCCCATATCCACAAGTAGTACTGAACACTTCAAGGTACTATAAAGAGAAAGCGGTGATCTGATAACTAGCAAATTGCACTTTGCATCATAGGCAGTGACATGCATCACATTGCATCCCAGATAATCCACCTAAAAATTTGGTAATTGACAGCTTCACTGTCTGTATTTTGTGGCTTGTCTATTGCTGGCTTTTTGAAACTGACTTGTAAACTCTCTCTTGCAGTTACATATAATAGAAGTAGGTCAGCCAGCTGCTGGAAACCAGCCTTTTACAAAGAGAGCAGTGGATGTGTTTTTCCCTCCGGAGGCCCAAACTGACTTTCCAGTAGCAATGCAAGTAAGTGCCAGCTTCATTCTAAACACTTTACAATAAACCACAGTGCTGTTGCATGCTACTTAGCAAAGTGTAATTGTCTTGTAATGAGCATTCTATTGAAAACTATATTTTTCAACAGAATATATTTTGATAGCCTAGGTTTGTCATGATCACAACTTGGTGCAATATTTGTAGCTATCTTGAGGCTTCATGAAGAATGCTTTACCAATGAGTTGCTAATTACAAGCTGAGCCTGTTTTGGTAATGGCTATTGTCACTTGAAGGAATATTTTTGTCTCCTGCCAACATTGACGGCTTGAAGGTCCTCTTGACCCTGTTCCCATATGTTCTGGCACTTCTTACTAGCAAGTGTATATTTTCCTTTAAACTGCAAGACTAACAACTTAAAGGCAGGATTATCTTTCGAAGTCAGTGGCCCCATTCTGGTCTCTGCATTGAGGCTGGATGTCTCCAGTTGAGTTTATAACCAGACAGTGCACACTCAGTTGGTTTCTTTACCAAATTTTAAAAATACTTTGCTTTCAGCTGACTTGAGTCACCTAGGTGGTGCAGTTAAACTGCAAGTGTGAATTTTGGAGAACCACTTACTACTCTATATATAGTTTCAGTAGTTTAGACTATAGAATTTTGAATTGAGTGGGCTAACTGGCTATAGCAAGTACATAAAACTGAAGTATCAAATCAGCTGAATGGCAAATGTATTGCAGGGTCTAGCGCTATAGCTCCATTTTGATTTGATGGATCTCACTACCAGTTTAACATCTCCCAGTGCTCTGTGTCTGGGTTTCCTCAGTGTTCCCTCAGTGTTCCAGTTTGTCCCACAGTCCAAAGATGTGCAGCTTGGGTGGGTTGGTCATGGGGGTACAGGGATTATAGGGGTGGGGTGGATCTGGGTAAGATCCTCTTTAGAGGGTTACTGTGGACTCTGGGCCAAATGACCTGTCCCTACACTATAGGGAATCTGATTCTATGCCTCCAACCTGTGTGCATGATCCAGTGTTGATTTTTCTTTCATTCCTCATCTTTGTACTCTGCTGGCATCCAAGATGGAAATACTGAAATGTAATGGAAATTTGTTGTCATTCCAATATTTTTCTTTTCCAGATTGGAACAAAATATGGGGTTATATATCTCATTACCAAATATGGCTACATCCACTTGTATGACTTGGAATCTGGTGCTTGTATCTACATGAACCGTATTAGTGCTGAGACCATTTTTGTGACTGCTCCCCATGAACCTACATCTGGCATCATTGGAGTCAATAAAAAAGGCCAAGTATGTTATCCAAGGCTGTTAGCAATTTCTGTGGTAGTAAGCAAACTGAAGTTTGTTTTGTATAGTGCTTCCTATACCAGCAGTGAGGGCAAGTACTTGTTATGGTCCTGAATTGCAAACCGTAATGTAGCAATGACTCTAGAGCACATTAAAGTTTCTTCATCAGGGTGCCTGGCATTACAAAAGCCACTTCCAAGTAGGCTTTTTTGCTTAGTATGGTCAGCATGAGTGAGAATGTAATTCACTTTTAGCAAAGAATGTTTTTAACAATGGGGCTTTTTTGTGTAGATACCTTTCTTAGCCTCAGGATGTAACTAACAAATTGTAGACTCCTTAACTATTTCATTGTCCTGTATACAATCAAGTTGTTGTAATTTCTTGGATGTGACTTAATTGGGAGTAGATTACATTGTTAACTCTTACAATTTGCTTGCATTCACTGTCAACTTTCGCTTGTGTAGAGCTCTTGGTATATTGAATGTTCCTTAATTGACCACTTTTGTTTGCCTCCAGGTATTATCTGTTTGTGTGGAAGAAGAGAATATTGTAAACTATGCAACTAATGTGCTCCAAAACCCAGACCTTGCTCTCCGAATGGCTGTGAGAAGCAACCTTGCTGGTGCTGAGGAGCTCTTTGCACGAAAGTTTAACACTTTATTCGCACAAGGAAATTATGCTGAAGCTGCTAAAGTTGCTGCATCAGCACCAAAGGTATGTGCATTCTCATTCTGCCACAAGAACAACCTCTTTCTGGCATTCAGTTAACTAATTCTGATTATCCAAACAAGAGGTCCTGATGTTTGGCTCACTCTTATCTGGCATTCCATTAACAGAGTGAAATATTCCCCAACTGTGTCCCTCAGATAATTGAGGTTCCTCTACTGACCCTTTCCTAACATTGTAATGAACACATTTCAACCCTCTACTTCTTTTGAATGGTCTAAGCTTAAGGTGCCGATAATATCCTTTATTACTTTCACCATAATGCCTTGACTAACCAGTTGACTTGTCAACTTCCTCCTGTGGTGTAATCTTGCATTTTTGTTTTGAATATAAAATAAAGCTTTGGCAACATTCTCATTCCATTAGTGTTGGAGTGCTATAATCATAAGGACCTGTTTTTGTCTCCATTTTTGTACTGTTCAAACTTTGTTCTCTTGTGCATGGTGCTGCACTGTCTCATCAATGCTTGCCAGCCTAACAGCCTCTTGTTCTTAAAGTTTTGAAAATCCTAAACATGTATCTAGTCCAGGTCTTCCTTATTCCTAACTGCAACATTTTAACAGCTGTACTGTCTTGTTTGTAAACCTATAACCACTAATGTGTTGCTGGAAAAGCACAGCAGGTCAGGCAGCATCCGAGGAGCAAGAGAATCGACACTTTGGGCATAGTTCCTGAAGAAGGGCCTATGCCTGAAACGTCGATTCTCCTGCTCCTTGGATGCTGCCTGACCTGCTGCACTTTTCCAGCAACACATTTTCAGCTCTGATCTCCAGTATTTGCAGTCCTCACCTTTTTTTCCTCCTATAACCACTAATGTGCTCTTGCTGCAGGCAGTGGACTTCATTCTAACTAAATCTATTCAGATGTGAAAAGGCCAACTCTACTGCTGGGTCAGTGGGTGCAATAACCTACTATTAGACAATTTGGTGAAATCTTGTGCACTCTAGAATGTTGAATATACTTACAGGCATTCAAAACCTTGATTAGTGTGGCACAACGGTTCAGTGATTAACACTGCTGCCTCTGTCAGGGACCCAGGTTCAATGCAGTCACCAGAGGCTGGAAAACTCCTGACAGACATTTGCTTGCATGGGTTTCCTCCCACTGTCCAAAGATGTGCAGGTTAAGTGAATTAGCCATGCTAAATTGTCCATAGTGTTCAGAATTTGTAGGCTAGTGCATTAGTCAGGGTAAATATAGGGGGATGGGTCTGGGTAGGCTACTATTTGGAGGGCTGGTGTGGACCTGTTGGGCCAAATGGCCTGTTTCCACATTGTAGGGATTCTATGAAAACTTGGTACATTGCATAACTTGTGATCTTAGCACTCCAACACGAATGGAATGAGAAAATGTTGCCAAAGCTTTATCTTATATTCAAAACAAAAAGGCAAGATTGCCAAATAGATTATACCACAGGTGGAAGTTGACAACCTTCCCCTGCCACTGCAGGAACTGCAAAACCTGCACCCACACCACCTCCCTCACCTCCATCCAAGGCCCTAAAGGAGCCTTTCACATCCAAAGCTTTACCTGCACATCCACTAATATCATTTATTGCATCCGTTGCTCCCGATGCAGTCTCCTCTACATTTGGGCGACTGGGCGCCTCCTAGCAGAGCGCTTTAGGGAACATCTCCGCACCAATCAACCACACCGCCCTTGGCCCAACTTTTCAACTCTCCCTCCCACTCTGAGGACATGGAGGTCCTGGGCCTCTTCACCGCCGCTCCCTCACCACCAGACGCCTGGAGGAAGAACGCCTCATCTTCTGCCTCGGAACACTTCAACCCTAGGGCATCAATGTGGACTTCCAGTTTCCTCATTTCCCCTCTTTCCCCCCCCACCTCACCCTAGTTCCAAACTTCCAGCTCAGCACTGTCTCTGTGATTTGACCTTCCTGCCTATCTTCTTTTCAACCTATCTACTCCAATCTCCTCCCTGACCTATCACCTTCATCCCCACTCACCTATTGTACTCCATGCTACTTTCTCCCCACCCCCACCCTCTAGCTTATCTCTCCATGCTTCAGGCTCTCTGCCTTTATTCCTGATGAAGGGCTTTTGGCCGAAACGTCTTTTTTTTTTTGTTTTGCTGCTCCTCGAATACTGCCTGAACTGCTCTTCCAGCACCACTAATCCAAAATCTGGTTTCCAGCATCTGCAGTCACTGTTTTTACCAAGTCAACTGGTTAATCAAGGTGTTCTGGTGAAAATAATAAAGATATAGGCACCTTAAGCTTAGACCATTCAAAAAAAAGAGGGTTGAAATGAGTTCTTAGCACTGTTAGGAAAGTGTCAGTACAGAGGAACCTCTATTATCCTCAGTAAGCAATGCAATCCTGAAACATGCAATGAGTAGATCAGCTTATTCTATATGCTGTGACATAAATTGGTACCTGTGACTATTAAAGCTTTTCACCTTTCAATTACTGTGTTCATGTAGGGTATTCTACGGACTCCAGACACAATTAGAAAATTCCAGACAGTCCCGGCCCAGCCAGGGCAAGCTTCACCTCTTCTGCAGTATTTTGGGATACTCCTTGATCAGGGACAATTGAACAAGTATGAATCACTGGAACTCTGCCGTCCTGTCTTGCAACAAGGCCGCAAGCAACTGCTGGAAAAATGGCTGAAGGAAGATAAGGTAACAACAGCTCTTTAATTCCTCCTGAGAATGGGCACTGATTATTTGGAGCTAGAATACAAGTTACAAACTTGTAACTTCAAGCACTTGTGGTGGAGTATGTTTCATGAATCTGCATTTATTGTTGACCTGTTCTTTTAATGTTTGCTTTTTAATGTAGTTGGAGTGTTCTGAGGAACTGGGAGACTTGGTGAAGACAGCTGATCCCACACTAGCTTTAAGTGTCTATCTCCGTGCCAATGTGCCAAATAAAGTTATACAGTGTTTTGCAGAAACTGGACAATTCCAGAAAATTGTTCTGTATGCGAAAAAGGTAATTTGTCCTACATCCTTCTATTGACTTTAAAATACCTGTTGAATGTTTTGGGTAAAACTTGAACAGAAATCTTCAGCACTTCCACATGTATTCAATGTACTAAATAACTTTGTCTGAAATGCACCAGATTGTGTTATGCTTTTTTTTTCTTGACTTCCCAAATGTTTACCCCAAGTCCAACTTCTTATACAAATGTTTAACAGGTTGGTTACACTCCAGACTGGGTCTTCCTGCTGAGAAATGTTATGCGAGTGAGCCCTGACCAAGGACTTCAGTTTGCACAGATGCTTGTCCAGGATGAAGAACCCCTAGCTAATATTAATCAGGTCAGTTTGAACATTTCTAAGCTTTTTAATTTGCAGCTGAAGTTTAAGGAAGGATCTGCTGGTGGGTCTTCAGCTGGCTTGTTAACTGAACCAAGTGTTCATGAGTCCAGACTTGGATTGTTAGCCATCTCCTATCATGGGTTGAAATTAGTTTTTAGGAATCTGTCTATTGGATTAATGAAGTGTGGCTGATGTGGAAAATTGGAACTATTGTTTCTGGTCTAGTGTGGCTTAAAAACCTACTCCACTCAGCTGTGACCTTTGTTTTTAACAAGCAGTAGTTCTGACACATGTGCTAGTTTGACAGTTGCTTTTGTAAACTCCATATCAGCATAATTTTAGAGGGCTAATTTCAAGCCCCATGCCTGAAAATAGTATTCTATAAAGCATTGTGCTTTAGTGGAACTGTAGAGTTCTAGTGTAAGCTGGTAAATAAAGTGAGTAACTGATTTCACTCCCATTTTGTATTATGGTGAATGAATGCTCATTGTGGCATAAATGTGGATTCTCTAGTTATCCTGTAAAGTGGGATAAAATCTAGATGACTTTTAAATTTTTTTTTTTGCTTTCTGGAGTAACATGGATTTTCTCCTGTGGCCTTCAGTGATTTCTAAAATTTTGTATCAGTTTTTCATGACTTTTGTTGTTTCAATATTGCATGTAGATATTCAATCCTGAAACTACATAAAGGTGCATAACTTAATCTGGCCATTAATTGTCAGATGTGTTCTCTGTGGAGCTTCACAGAACAACCCCAGATTTTTATCCACCCATGCCTTTCCAATTGAAATTGCTTGATCGTTCTAGTCAAAAATCTTACCCAGCGCTAACCGCTTCCCTAGGATCAGCTGAATGGATCAGAAGTCAGTTTGTCCATAACAGATTAAAATCAAAAACAAACCTTTTTTAAAGAGCTGTGCAAGTTCCTGACAGTTGATGCTAATTTTCCCTTCCTTCCAGATTGTGGATGTATTTATGGAAAATAACCTGATCCAGCAGTGTACATCTTTCCTATTAGATGCGTTGAAGAATAACAGGCCTTCTGAGGGTCACTTACAAACACGCCTTCTTGAAATGAATCTGATCCATGCACCGCAGGTGGGAAATGTACTTTACTAGCCATGAATACTAGGATGTTTTGGGTTGTTCTTTGGTTTAAGAACTAATCTCTGGCCTTCACTGTGTCAAGTAAAGTAGCAACATTTGAATTTTTTTGTCTGAAGATATTTTAAATGCCTAAAAGTCTCATGACATTTGAATACTCATTGGATTGTAAAAAGTGCCTTTAATATAAATATTGACCCCTCTTCTGATTTCTTCAGTCCTAACCCACAAATGAAATACTAAATCTGGCAAATTTAGTTAGCCCTCAAACTCTCCTAGTGTCTGGAATAGCCTTAAGTACTATATTTTTACACAAAAAGTAAACATTACACTTACAACCTTGTATAAAGCCAAAGTAACATTACTGCAATACAGTGTGGACATTTAGGCTGGAGTTCTTGGGACAAGTATAATGGGCCTTGGAATGAGCAAGGCTCTTTGAATTTACCTAGTAATGCAGCATGGGAAAGACCCTTTTTAGTCCAACTGGTCCATGCTGACCAGACATCTTAAACTAATCTATGCCCACTTTGGCCTATATACCCCTCAACCATTCCTATACTCATCCAGATGCCTATTTTTAAGTGGGTAATTGTACCAGCTGCCTCCCAACAGTTCATTCTATGTATCCATCACTCTATGGAAAAAGTTGCCCTTCCAGGTGCCCTTTTTTTTTTTTAACTCCCCGGAGGTTACCATCTTGGCTGTCCACTATACTTCCAATGTTGCAAACTTATTAACCATACCTCCTGCAGTGAAATCCAAACCACATATTTAAATGATGAAAAGCAGTGGACTCCACACTGTGGCACACTGGTCGCGGGTCTCCAGTCTGAAAAGCAGCCCCGGTCACCTTCTGTCTTGTACTGTTTTTGAGCAGGTTCTGATTTCAAATAGCTAGTCCTCACTATTCGACGTGGGTCTAAACATTGCTAAGTAGTCTACAATGAGGAACCTTGTCAAACGCCTTACTGAAGTCCATATAGATCACATCTACTACTCTGCCTTCATCAATCTGGAGGTTTTTGGAGTAGCAAAAAAAAAATCACTTTAATGAGACACACTTTCACCCACACAACTGAATTTTTTTTTTTTGTTCAATCATTGCCTCAAACAATTGGAATCAGAACAGATAATCTTATAGATTAAGGCAAGAGAAGTATTTCCTCTGGGGTTAGGTTTCCCATTTTAAATGTTGGTTTTAACTTTATTTAATCCCTGTCAGATGGACTTGCTGACTTTTTTTTTGTTCTGGGACTCTGACTTGCCTAAGCTGGTCAAAATTTCAAGTGACTTAACATTCTACAAACCAGACATAATTCTAATAATCATTAGATATATTTTAAGGCAATTCCATCGCAATGGTTTATAACATTGTAACTGTTTAATGTCCTTGCTAGTTGAACATTAGCTTGCATGTTGGCTAACAGTCAAAAATCAAAGGCATTTTGAGCAATTTCCTGTCCATTCAGTATCTTTCTGTAGATCTGCTTTATCTTCATATTCTAGAGACTCAGCATATGACCTCCAGATTGCTACATTCCAATGTAGCCAATTGTAGCAGCTGATCACTGCAGTTCGAGTTATGTGCATACCTAACATCCTTACTAATGGGACTTTACTTTCTTAGGTGGCTGATGCAATCCTAGGAAACCAGATGTTCACTCACTATGATCGTGCCCATATTGCCCAGCTATGTGAAAAAGCTGGCTTGTTGCAAAGGGCTTTGGAGCACTATACAGATTTGTATGATATCAAACGTGCTGTTGTACACACTCACCTTTTGAACCCTGAGGTATGAGTTTAGAACATACTGAATTCAAGTCTAAGTGGAATTTGTGTGAAATGCAGCTTTAATATAAGCCTAAGTTGTTAATCTTAGGCATTTTCAATGTTGGTTTGAAAGTAACCTTTTTTTAAAAAAAACATGTGAATGAATGGCTTTAGTAACTTGAGACTAGTTTATTTAAAAAAAAAAAATCTGTCTTGCATAAATGTAAGACATCAGGATGGAAACTTTTTTCTTGAATTGGTGGTCTCACGAGTAGTGGCTTCCTGAAGCAACGAAATATACACCTGAACTACTAAAGCCTTCCTCCGTCAGGGGCAGCAAGACCACATGCAAATAGCATGTTGAATCCTAGAAAAGGAGTTTGGCCTTGGACATAGTCTGAAAAGCAAAGTTCTTTGGCAGGAAAAAGTAATCCTAACTCTGCATTACTTCAGTTTTCAACTTAGATTAGGTGTTCGTATGGTCACTGCCACCTGAAGAGCAGCTTGTGGTGCTCTAGAGACTTACAGTTGCTAAGTTTTTGATTTCAGGATAGCATTATATTCACCTGACTACACACTTGAGAGAATTGACTAAGCCAGGAAAGTCACAATCTCCTAGAATTTGAACAGCTCCTTCAAATTATACTTTCAAGGCTGGGAACTTAAATGTCAATAAACTCTTGTGCCTGCTATATCTATTCTCCAGAATTGTGTAGAATTTTTTTTTAGGCTAACTTTGGCTGTTATGCAGAATTCCAGGTTAGTGTTCCATGGCACTTCAGGATGCTGCCCCAGACCGTAATACTCACTACTGACTTTTATTCCTCTGGATTTTATTGTAAACATTTCAAATCTGCAAAGATAATGAGCTGTTCACAATGTCTTGTAAGTTCTGAGCTAAACATGATTGCTATGCTTTTGGAAACTAGGGCTTAAAATGTTTTTCATTTCTCCCTACCTCTAGTGGCTGGTGAACTTCTTTGGTGCACTCTCTGTAGAAGATTCCCTTGAGTGCTTGCGTGCCATGTTGTCAGCTAACATCCGCCAGAATCTGCAGCTTTGTGTGCAAGTAGCATCCAAGTACCATGAGCAGCTTGGCACTCAGTCATTGGTGGAACTTTTTGAATCCTTTAAGAGTTATGAGGGTAAGCTGTTTTATGACTCTAGTCTCTTGCACCACCTGAATTCCAAGGAAGCTGTTTTGTATCCATGTCTTATTGTGAGTAACTCACTGACTTGAGCTAAACCTCTTGCCCCTTTCTCAAATTATAGTGATGTTGTTGCTTTAACTTTACAGGACAAAGCCTAGTGCAGATTTAATGCTGTTTGTTTAAACCATTAGTAAACTTGAGACTGCAGATCCCATCTATGCAATTACATTCTGAAACTTTTATCTTTTTAAGAATTTTTTTAATCTCTACTTGTTTCCTTTCCTAACCTTTCTTAGAAAAAAAAAAGGATGAATGCACTATCTGCCCTTATTCTAATTGTTTTTCGTTTTCTGTATTTTTTTGGTTTTGTGAATACCGAAGCTGGTCTCTGTAGATATATCCACTACTTTTAAAACCAATATTGTCCCCTGAGTGTAATTGCAGGAGACTCTATCCAGGAGATGTTTTGATTTGGTCTGATTTATCGCCTGCACAAGTCCAAATATATCAATGTTCAAAACTTACTGGCTTTCATTTTTCTGCTAAGCATGTTTTTAATGATCACAAACTATACAATGACTCATTCAGCTTAAAAAGCAGCTGATAAACTGCATTCAAAGATAGGAATAGTGAAGGCTTCTAACATGCTTGAGGCAATTGAGGTTCTAATGCAGAATCATGCAAGGAGTAACTTTCTCTCCACGAGGTAAGTCAATGTGAAATTAGGTAGTCTACCTGTGTTTTAGGAATGTAGAAAATAGACCTTCTGACTCTTAAACAACTGTCTCTTGAGATTAAATCAAGCATGTGTAGAGATGAGGGTAATTCTATTAATGGCTTTTTGACATTTTATTTAGACATCTTTAAACTCATTATAAAATAATGCTAATGGTTCTAACTTGTATAGCAGATTATTTTTTCTTTTGACAATTTGTCTTGCAGCAATCTTCATGCTAATGACTGGCAGTTTCTGGCATTGATTGCATTGTCAGTTCATCTATATTTGTAGCATTCTATTTCTGAAATATTTGCTTGGAGCAAATTGAGTTTTGATCTGCACCTCCTGTTCTTTCCTTCAAATTTAGGGTTATTTTATTTCCTTGGATCCATTGTGAATTTCAGTCAGGAGCCTGATGTTCACTTCAAGTATATTCAGGCAGCATGTAAAACTGGACAAATTAAAGAAGTTGAGCGTATATGCCGTGAGAGCAACTGCTATGATTCAGAACGTGTGAAGAATTTCCTGAAGGTACTTTTTATAAAATGTGGTGCCTTTGGCCCAGCTTCATTGCATTCTTGGCAGCACACTGCCCACTTTTGGTCATTCTTGCCTCTGGAAAATATAGTTTTTGGCTTGCAGCCTTAAAGTGCCCTTCCAATAAGCACTGAAGGGCTGCTGTGTTGCTGGGGGTAATATTCTTCAGTGACCATACGCAACCTGTTCCAGTGCAGATCTTATATCTATTTAGATTTGGGGAATACTAAACAATCTGGCTTTAAAATGATATTTCTGTTTGCCAAAGTTTGCTAACGACCCCATCTACTACTTGTCTATAATTACAGAAGTGGCTGTGTTCCCAATTATGTTTCAATGGCCACTCCAGCCTGTTCTGCCCTTCAAGATGTTTTATGGGTAGGGGAAAAGTTTCCAATATTCAAACTTTAAGAATTATTATTACATTCCATTGAGCATCCATTGCTCCAAGATTGAGAATTCTCAAGGTCTCAACACTCAAGATTTCTCTTCCACATGAAAAGCAACCCTGAGCTTCAATCCTGTGTATGTTGAGGGTTATGGTTCCATTCCTTTACAAAACTTCACCTGGGAACCTAATAACCTCAAACAGTCAAAGGTGGTTATAACTGCAAGTCTGTCTTTTAAAGTGCTGTCAGTAGTGGAAATTAGCAATTCTGATGGATCATCAATCTAAAACACTTGGCCTTGCCAGAGCATTTTGTTTTAGTTTACTATCCAAGTACTTTGCTTTCCCCCTGTCTTTCAGCTGTCCTATAATTATAATGAAAAGGTAAGCCTTATTCAAGATAAATTACTTGTAAAGTCCAGTTAATGAAACCTGAGCAGTTGATAGCTAAGTTATTGAATGTGCAATTCTCTTATGTAATGAGATTTGTTTGTCATGGGTAAATGATCAATGCCTATCTAATATGCTGAAAATGCTTTAAATGCTTCACTGTTCATCTGTACTTGCAGAATTAACATTGAACTTTGAGCAGACAGGATTAATTCAACTAATGGAAGTCTGCTTATAGGATGCAGCTTCACAGATGAAGGTGGATAGACAATCCACTTTCTGTTGCTACTTTGATTTGTGCAGTTCAACCATTTTGTAACTGAAATTTCCTGTAATATTGCAGGTGTTGAATTATCTGCCATTTTTAGTAGCACAGGCTATTGTCCATTTTCAAAGTGGTAATGCAAACTGGAGAGGGTTCAAAGATTTCAGGATGTTGCTGGGAATTTTGAGAGACTGGGACTTCCTCCGAGTGTAGATGGTTGAGGGGTGACCTTTTTTATAGAAGTTGGCAATCATGAAGCCTAGATAAGGTGAATAGCAAGGGTCTTTCTTTCTTTCTTCCCCCTCCCCCGGGTGGGGAGTTCAAAACTATGGGGCATATTTAAGGTGAGGGGAGATTTTTTTTTATTTTAAAAAGGGCATGAGGG
The DNA here is from genome assembly GCF_004010195.1 of Chiloscyllium plagiosum. NCBI lineage: Eukaryota > Metazoa > Chordata > Chondrichthyes > Orectolobiformes > Hemiscylliidae > Chiloscyllium > Chiloscyllium plagiosum. The sequence continues at coordinate 4,082,595 of NC_057734.1, read as the reverse complement.
GTAACCTTGTGGTTCATGTGGAATGAACTCGGGAAGTGGTGGTACAAGTACAGCTACAATGTTAAGACATTTGGATAACTACATGAATAGGCAAGACTTCAGGCATGTGGGATTAGTTTAGTTGATGTGGATTAGTTGGATGAAGAGTCTACTTTCCTGCCATGGTGCTTAGAATGGAATGGTCTCGAATGGAACCAGATTTTGGTGTAGAGGTAAATTAGGGGCTATAATGCAAAATCTTTAAAGAAGCTTTCATTGTGACAATCAGTCAGCTAGCATTTTAAAATCCATCATTAACTTTTTTGGAGACAATCTGCCATCCTTGCATAGTCTGTGGTGCTTGAAAGTGACAGACTCTTTAGTTGACCGGAAGTTGGGCCACTGCAACCTGAAGCCTTTCTTGTGCTGGGTAGTAATGATGTTTTGTTTTTCAGGAAGCCAAACTGACAGACCAACTTCCCTTAATCATTGTGTGTGACCGATTTGACTTTGTCCATGACCTTGTTCTGTACCTGTATCGCAACAACCTGCAGAAATACATTGAAATCTATGTCCAGAAGGTCAGTGAAATAATCATTAAGCTGTTCTTATAACTATGATCACTGCTTTGCAAAAGTGCTCACAGATTAAGTTTCATAATCATCCAATAGGTGCTCAGCCCTTCATACCTGTTCCACCATTGAATAAGATAACTGTCGAACTCAACTCATACAACTTTTTAAAATATCCTGGATCCCTTGTTGCCAAAAATATGGCACACAGCAGTGAATATACTCTGGCTGAGCCCACATACTTTGGGATAGCCAATTCAAAACTAGCAATCTTGGAATGAAGACATTTTAGTCTGAGATTTGAGTGCTTACCCTAATTCTAGAACCTCCTCCAGCCACAGTTGTTTTCCTGGCATGTGTGCTGTTAACTCCTGAATGAGATTCTTTTCATCTAGGCTCTTGGGATTTATGCCTGGTCTACTCAGTTGCATCAATCACTCATCCCAGGAGTCAGCTGGTGGGTTTTTTGTACAGCAACTACCTCCTTGGGTAAGGAGATTGCACTGTTGTGCACAATTCTAGGTCATTACACTTGGCACTCCTCTTGTAATTTATACCATTTGCCCTTAATTGTATTTGGCTTGTTGCTGTGATTCCAGAGTATTGAAGGGTAACAGGATAAATCCAAGAATAGCAGGAAGAACAAATGTAGGGCTGAACAGCTGGCTTGATGCAATGGGCCAAACATCGTCCTATATTAGTGATATTTTGCTACAAAATCCTGAGAAGCAGTTTGGCATTTGAGGGTGAATTTTTTTTTCTGTACATGGAAAGCTATGGAAATGCGTTGCCTGGAAAAAGTGGCTAAAGAGGTAGCCAAACCAATAATTCTCAAGCAAGTGACTTCATGCAAGAACCAAGTTCATGCACTTCAGTTTTCCTTATGCTGGTTGGATAAACAGAACTGTTGCCAATATGTGGTGTCTCATTGTGTGCAGGTGAATCCCAGCAGGCTTCCAGTAGTGGTAGGTGGACTACTGGATGTGGATTGCTCTGAAGAAGTTATCAAAAATCTTATCACTGTAGTCCGTGGACAGTTCTCAACTGACGAGCTTGTGAGCGAAGTAGAGAAAAGAAACCGGTTAGTAACTGACTTTTCCTTGTGTTTTGAGGTAAGTGAATGAAGTTGCTGCTGCTAGTTTTATGGTACTATTTTTTTTGTCACCTGCAGGATCAGGGTATTTTTTCATCCCAGTCTTCTGCCCCAGAATTATTCAGAAGCATCTTCTGATTACTGAAGAGTCCAGCTAAATTGCTAGATCTGTTACAGCAGACGTTTTGAACCCTATCTTGTGCATTGTCAATTGTTTGCAGCATTTAACTGTACCATTTTAATGGGAATTTGTCATTATGGAGCACTCTACAGCTGTAGATGACTTCCATATATTGAAGTTTAGTCTGTACTATACTGCAACAGATTAGCAGGAAGGGAATATTAAAATCAGGCAGAATGAAAGAACATCAGACACTAAGCAGATCAGTGAGAACTGGCTTATTTTGAAATGTAAACTGTAGCACCTTGAATTGCCAGACTTCTGTAATTTAATACTAAACACTCAATCTACCCTGATCCAGGTGATAGCAATGGTCAATGTTCCCTGTTGTTAAATGTATTTAGCTACACTTTGAACTGTTTTTGGACAGACCTCTGGACTGTGTATACTGATCTGGGAGTGTCTGCCTAAATTGTTTGGATTTGAGTTGTTGAACCTCCATCTGAGCTAAAGAGCTGCAGCTGACCACTGGATTCGCTTTAGCTACCTCCTCCCCTATTTATAAACTTCTGAAACCAGGAATCCAGAGATCCTTCTGGATTAGAGTGGTGAAGATTTCAAGTATATTTCAGGAAGTCACATAGCCACCTTTAAAGCGATGAATGCTCCAATTTTAAATCTCAACACAAAGTTCATCCAACAGGTTTATTTTGAAGCACTAGCTTTTTGAGCACTGCTCCTTCAGGTGGTTCATCACATGATGGAGCAGCACTTTGGAAGCTAGTGCTTCCATATAAATCTGTTGAACTGTAACCTCTGAGCTTAACTTTTGGATGCCCCAGTCCAACAGCAGCACCTCCAAGTCATTCCCCAGTTTGACGTACTTGCCCTTGATTTGAATTTACCAGTTGCTGCTGCTTCTAAGGCTGTTTTTTTTTGTATTTTATTTGTCTGCAGATTGAAATTGCTGCTTCCCTGGCTGGAGGCTAGAATTCATGAAGGCTGTGAAGAGCCTGCTACTCACAATGCTTTAGCTAAAATTTATATCGATAGCAATAACAATCCTGAGCGTTTTCTGCGTGAGAACCCCTTCTATGATAGCTCAGTGGTTGGCAAGTACTGTGAAAAGAGGGATCCGCATTTGGCTTGTGTGGCTTATGAGCGAGGCCAGTGTGATTTGGATCTCATCAAGGTTAGTGTCTTGGCACAACATTTTAAGATGGGTACTGTCTGGGTAAAAGCTGGCCTATTACTCATAAATTCATTGGTCTTTTTTGTGCAAGAAGTTTGGTTACAGCCACAGCTCAGGATGTGATCTTGTGGGTGCAAAGGAGATGGATCAGAATATGGGATGGTGTTCATTTTTGAGCAGAGTGCTGAATGGGGGCTTTTTTTTGAGGTGAATACAATTGAGGGGCATAGACAAAGCAAATGGGAGAAATATTAACCCTTGGTGTTAATCAGGCAACCTTAGTTAAGGTAAGGGGCTGGAGGTTTAGAGGGAATTTTGAGGAAGAATCTTTCACTTTGGGTATTGGGTATCTGGAACTTTGCCTGAAAAGGTGATTTAGTAATGAGCTATCTCCAGTTTTAAGCATTTGGTTAGCAAAGTGCTGCAGCATTTAAATGCTGGCCAAGTTCTGGAAGATGAGGTAGGAGTGCTTGACTAGTGCAGACATTGTGTGGGGCTTTTTAAAATTTCTTTTGCACTGTAAATCTGACTGCTTTTGAAAAAGCGCTTCTCACTCCTCTGAACTAAAAATTAGCCTGAGTTTGGCTGTCCAAACTCTGGGCTTTGAGGTTGCAACCTGGAATTAGATTTGCAATTGGGTGGCACGGTGGCACAGTGGTTAGCACTGCTGCCTCACAGCGTCAGAGACCTGGGTTCAATTCCCGACTCAGGCGACTGACTGTGTGGAGTTTGCACATTCTCCCCGTGTCTGCGTGGGTTTCCTCCGGGTGCTCCGGTTTCCTCCCACAGTCCAAAGATGTGCAGGTCAGGTGAATTGGCCATGCTAAATTGCCCGTAGTGTTACGTTAAAAGGGGTAAATGTAGGGGCATGGGTGGGTTGCGCTTTGGCGAGTCGGTGTGGACTTGTTGGGCCGAAGGGCCTGTTTCCACACTAAGTAATCTAATCAAGCTCAGACACGTGGATTTCTCCATGCTAACAGCTAATGCAGCCCTTTTATGCTTGGTTTTTCAATAGAGGGAATGAACAAACATTGATATTTGAACTTCTCATCCTTATCTGTCAGCTCTGGCAGCTGAGGGGTAAAATATACTTGATCAATTCTATTTATCCTCTTTCTAATCTAATGATTAGAAAATCCCTGTTTTATAGAACTTTTTAAAGGAGCAATTTGATAAGCCAGTTGTCTGCCAATACAAACTTTTTTTAATGCAAGAGCTTTCTGAATTGTTGGCAATTTAAAGTTAAGGAGTGATGCATACAGCTGACTTGTATGATTTTAATCTCATGCTTAGGTTTGCAATGAGAACTCTCTATTCAAGAGTGAGGCTCGTTATCTTGTACGTAGAAAAGATCCACAGCTTTGGGCCAATGTTCTTGAAGAAAATAATCCTTTTAGACGCCAGCTGATTGACCAGGTATGCTCTACATTCTCTAATTATGAAAGCTTAAGGGAAATATTCTGCCTGATTAAATGTACTTCCAGTCAGACTGGTACTATTTCAAATCCTCACGCACTGCATAACTTTAAACTGACATGTGAAGCCTCACCTCTGGATCAAGTAGGACTTGAACCCAGAGTTGAAACATCTCAGTGCCACTATTTTTGTTGTGAATGGAAAAGTAGAGATCTAGCTATTGCTTTACTCCCTTCCTAAGCAGAGTAGACAGCTTGCTAAATGAACTTCAACTGGAATGGTTAAAAGGTGGAAAATTTTAAGGAGTTTTTGAAACTAAAACTCAAATGTTCCAAATAGCATAACTTGGGTCCATGGGGTATAATAGTGCTTTTTTTTCAGGTGAGTATACAGATAAGATGTCAGTTTTCAAATTAAATTTCTCTCCAATCCCAGAAGACAACTTCTCATAACTTATTAAAACTGGCTGCAGATCAGTAGTGTCATTCTAAGCAGAATGACACTTGAGGAGATCAAGGTCTTCAAAGTTGGGCTAATCTAGTTCACTATCATGGAACTTCTGGAAATTAATTATAACAGGACTGCAATGAAGTTGTGTAACTTAAATATTTGCTCTTTAGCAATTTGGCAAACAACAATAAAGATGTAACATCTGTTGATTTTTATGAATTATTTCATTTCTTCTTTTCATCTTACTGAATATCTCCCTTAACCAGCTAATACATTCTGAGCTTAGCTGACTCTTCACTTTACAACAGCTTGTTCTTGAGCCTCATGAACCACTTTGTAAAGTGAAAGTAATTGCTTTTCAGGTTGTCCAAACAGCCCTGTCTGAAACCCAGGATCCAGAAGAAGTATCTGTCACTGTGAAAGCCTTTATGACTGCTGACCTCCCCAATGAGCTGATTGAATTGCTTGAGAAGATAGTCTTGGATAACAATGTCTTTAGTGAACATAGGTGAGAAATGTTTGACTATTTCTGTTCACTGTAAATCTATGAATAACCTGTTTTTAGAAATAAATGCCTGGCTATATTTAACAAAACTAGTGACTTTTCACTACCTTCCCAATACCTTTAATTTTTATAGTGGGAACCAGCTCATGAAAGGATTACAATGCCAAATTAAAATTTGCCATCTGAATGGTGATAGGAATAGAATTAATTGTCAACTTGCTGTTAGCTGTCAGGATTCTTTGTTTTTAAAAAAAAATGTTCAGGCACAGAAATCCAACTATAGTAACTACCTTACTGTTATTTCAAAGGGATTTGTCACTTTAACTGCACTGACCATGAGGTTTATAGAATTAATCCTAAGGCTTGTGCTTTTGATGAAATTTCTTTCACAGGAATCTACAGAACCTCTTGATTCTTACTGCTATTAAAGCAGATCGCACCCGTGTTATGGAGTACATTAATCGTCTCGACAACTACGATGCTCCTGATATTGCGAACATTGCCATCAGTAATGAGCTTTTTGAAGAAGCATTTGCAATCTTTCGAAAGTTTGACGTGAACACTTCTGCTGTGCAGGCAAGAATATTTTCCTCTCTACTGAAGGATTAAGACACTTGCATCTGAATAAGTAGATGTGCCCAAGTATGTAAAATGAGCAGTGGATTAGTAGTTTGTATTGCTAAGTGTTCTGTCTCCAGCATTGGACTAGCCAGTTAAGTACGATGGCTTTAACTGAATTTTGTAGTTGGTGGTCAAACAGATTTGAAAACCTTCTGGTTTTTTTTTGCTTTTTTAATAAAGCTTTTCATTGACCTTTTTTAGGTTCTGATTGACCACATTGGCAATCTCGATCGTGCTTATGAATTTGCAGAACGTTGTAATGAGCCAGCAGTATGGAGTCAGCTGGCAAGAGCACAATTACAGAAGGATTTGGTTAAAGAAGCCATCGATTCCTACATCAAGGCTGATGATCCTTCTGCCTATATGGAGGTTGTGAAAGCAGCCAACAAAAACAGTGAGTAATGGTCAATGAATCAACCAGAATGAAGTTAATGCACATTCAGGAAGCATTTTTGTCCCAAATCAACTTTGCAATCACTAATCTGCTTCTGTTTCCCCCTCCCGTTTCCCATTTTTAATCCTCAGCCTGTCAGATGACCTGTTTCCATAAACTTGATCACCTGACCTGGATTCCCATGTCTGGCTCCTATGTCTGTGACCTGTTCCTTCACCTTGGTCCCTTTTTTATTCTCCCATGCTTATCGTTAGTTCCTGACTATGTCAACATTTAACTTTTTTATGAATTCCTCAACCTCAGTATTAAGGTAAAATTTTTAAACATATCCTGAGACCTTGGTAGTGTGTATTGTTTCATCCCGTCAGCGGCATTTGACACAACCTGCCATCCTCTAGTCCCATTTGCCCAGTGGCACTATCCTCACAGCTGCTGTAGTTGATCAGAAACAAGAATGCAGATTCACTGGCTTTATCTTGTCACTTCAACAGGTTTCAATAAGATCACCACCTCCATTCTAAATCCAGTGTAAAGCTCACTACCTCCTTAGCCTTACTCTAAGATCATTTCATTGCCAGCAAACATCCTCAAACTTTTGATTTCTCTAATGAGAATTTTTAAGGAGATCAAAAATGCTGTCATCCCACCAGCACCTTGTGCAGTTGCAGTACGTCTTCCCTGTTTTATTCCAGCCCCCTTGAAAGTATGGGCCAGTATTAGCCTTCCTGATCACCTGCACCTGCTGCTAGTGTGTGCAAGTACTCCCAAACCCCCCTGACCTTTCTGTGGCTTTCTCCATTTTAAACACTTCACTTCTCTCTTCAAACTGAACAACTTCACGTTGCCCTAACATATTCCTAACACATTCCATCTGCTAACTTCCTGCCCACTTCCTTAACCTACCAATATATCTAAACTTTCATGAAACTTGAGTCAAGGTCCTTTTTTTTATTATTGGTTTGTATGTGTGGCTCCTGTTGACAGTTGGATTTTTAAAGTCAAATCTCTTAATCCAGTTTCTCTCTCAAGCTTTCATCGGAAAACAATTTAATTTTAACCCCTTTGCTCTTGAATTGATCTACTAACTCTGGTCAAGTCTCCAAAGTTGGCAGTCATGCATTTTTTTGGTATCCAACTCCAAGGTTGGAGAATTACTTCTCCAAAACATCTTACTTCCACTCCATTGATAAGATAGCAAAGTAGGATACTCCTGCTCCATCCAGTCTGTCTGTCACTTTTTTTCCCCACTTGGCCTTTGACTTCCAGTTGGTGGCTTAAAGCTGGGGCACCTATCCAAGGTGGTGTGTGGTAGTAGCCAGCAATCTGACTGGAGATCCCAGCACTGGTTGTCTGCAGAGGGCCCTTGGAAAGAGTCTGCATTTTAACTTGTTTTGATGTATGGTTATACTATGTGTATAGCTGTAATGTAACTTTATCTATTCTCCTACAAAGGATTGTACCCAAGTTGCCACATAATGTCATCTTATCAACTTTTCACTGTACTCTAATGCATACATGTGACAATGCTAATTCAAATTCACTTACCCATTTCAAAAGGAGTGTTGTCTAATCTGTCCCACTATTCCCTCAGTTTAACTAGATATACACTTGTTGGAAGGCTGTGGTGCAGTGGTAGTGTCCCTGTCTGAGTCAAAGGCTGAAGTTAGTCTCACCTGCCTTGGGTGTCATAACCCATCTAGGCAAGAGGCTGATTTTGAAGGTATCTACTTCTGTCTGCTTCTGTGCAGCACTTTAATAGTGTAACTATATTAACTGGAATTGTAAAGGCAAGTTGTTCCTTCTATTAAAGGTAAATTGTTTTGATTTGCACTGATTTAAACAAAATGCCACATTTTTTTGTTAGCTCTCTATTCTTAAAGCCTTGTCATGCAGCTGATATCTTTGTCAGGTATCGTTTCTACTTTGGATGGTCCTTTTTTAATTGTGCAATTCAGAAAACTTGTCCTGTGGGGTTTTTGGTCTTCCCATGGGACATGGGTGTCATTGGCCAGAGTTTATTGCCTGTCTGTCCTTTAGTTGCCCTTGAAGATGGTGAGCTGGAGCCTCTTAAAGCACTGCAGGCTGTGCTGTTGATAGACCCACCTTCCTGTTAGGGAAGGAATTCCAGGTTTGTTTTACATGTTGTGGTGTTAGACCATCTTTCAGTCACTTTTTTTTGTTCTGGTTTTGAGCTTGCTATTTAAAACTAGACTTCCAGCACATAAGGAGGGATTTCTGGTTTGGGCTGAAGGGCATTTGGAAGATTTGTATTGGTGAGTGATCCAGGATTTAACAGTCTCAACAGCTCCCTGGATCTCTAGACCAGACCTGAAATATCTTGTCCCATTTAAGGGAGTGGCATTTTCCCCCTTCCTGAAGATTGATTGATGTACTCTATGGGTGCATCTGATTCCATCCCAAACCTACAGCAAGCCTTTCAATGGTTGAGAATCCATTTCCTTGCTGCCTAGATCCCTACTCCATGGGAAATAGCTATTGTGACAACTGCCTAACCTGGATCAAGAACCAACTGAGGAATGGAATATGAAAGTACTAACTATAAAATATTCTTTGAATTTGAGTTTCTTTCACTTAGAGCTGAACTTGTGCTCCTCCCCTTTCTAAAATGAGTGCCAGCAAAATGTTATATCAAGTTGATTCTTAATCTGCATTACCTGATGCTGCTGTACTGGGTTTTTTGTTCAAGATACTAAACTATCCTTTTTTATATAAAAAGGTATTGATGCCAAGTGTTGTAAATGTTTCTTAGTTGATGTGGTCAATTCTTCTTTAGCAGTGATTATTTAATCCCCATTTCTGATCTTTCAGATAACTGGGAAGACCTGGTGAAATTTCTGCAAATGGCTAGGAAGAAAGCCAAAGAGTCATATGTGGAGACTGAGTTGATATTTGCTCTGGCAAAGACCAACCGTTTGTCTGAACTGGAGGAATTTGTTAATGGACCCAACAATGCCCACATTCAACAAGTAATACCAGAAGACATTCTTTTATAAGACTGCACTTAGACTCTGCATTTAAATGACTACACTATTGAATTAAGTCTGTTCAACAATCTTGGTTTCAGTTGTCTTTTTGTCAACTTTATGATGCAGTTTAGATAGCTCAGTTTTACAAGGCAAAGCATTTAATTTGCATGCAAGTCCTTAAAAGCTGCAACTCATTAAAGCAGATTACACATGCATTTAGAATTCCATATGTAATGTGTTCCATTAAATGGAGAGCAAATGTGGAAAAAGCCAATTTTTCAAATGGCCCATGGTCCAAGTGCTGTGGGACCCAGATAAGTTTGTGCAGTCTGAGCCATATGAAATGGCTGATAATGGCCAGACTAATTTTCAGAAAATGTTCAACTTCAGTGAATTAAAGTCTAGTTAACTTGCTGACCACTAGGGTGGTGAAAATGCACTGTGATTTCCTTTTGTTGGAAAGGGACATTGCTGGGCACCTGAAAAGTTTTTTTTTTTAGTTTATGGAGCAATTGGACTACTGACACTAAATTTAATGTGCAGAATTGTAATATTGTGCTGTGAATCGGAGCTCTAAGAACCGTTGAGTGTTCTAACTCTGGGTACAGCATAGGCCATTCAGCCCAACAGTATGCTAATGTATGAAGCTAATATATTTACCTCCAACATAGGTTGGTGATCGCTGTTATGATGATGGCATGTATGATGCAGCAAAATTACTTTACAACAATGTGTCCAACTTCGCTCGCTTGGCTTCCACTCTGGTACATCTAGGCGAGTACCAAGCTGCTGTGGACAGTGCTCGCAAAGCTAACAGCACCAGAACTTGGAAAGAGGTATGAAATGCAGCCAATAACAGTTGTTTGTATTACTCGAGCTGGTTTTGAAGATGAATTTATGGGTACCTAAAAATCCTGGCCTTGCTAGAGCCATTTGTATTCAAAACATGTTTTTTAAACATGGCTTCCCTAGCTACCTAAAGATTGCAAATGAACAATAAGGATGAACTTTTGAAGCTTGTACTAAAGCTATTAAAGTTTCACCCAGACTCTGCACAGCAACTCTAATCTGGGCACTGTTCAATTAATCATGTGATTTTGAATAATCTTTAAATTGCTCTCCTATTCATCCATCTTTAGGTTTGTTTTGCCTGTGTTGATGGCCAAGAATTCCGTCTAGCCCAGATATGTGGCCTACACATTGTCATCCATGCAGATGAACTTGAGGAGTTGATCAGTTACTACCAGGTAATTGTTCTACAACAGCTCTATAATTCCTCAGCTGCTGTGAGATGGTTTACTAGGAGTTGCAGCAATTCATAGTTGTATAGCACAAACAACATGCCAATCAGATATCATTATTGGCCAGCATTTGGCCCATATCCCTCAGTCATTCCTATTCGTGTACCCATCCAAATGCCTTTTTTGAATGTTGTAATTATAGCAGCCTCCACTACTTCCTCTGGCAGTCCATTTCCATACACCATTCATTTTGCATGATTTTATAAACTTTAGATCATCCCTCAACCTCCTATCCTCCAGTCGTGCAGGGGGAAACCCTAGCCTATTCAGAGACTCCCTATAATCTCAGACCCACCAATCCTGACAAACTTTTTTAAATTCTGGTATCAATGAACACGTTAGTGCCTCAGTTTGTAAGTTATCAAAACTGAAGTTAAATTTGTGCTGTAGATATTATCTACAAAGGCAGAAGTACAGTAGATTTTCCTCCGTTTAGATTCAATTTTGAAGTAGCCAGAAGTTAAATCATTGACTTGCACTCTGCTGCTACCAATCAAAATTAACAACAGGAATTCTAAACTCATCTGGGCAAAGTACACTCTTCCCCAGTGGCTTTTACATGGTGTGGGGAGAGCATGGTGGGTGGACCTGGATGAATGCCACATTGCTGTCTGTCAGGCTGGTCATTGTAATGTGACAGCAGATGAAGTAGGCACTTATCCTGCTATTGACTGAGCAAATGATTGCAACTGCTGAAAATGTGTTGCTGGAAAAGCGCAGCAGGTCAGGCAGCATCCAAGGAACAGGAGAATCGACGTTCCTGAAGAAGGGCTTATGCCCGAAACGTCGATTCTCCTGTTCCTTGGATGCTGCCTGACCTGCGCTTTTCCAGCAACACATTTTCAGCTCTGATCTGCAGCCCTCACTTTCTCCTCAAATGATTGCAATAAAAGTAAACTTATTCACCAGATTTGGCGACCAAGCTCCTGTTTGGTTTGTTCACTTATATTGTACAATCTGGAGCAGGTATGAAAGAATAGTGCTATTTCCTATTAGTTTAACCAAATGTCAGATTTACTTTTGATCTTTATCAGAACCACTTTGGAAACTAGTTTTCCATATGTCATAACTAAAAAATGAGCCATTGAAATCTTCACCCATTAAGTCTCTTTCCAGTTAAAACCTGATTCCTTGGTAGGGCTACTATACTTGTCTCTAATTACTTAATCGGTGTGTTATGCATTACTTTGTTTTTAACTAGGATCGAGGGTATTTTGAGGAACTGATCTCTCTCTTGGAAGCAGCATTGGGCTTGGAACGGGCTCACATGGGAATGTTCACAGAGCTGGCAATACTATACTCCAAATTCAAACCACAAAAGATGAGAGAACACTTAGAACTTTTCTGGTCCAGGGTCAATATTCCGAAGGTATTTGTCGTCTTCCACTAAAAACTGATGCATCGTCCAAACTAACTACTGTGGGTGCATGCTGTAGAGTCTAGGATCTGAAGAAAGGTCGATGGACTGATGTTTAGTTCCAACCCATAGATACTGCCATACCTGCTGAGATTCTGTTTTTTTTGTTTTTTTTTTTGTTTTTAGGTTTTTTATTTTGCAACCTTGTTCTTGGCTGAGACACCAACCCTGGTGAAATGGAATTGGAATACAAATTTTCACTCTGCTTTCCTGATGCCTTTTAAGTTATAAATACACTGCTTTGTGTGCATCAATTAACTGTCACTTCAACACTTTTTTTTTAATATGTTGATGGAAGAAAATGTTGAATATCTTCCATGGGTGAGGTTCTTCACCAGATAATAGATTTTAAGGTGTCAAAAGAAGCAAAGGTAGAAGTGAGGTAACCTTTTACGCAGATGTTTATCTGGATTCCCCTGTTTTCAGGGCATTGGAGTTACTTTTTTAAAAAATATAAACTGAATTTTATAGAGCTACGTTAAAACCAAGCTGGTGAATGGAACTAAACCGGGTAGCTATCAGAAGCAGTCATGTTGGCCTGCATCTCTTTAGTGTCAACCTGGGTGTAGAATTGTAATACTCTTGTTTTGAACATTTTTAATAACTGGAGTCCTTTTGGTTATGTAGATTAACCGATCTTACTTGAGTAACACTTTGTTCATACTACTTTTCCCTTTGCTATCTAGGTCCTTCGTGCAGCAGAGCAGGCGCACCTTTGGGCTGAGCTGGTCTTCCTTTATGATAAATATGAAGAGTATGACAATGCAGTCATAACTATGATGAGTCACCCAACAGATGCTTGGAAGGAAGGGCAGTATAAAGATATAATCGCAAAGGTATAGCATTACATTGCTAATAACACATACTTTCATCCCAGTGATGTAATGGTCTAAAGATTGCTGTTCTGAATAGTCTTAGTTTTATCAATGGCTGTTGACTGCCTGGTTAAAACTTCCTAATGTGGAACAGTTTCACTCAGGTTTTGAAATAACCAATCTTGGGAATTGATCTTCCTCTTAAGACTAAGTTCAGGTGACTTGGAAAGTTGTTAATTCTCCAATTTTTATTTTAAATAGGTTGCTAATGTAGAGTTGTATTACAAGGCCCTGCAGTTCTACTTGGATTACAAACCACTGTTGATCAATGATCTGTTAATGGTGCTATCACCACGTTTAGACCATACCAGGGCAGTCACTTTCTTCAGTAAGGTGAGCCATGACTGAATCACAACAAAATCAGTAACTGACACTGATCATGCATTTCATGAGTAACTTCAGTGGATAAGTTTAATGCTGCCATGACCATTTTGTGTTCTGCTTGCAGGTGAACCAATTGCCTCTAATAAAACCATATTTACGCTCTGTTCAAAATCACAATAATAAAGCTGTGAATGAAGCTCTGAACAACCTGCTTACTGAAGAGGAGGATTATCAGGTACCGTGCAATATTTAATAATTTTAAACTCTTGGCAAGCTCTTGAGTAGCTGCTTAAGGGCAACTGACCACTCCAGTGAATTCCCAAGTTCTTATTGAATCACTTGCTCAGCAGTCTTGCCCTGGCTCGTTCCTTCCCATCCTACTTGGAATATCCCACACGAAATCAAAGCTGCCTATTCAGTGTCTTGGGATTGTTGACTATCCCTTCCATGGCATATTTGTGCCTGCAGTTAATTTGGTTTCACATGGTCAATTATGTATTAATTATCTTGGAATATGAATATTCCACTAACTGACAAGATTTATTTTTCTAATGGTTTGAGGGTTGGCTTACTTTCATAACTGACAATCTTGAACCTACTTTAAACAGCCAGCATTGTAACTTTTTTGGAATATTGGATGTCTTGGTGAAAAGCTTTCTTTAACAACACTTAATCCCTCTGTTCTAATTACTCTCTTCCTTTTGAGTGGGCGCTGCTGCATCTACTTGATCAAAACCCCAAGTTGCAGTCTTCTGGAAGGAACTTGGAAATGATCTGTCAAAAACATTCCTTGACAGGAACTGCTGTCAATGTACCTCAACTACCACTCCAGGATAATTGGGGATTGGTGTTAATGCTCATCGAGCCAGGAACACCCATTTTCCCTCTAACAAAAATCTAGTGAGATTTTGCCATGAAAGCATCTGTAAACAGTTTAACTTGGACTTTTTGAGCTTTGACCTCCATCTGAAGGGCAATCGGCCAGTGTTTGAGTAAGATTACCTTGGGTTTTTCTTGTCACAGGGTTTGCGTACATCTATTGACGCATATGATAACTTTGACAACATTATCCTTGCTCAGCGCCTGGAAAAGCATGAGCTAATTGAGTTTAGGCGTATTGCTGCTTATCTCTACAAAGGTAACAATCGCTGGAAACAAAGTGTGGAACTCTGCAAAAAAGACTGTTTGTACAAGGTAAGTTTCTGTAGAATTGTATGGAGCAATGTTTTGAATCTTGCATTGACTAAAACTTTAAATGTTTCGTGCAGTGGTAAGTTTTGAGTGACTGTTTTGTAGGATGCAATGCAATATACAGCTGAATCCAAGGACACTGAGCTTTCTGAGAAACTTCTGCAATGGTTCCTGGAAGAGGGCAAGCAAGAGTGTTTTGCGTCCTGCTTATTCACATGCTATGATTTGTTACGGCCAGATGTGGTTCTTGAGCTGTCATGGAGACACAACATCATGGACTTTGCAATGCCATATTTTATTCAAGTTATGAGGGAATATCTCAGCAAAGTAAGTGAACTTTTAAAAGTTGTCTTTTTGAGCAGTCTTTGCACCACTCCTGATTTTATGTGCTGTTTGTCTTGTCAAAACATTTCTTCCACAGCATTCGTGTAGAAAATTTTCAGATGACCAGGCTTGAGTGTAAAAGCTGGGAGGTTATGACAAGAGCTGAATAGAAAATGCATTAAACCACAATGAAAAGACTTCAGCCTAGGCAATGAAGTAAAGCTACATTTGACCAGAGTGTTGCTTGGAGCAGAAGGTAGAGGGTTAATAGCAATAGTGTTTTTTTTTGGTGTGTCCCCTCACTACCTGCATTTGGAGGGATCAATTAGTAGGGGTATTTAAGTTTCAAAGGGATGAGGAAATATTTTAAGGATGATGACTAGCTCAAACTTATCTGTCTGAGTTGCAGGCAGGAACCACGTTTTTTTTTTTGGAAGCTCCATAGCCTGCAAGGGTATGGACCAAGTGCTGGGAAATGGGGTTAAAGTAGAGCAGTGCTTGATGTGTGGACATTAAACCTGAATCTTGTTCACTTGGTGTCTTGAGTGCAAATGCTGGCTTAAGTATTACTCCTGTTGACTCTCCAGATCTGGTGCAGTAACTTGCTTTCAGATCATCTTAGTGACCTGTTTGAAGTCCCCCTCTAGTTGAAATCACAATATTAGGACAAGTAACTAAGTTTGATCTTTTGAGTGTCTTAAGAGAAATGACATGGGGTGGAATTCACACTTGGGCAGCTAAGACTGCCCAAGGTTGGTCCAAAACATTTCACATGAAGTTAGACTTGACTTCAGAGAGGGAGGAATGAAGCAATATCATGGCAGTTTCTCTTGCCTTATGACTGCAGATTGAGGGCAATTTAGCAGTTCTGAATTGGAAGCTCAGTTCATTACCAAATTGGCACCTCCAATTCTGATGAGCAACAATTCAAAGGTTTAGATTCCACACAAGTTTTTATTCAATCCAATAAGAGCAGGAAGTTTCCATTTGTCCTCTGGTATGACAATTTTCCAACTGATTACAGGGAAATGCCCCAAATGTTGGCAAATGGGGCTAGGGTCAGGTTTTGGATGTCTGCAGATGTGTGGACTGAAGGGTCTGTTTCCATGCTGTATAACTCAGTTCTGCTCTCTGGGCTAAGCTTACCTACAGAACCAGTCCAATAGGCAAGTTGGGTCCCTTCCAGTCTTATCAGGTGTGCACCTGGGCTGAGGAGTGGCAAATGGTCCATTTTTTAGATGAGTGGTTTCAGTAGATGCATCGTTCCTTGAGTGGAGTTCCAGGCAGACATTTTGAGACTTTTGGTCAGTGCATGGAGCATAGAAGCTGTACAACCACAACATCACAGGACATTGGTGAGACCACTTAGAATACTGTGTCCCGTTCTGGTCTTCCTGCTTTGAGATTCTAAACTTGAAAGGGTTTAGAAAAGTCTAAGGATGTTGCCAGGTTGGAGGGTTTGAGCTATAGGAAGCGGCTGGTTAGGCTGGGGATTTCCCCTGGAGGTGTAGATTGAAGTGTGACTGTGTAGAAGCTTAAAGATCCGTGAGGGGCATGGATACAGTAAATAGCCAGGTCTCCTCTTCCTGGGTGGGGAAGAAGGGAAAGGAGAGGAAAGTCCAAAACTAGAGCATTGGTTTAAGCTAAGGGAAAAGATTTAAAAGGGACCGGAGGGGCAGTGTGCTAACACAGGTGTGCATATATGGAATGAGGAGGCTGGCACAACTAAACCTTTTAAAGGCATCTGGATGAGTATATGAATAGGAAGGGTTGAGGGATGGCCAAATGCTGGCAAATTGGATGTAATCTGTTTAAAATATCTAGTCAGTGTGGATGAGTTGTCTTGAGGGTTTGTTTGTGCTGTATGACTCTCAAATATTAACCAAACACTGGTAAAGTCTTTAGATTTGGCAAGTGTTTCAGGAGATATTTCAATAACTTTTTTTCTAGAGTCAGTATTCATCCATTCTTTGGACTTGACATCACTGATCACTAATGTTTCATGCCATCCATTCTAAATTGATGTTTGGAACAGTGACTTACCGATATCAGTCATAAATGTGTGCAGTAGTTAGAAAGAAACAAAGCCAGTTGAGACTTAGTGAAGGTATTTCTGATCTATGAAATTGAAACACCTTGTGGAATTGCCCTATGAAAACTGCAAAAGTTTGTATGATTTTTCTTTTCCTGTGCTTGACCTACTTTTTTGCTTTGGAGTTTGACATCTGAATTTTCTTGCAGGTTGATGAACTAATGGAAAAGGTGACAATCTGCTCTTGCTCTTATTAGGCTTTCTCAAATGAGGCTTTAGTGTTCTCGCTTAATGCGGAGGGATATGCTTAACCTGGCCATGATTGAGTGCCTTCTAATTCTATAGTATAGAAATTGACTAACCCTTAACTAATTATCTCCTACGACTAGTTGTTTCAAAGCCTCAATTAACCACTTGTCTAACTGCAAGGTTTTTTGATTTTGCTACTTTTGAGGTCACTCTTGTAAAACATGTTAAATATGTCCTTAATCTTTTTTCAGTACTTCTATTCCAAGATGTGCTTTGCAACTCCTTGTGGACTTGTGAAACAAGCTCTTAATTAAAACCCTGCCAGTGTTTCCACCTTGCTTACAAGATCACTTTTTGAACTTTGAATAATGAATTTTGGTCTACAGTAATTTGAACCTGTCTTTAATGTGTTACCTAAAGACATCCTTTCTCAGCCTGGTAGATTTTGTTCTGTTTTATCACCATAAGCACATCAATGAGCCTCAAGTGCTGGTGTTCTTTCCCACTCTTGCTTGTGTCTTGGTCTGTTATGGTGGGTGATATCACTTCTGGTAAATGGGGTCCAAATTAATGTTAGAGTTCTGGTTTGAATGCCAGGCTTCTAGGAATACCAGTGTGCCTTTGTTTTTAGCCTGTCCCAGGATGGATGGATGTTCTCCAACTGTGTATGGGTACTAGTGATGGTTGGTCATGTCTTTTGGTGGCTAGTTTCCTGCCTGTCCATCCAAAGTAATGTTGGTGCAGTCCTTGCAGGGTATTTTGTATGACATTGTTCTGCTGACTGTATGTTTTGTACGGTCCTTTAAATTCATTAGAGCTCCCATGATGCCTAGGGGCCCCATTTACCAACCCCTCAGAGTTGGAAGTGATTTCACCCACTACAACAGACCAAGGCACATAGCAAGTGGGACAAAAAACAAGCACTCACTGTTACCTAGCATGGTGACAACATCTGAGGACAAACCTAATAGCTCAGTGAGCAAACCTACAGCCTGAGCAACAAATTCAAAATTGCCAACATTTCTCCTTCTTGGATATACTTTTTTAAGCTTGCCCCACAAAACCTATTGAGGCTGAATTTAAAATGTTCCCCTGCTATCCAGCATGGCTCACTAATATCTCTGAACTGGTGCATCGCAGCTCTTGAGGTGGAAAACCTTGACCAATGACTCTTTTTGGAATGTTTGTTTCCTTTTTTAACTTTTAGTGATGCAGCCTTATTTTCTCTACCCCATTTCTTCCCCATCCCAACACTGAACTTTTTTCAAGCCAACTGATCAACTGGTTAAATCCAAAGCAATATCGGTAAGGTTAACTTGCATTTGATGCAATAGACAGCTGATTTAAATAGGCTTCTAGGCCAAGCTGCAATGTACATTACTGCATGCAAGGTAACTTGCTGCATTAACACTGTACCTGATACATGTGCTCTGTGTGGAAACCTGTCCTAATCAGGATTGTTTGTGGAACTGTTCTGTTGGATAACCATGTGTGCTCTCCTCTGCATATTTTCCATAATGCATGCTTTTTCATGCAGTCAGACGATTGGGTTTTAATAGTGGGATATGGGCTACTGGGAGCTGGTGGAAGCTGACATTGCTGCAGGAGTTTGTTTTGGAATGGTCCTTTTTTGAATCTGAAGACTGAGCTCCAACTGTTCCATATGACTTTTTAACAGGTCCTGTTTCGGTCCTTCAGTTGCCCCCTTGATTAGTATTTGCCCATTACAGTTCTGTAATGTAACATCTTCAGTTCTCCAGATTGACCTATCCATATCCAGCATGACCTGGATGTCTAGAATTGGGCTGTTAAGTGGCAAGTAAATGCATGTTACATTGGTATTCACCTGTCCCCAAATGGTACTACCATCACTGAATTTCCAACTATCCGTATCCTAGTTAGTTACTACTGACAGAAATTGAACTGGACCTGTCATATACCTACAAAGAGTAGGTCGCCAAGAATTTTGCAGAAAGGAACTCTTCTACCAGACTCTCCAAAGCCTGGCCACATCCAAAAAGGCATCCATCACTGTGATGGAATACTTGCCTAGATGAGTGCAGCTGCAACAAAAGATGAGACCACTGAGGATGCTAGAAATCAAACGCTGATGGAGGAAACTCAGCAGGTCTGACTTTTTCAAAGAAAAATGAGTACCATTTTTGACCACAAACTGAAGCTGCTAGAAAAGCTCAGCAGGTCTGGCAGTATCTGAAGAGAAATCTGTTAACCTTTTGGGTCTGGTGACCCTTCCCCAGAACCAGACCTGGAACATCAACTCTGATTTCTGTTCACAGATGTTGCTAGATTTGCTGAGTTTTTCCAGCAGAATTTGGCTTTTTGATTTACAGCATCTGAAGTTCTTAATATTTTTGTTCTGATGTTTTGGTGTCATTAGGGCGAAGCCTGCTTTATTGGCAAACATTCACATTGTAGTAGTGAAGGGAATAAACAAGTATCATCTGCAAGGTGCACTAGTCTCCTTTTTCAGAACACCTTCCTAACCTCTACCCCTCTTTTTTTTTAGAATGCCTAGCAGTAAGCTCCCTTCAAGTTGCACATCAACCTGATTTTTAAAACTCTATGCCAATTCTAGCCTAGAGCTCACTATCTAGTTGTGCTGTGGGTGTTCCTTAAAATAACAACTAGTATTTTGAAGACCGTTCCCCTCCTCTGGCCTGGCCCCAGCAGGTAGCAAAAGCTGCCCTAAACAAACATCTATGTTCCCAGGCAGAGGATTGATTTGTAGCATCACTGTCAGAAGGAACTCTAGCTTTTGAATGTAAGCCCAGAACTGGAGTAGAAATGAGCCTATATTCAGATTTCATGCTTATAGACTTAGTGCCCTCTTTGGAGCTGATGTGGTCTGCTATTTTATGTAAAAATATCCTGCCGCAAGGTGCTCCTAAAGGAAGTCTGTGTTCAGCAATTCACTTAAAGCCTCTGCACTCTTGTTTCTGAATATGCATTAACACTTTGAATTTCTGCATTCAGGTTAATATGCATTATTTGAGCATTTAATGACTTGGTATTTTTTACTTGTACAGTGCAAATGTTAAATGTGTTGTGTAGATTTTAACTCTGCAATGTTCTCCAGTAATAGAATTTTGTGGTTCTTGATGCAGATACTAAAGTAGCTAGGTAAGTATTCTGGTTGTGTACAGAACAATGGTATTTCTTTGTAAATGTTTGGAGGGTAGTAACTTTGTTTGTAGTAAATAGCATTTTGTAGTCTTTTGGTGAACTTGATATCGATTTGCTTTTAATTTTTCTTACCCTTAGGTTGATAAACTTGATGCTTCAGATAGCTTGAGAAAAGATGAAGACCAAGTGGCTGAACCAGCTCCTCTAGTATTTGGTAGGTTTGATTAGTTAAGCTGTAATGCATAACAATTCTATTCTAGTTCCGATATCCCTGAATTTAGAATCTGCCCAATAATTCTGGGTTACTTGTAAAGTGAGCCAGATTTGTTCTCTTCCAGTTGATGTACCCAAAGCTCTGACCTGGCCTACATCCAACTACAGTTGTTAGAAAAGCACAGCATCTGAGCAGGGGATGTGCCATTTTGGGCAGCAGCCCTTCCTTGAACATTATTCTGAAGGGCTTATGCCCAAAATGTTGAATTTTGTCCTCCCTGGATGCTGCCTGACCTGCTCTGCTTTTCCAGCACCACATACTTGACTCTGATCTCTAGCATCTGTAGTCCTCACTCTCTCCCATGTGTAACTGCAGTCTTGTTGATTGACTCCTTTTTATACTTGTTCTAGCTTTTTTAAATAGTTCTTTTATTCTACTTCACATTGGACCATAACTAGACTTAAGTCTTGTCCAAAGCCAAAAAAACTTTATCTAGGAGATAAACTGGCAGTGCACAGCAAGGTAGTAATTTCATGTTTTGCACTGACCTTTTGAACAATAAATAGGCCATGATCTGATAGGTTTCTCCTGATCGAGAAGGCAGCTTTTCAGTTACCAAAATTGTTTCCATGAGATGTCCAAAACCTGCTGCTGCTGTTAACTCAGTCAATTTGTATTCTGATTTAAACACTCTTTTTGTGCTTGTTACTAGTGTTACAACATGGCAGTAAACACTTCCGCTAATTAAACCAAGGGCACAAAAGCCCACCTGTCCAAAATCTATTCCAGTATGAGTGACAACTACCCAAATGCCACTTTTTAAAGAAAAGCAATTTTCAACTCTAAAAGGAATGCTAATCAACAACTATTTATAACTAAGCCTCCTTTCTCTTTGAAGATTTGTTATCTACCCCATTCCATAACCGTATACTGATCCAATAAGCCCCTATTAAATTTATACCAGCTGTATTTTCAAAACCAAACAGCAGCTGTCATCCCCAGTGTTTATCTTCCTGCTTGTAGACCTCCCCTGGGTTGTCTCTGGTCTTTTGCTGCAAAGATGTTTCATATGATACTTTTGTGAGTGGTGATTAGTGGTCTTTCAAATGGCAGATGGTGCTCTTTTTGGCTAACTCCAAAATGCCTGCTTTTTATACCCTAAACATTGATCATCTCACTGGTTCAATGTTATCAAAACAGTAAAATTTCAAATTCAATTGGTTTTAGTATCTTGGGGCATAATTTAACCATTTAAATTCAAGCTGCTGAGAAAACAATTGGTATCAAGGTTACAGCCAAAATGTTAATCTTTCAATTTTCCAGCAGTGATATGACAGGTGCTTGCCAGCTTTAAGGGTACAGTATCTGCCTTCAACTTAACACTATTTGCACTCTGCAGCACATTCAACTAAGTTTAATCTATATTCACAATCTGTATTCCTGCATCTTCACTTCCAAGCTCAGCTATCTGAGCTCCTAACTCTATGAATAGTGAACCTTGTCCATAAATGAATCTGTATTACTTTTGATTCTTTTTCCCCTTCCAGACCTCCTTACCACTTTTGGTAGATCCACAATTGTGGTCTGAGCAGTGATTCTAGTTCCTAAATTTAGGTTTGTGCTTTGGGCCAAAAGAGAAATGGCAGTGAGTTGCCTTGTTTTGCAAAGGTGGGTATGTAAGATCAGGTTTCCTGTAACTCCTTGATCAATAGATCTGGGCTGAAGAGAAACAATACTGAACAGGATTTGAGGATTGCTGTGTTAGCTCAGTATTCAAACTGATTTTAGAAATTCCTGTATATTGAAGTCTGTATAGATATTGATTTGCTGAGCTTGAATATTTTAAATTTGTAAAAGGGCTCACCAGTGACCAGATCTAATGTATTATCTGTTTAACTTTGTTTTGCCTTGTGATTTTCTAGGTCAGCAGTTAATGTTGACAGCAGGTTCCACTGCAGTCCCTCCTCAGCCTGGCTATGCTTATGGTTATCCAGCTGGCTATGCTCAGCCTGCTTATGGCTTCAACATGTAGAATCCACATCACGTCAACTTCACCATTGCTACCCCTGAATCTTCATGAAAAATGTACGACCGTCATAGAGCACAGGATTACAGCCAAACACTTCCTCTGCAGCATGAAGATTTTATAAAGGACTTCTGTTATTTTATTTATTACACTCTTACATTTCAACTTCAATGTAGCTTTTTTAAAAACCGTATTTAGGAACTACAAACTGTTGAGGCACTGACTTAAAGATTAAGACAAGTATTAACTAGTTTATTGAATCTAGTCATGAATATTTCCAATAGGTTGGTTGCCATCTTTTGTTTTCAAGCTGGCAGCTTAGTGCAATGTGGATGGTTTTTTTTGCCCCCACACTCCTCTCCCCAACCTGTGTAAAGCTTGCCCTCAATGAGATGAGTAATGGTACTGATGGCAGTGTTCAGATAATCCCAGGGAGATTAAACTTGGAAGTTTACTTTGCCAGTATCTGCATGTTTTGCCAATATGTAATGCTAAAGGTGAAGTTGGAAGGTGAATGCAGGATTTTTTGCGTTCCTAGTTGGTGCAGAACTGAATTCACTAGTCACTTCATGTGAAAGCGTTCTATCTTCTGTGGGTGGAGCACTCTGTTCTGCATCAGTTCAGGCCTCCATGCAAAGAAAGGGTGTGTGCCACTTGTTTAAAATATTGTGCCTAATGTAAAATTTATGGTAAGGAGCTTTTGTTGCTAATCATGAATATTAGGTTTAATAGAATGTAAACCCATGTCAGTCAGCACTTTGGTTGAAGTTTCTGAATCTCTTGAAATATTTCATACCTCTGGCAAATTTATTGAAAAGGCAGTTAGTTGCAGGCCATCTTGTAATGGAACTAATTGGATTCAGTCCAGAATGTTGGTTATAGTGGTGACATGTATTTAAAGGGAAATTGTGCTGGAAAATCTTCAACAGCAATGGTATTGTGAATATTACTTTGTACAGTTGTACTAACCTATTGAGTTAGCTAAAAGAAATGGATGTGCATTGGACTTCCCACATAACCCCCCCCTGCTGCCCTCGCCATGTCACCAGAGGGATAAATAAAGTTTACATATGTCTCATGACACCACTATGCTGAGTAATTCATTGTCTCCATGTTACTAGATGTGCAGAAATGTTAGCCTGCTATTAGTTGAAGCCACTTATAGAAGCATTTGGAGTATGTGGACACTGGGCAGTGATAATGGGGTAGTTTAATTTGGTTTTAACCTAAATCTTTTTGGGAATCCAATTTTAAGATACATTTTTGCAATGTTGGTTTTAATAAAGATGTGGAAATGTCAGTGGACTGGAGTTGCCAAAGTCACAAATCACATGACACCAGGTTATCATCCAACCAGTTTATTTGGAGCAGTAAGGTTTTGGAGTCTCTGCACTTCAGGCAGCTAGAGGAAATGTACTTCAAACAACTTACAAATTCTATCTCCCTTGATCTTTTATATGATCCTTTATCATAAATTAAAGTATATATTCTCTCTCTCTGCCTGAGGAAGTACTGGTTTCAAATAAACCTGTCATGTGATTTTTGGTTTTAACAAATTAATTTCATCAGACTTAGTCAAGTGTGGTGTTGGAAAAGCAGTCAGGAAGCATTTTGAGCAGGAGTTGACAACGTTTTGGGCATAAGCTCTTCATGGGGAAGGATGAAGGGCTTACACTTGAAACATTGACTCCGACCCTTGGCTGCTGCCTGTGTGCTTTTCCAGTACTACACTCTGACTCTGATCTCCAGCATCTGCAATGTTCACTTTCTATGCAAGACAAGTTTGGGAGAAAGTTATAAATATTTTATGCTTCTCATTCACTACAAATGCCTTTTTAGGTAATTATCAGTGACAACAGCTTGGTAAGAATGCACTGTTAATAAGCCAGTAAGATGGGTAATGAGACTGCAATATCTGAGTAGCTTCTGACTTCAGCTGAAGTAATTAACTTGACCAATCTTCTAACAGATCCACTTGTATTCTATTTAGTCTAACTAATAACTGGCAGTGTGGTGGGGGTGGCTGTTGGCCAGCTATAAATGATAGCTAGAGAATACCTAACAAATGGCTTTTGTTTCGTGATTTTTGTGGTTTTAATTGTTCTGGGAGATGCATTTAGTTTTGCAGTTGTCAGCAATGGATATGCTAGTGTTTTTATGCACTTATATTCTTTGATAAGCTGGGCATTGAGTTTGACTACACAATTCCTGGCACACTCCATACTAAAAGTTTAGGCTGAATGGTTATAAGCCATTCCTTGCTTGGTTTCATCCTTTATTCTGATCCAAATTGGGTGAGAAAATTGTAGTAAACAATGACAAAAGACCAGGCTACGTTAAGGACAAAAGGGTAACTAGAGAGCAAATAGCCCCTCAAAGAAGTAAGGTACCCTTGTGTGGAGCTGCAGGAAATAAAGTACTTTACACCAGTATTTACTGTGAAAAAGGGCATGGAAGAGATGGAATCTAGAAGTAGATGACATCTTGAAAAATCTCCATTAGAGGAGGAAATGCTGGACGGCCTGAAACTCGAGTGATAATCCCCCAGGACCTGATCAGGTACCCTAGAACTCCTGAGAGGCTAGGAAGTGATTGCTGGGCTTCCTGCTGAGATATTTGTATCATCAATAGTCAAGTGAGGTGCCAGAAGACTGGAGGTTGGCTAATGTGGTGCCATATTTAAAGGTGGTAAGCACAAACCAGGGAACTATAGACCAGTGAGCCTGACATCAGTGGTGGGCAGGTTGTTGGAGGGAGTCCTGAGGGACAGGATGTACATATATTTGGAAAGGCAAGGCCTGATTATGGATAGTCAACATGGCTTTGTACATGGGAAATCATGTCTCAAACTTGGTTTTTACTTCAAAAAAAAACTCAGGATTGAGGGCAGGATGGTGGACATGATCTATATGGACATCAGTAAGGTGTTTGACAAGGTTCCCCATGGGAGACTGGTGAGCAAGGTTAGATCTCTTGGAATACAGAGAACTAGCCATTTGGGTACAGAAATTACTCAAAGGTAGACAGGGTGGTGGAGGGTTTTTCAGATGAGCATATGAGGTATAGTTATTAGGTTTGCAGATGACTCCAAAATTGGAGGTGTAGTGGACAGCAAAGAGGGTTACCTCCGATTACAATTGGAATTTTGATCAAATGGGCCAATGGGCTGAGAAGTGGCAGATGGCACTTAATTTAGATAAATGTGAGGTGCTGCAATTTTGGAAAGCAAATCTCAGCAGGACTTGTACACTTAATGGTATGGTCCTGGGAGTGTTGCTGAACAAAGACCTTGGAGTGCAGTTTCATAGCTCCTTGAAAGTGGAGTCGCAGGTAGATAGGATAGTGAAGGCATTTGGTATGCTTTTATTGTCAGAGGATTGAATACAAGAGTTGGGAGGTTATGTTGCAACTGTATGGAACATGGGTTAGGCCACTTTTGCAATATTGGTCTGCAATTCTGGTCTCTTTCCTAAAGGAAGGATGTTCTGACCCTTGAAAGGGTTCAGAAAACATTTAAAAGGATGTTGCCAGGGTTGGAAGATTTGAGTTAGGGAGAAGTTGATTAGGGCTGTTTTTCCCTGGAATGTCAGGTGACTTTAGATTTACAAAATCATGAGGCATGGAGAGGGTGAATAGACAAGTCTTTCTCTGGAATGGGGAGTCCAGAACTAGAGGGCACAGGGCTAGTGAGGGGAAAGATCTAAAGACCTGAGGGGCAACTTTTTCATGCAGAGTGGTGAATGTGTGGAATGAACTGCCAGAGGAAGTGGAGGTTGGTACAATTACAACATTTTAACAGGCCTCTGGAGGGGTATATGAATAAGGGTTTGGAGGGATATGAGCTGGGTGCTGGCAGGTAGGATTAGAGTGGATTGAGATATCCAGATGGCATGGACAAGGGCTGAATGATCTTTGTGCTATACATCTCTAGCACTCCAGTCCACACCCACCCTCAACCCAGCCAGCCTCATTTTCTCCCCCCCCCCCCCCCCCCCTCTGCATTTACCTCTGACTAATGCACCTATGTATGCATGCCTGGACACTGGGCAATTTAGCATAGCCAGTTCACCTAACCTGCACATCTTTGGACTGTGGGAGGAAATCCAAGCAGACATTGAGAATGTGCAAACTCAACAGACAGACAGTTGCCAGAGGTTGGAATCCAATCTGGGACCCTGGTGCTGTGAGGCAGCAGTGCTAATCACTAAGCCACCGTGCTGGTTAAGTATATGAATAGGAAAGGTTTAGAGGAATATGGGCTAGGAGCTGGCAGGTAGGGCTAGTTTACTTGGGGATTATGTTCAGCATGGACTGGTTAGATCAAAGGCTCTTTGTGCCATATGACTGTGTGTACAACAGCTTGCATCTGTTTGGACCACTTATTTCTCAAGGTACTTCACAGGAATCAGTCAATTTACAAACCAGGAACAAGTACAGGCCACTTGAGCCATCCGGTTTGCTCTCAGATGGTGGCTGATTTTGAGTTTAATGCCATTTTCAGTTTGGCAGAGCTCCACTAAACCAGGAGAAACTGAGGACTGGAGATCAGTGTGGTACTAGAAAAGCACAGATCAGGCAGCAGCTGAGGAGCAGGAGAGTTGAAGTTTTGGAAATAAGCCCTTCAGGCATGTGGGCAAAATCAAATTTTTCTACCACCCCTACATTTCTGATGATGGGGTTCTGTGTGAAACATCGATTCTGCTGCCTGATCTGTGCTTTTCCAGTACCCCACTTTTTGCTTGTATTAAACTAGTTGAACAAAGTTTGGTTAGAGTTTTTTAACTTAAAAAAAAATCTTTTGAGGTAAGGGAGGCAGATTTTAGGAATTTTGATCTTGACAGCTGTCAGTAGTCCAGTGCCTAATATTTGTGGCAGAGGCCAGTTTGTGCACCTAACCTGGAAGGTGACTAACTGAGGGACTTAAGAACTAGAGTAACAAAGTAGTAGCTTCCAGTTGGGTATAGAGAATGAGTGGAGTGACTGCAGAGGGTTATGCAGTTCGGAATGAATTTATTCTGCACCCATAATTTGAATTGAATTTGTCACATGTACCAAGGCACAGTGACAAGCTTTGTCTTGTGAGCAATGCTAGCAGATCAGAGTTGCATATTTAGTAAATAGGTAAAAAGCAACAATAACAAAAACAGGTACAGGTGAATGTTAAGAATCTGAGTCCATTCACTATTCTAATAGTAGGGTAGAAACTGGTGTGAAACTGGCTGGTGCATGTGTTCATTCTCCCTGTACCTTCTCCCTGATGGTAGAGGCTGTAGAAAAGCATTGCCAGGGTGGGATGGATCGTTGAGAATGTTGGCGGCCTTTCCTTGACAGTGGGCCTGGTAGATGGATTCTGTAGATGGGAGGCTGGCCTTTTGTGATTGTCTGTCTGGGCCGAGTTCACCACTCTCTGTAACCGTCTCCAATATTGAATGGACAGTTGCCATACCAGGTAGTGATACATCCAGACAGAATGCTCTCTGGTACACCTATTAAAAAGTTGGCAAGAGTATTTATCTACGAGTCCAAGAATGCTTGTTGATGGTCACTCTCTCCTTGTTCCACTTCTGACGTTCTGCAGGATGTTACTCATGCCCCCTACACATTAACAGCAATGAGTTCCTTTGTTTTGCCAGCATTGAGAGCTAGATTGTTCTCTCTGCACTATTCTCCAGGTCTTCCCCTTGTCTAGTCTGCTTCATCACTAGCTGAGATTTAACCTATGGTGGCATCCTCAGCGAACTTGTAAATGGCATTAGTCTGGTATTTGATGCAGCAGCATTGAGTGTTAGTGACCATGAAATATTGTCCCCAATCTTCACTGGCCTGTGGGTCAGGAAACTGAGGATCCAGTTGCAGAGTGGGGCTTAATCAGCGATTACTAAGTTTAGTAATCCGTCTCAAGGGGATAATAGTGTTAACTACAGTTCAACTTTCAATGAGTAGGATTCTTACGTTAGATATTCTGTCAAGATGTTCTAGGGAGGAGTGAAGGGCAACTGATATGGCATCTGACATGGCTCTGTTGGTTAAATAGGCAAATTGGAGTGGATCAAAAGTAGTGATTTAATGCCATGACCAGCCTTTCAAAGCACTTCATGACCACCAATGTAAGGGCCACTGGGTGGTAGTCATTGAGACATGCTGCATGAGCTGCCTTAAGTACAGGGATGATGCTGGCTCTTTTATCACAGGCAGGGACAGTGGCCTGCTGCAGGAGAGATTGATCTGTGCATGCTCTGTGTGCACAGCCTGGTACTCCGTCTGGTCTCATCGCTTTCCTTGGATTCACACGAAGGAAAACTGATCTGACCTCTGATGCAGAGACTGTTTGGGATAGGTTTGTCAGGACTTGTCGGAATAGATGTTACCTCTCTCTTCCGAAATTCTGCTCAAAGCGAGCATAGAAGGCATTGAGACAATCTGGGAGGGATATATCATCGTCGATCTTGGTCATGTAGTTTGCTAACTTGTCACAGAGCTACAAGTGAAGTAAAATGCAGAGAATTGAAGATGTGTACATGCTAGCTGTGATTCCACATTTTGATGGAAATGGATTTTCTTTGCTTTTCAAAGATCCAAAGTGCAAAGCCAGCAGCCGCTGATCTTCACCCAACAGCACTTGTCTTCCAGTGTTACTGAGTATCCATGCAGGCAATTAATCCAAAAACCGTTCTGAATGAATCTCAATTTCTAAACCGCAATGTGTACAAATACCAATTGTAGCAGATAAAGGTGCAAAGCCAGAAATGTGTCTTGTAAGTTTGTAATGAAAATAAACCGGGAAATGGTGCCTCATTCCCTCCCCAAACTGCCACCACACATTGCTTTGGGTGTATTGTGATTATGTCGAACTCATTATAATGCTAATACACAAAGGGCTGTTGTGTAGTGGTGGTGTTCCTATCTCTGGACCAGGAGCCCAGGTTTCAAGTCCTCCTTGTACCAGAGGTTCAGTAACATATCTGAACAGGTTGGTAAGCACAGCTTGGTGATATGCAAGTATTTATGGAGTTCCAGTTTGCATTGTTGTCATCTCAGCTGGGGATTGTGCCATCAGCTGTAAATCTCTAGTGGCTATAAGTTCACAAGTTTTAACAGGAGGTTGAAGCCTGTCAAGAACATTTTCAATGAGAACCACAGGCAAGGTTTCAATGTATCTGTTAATGGGGGTTAGTATCACTTGTGGCAATTAAGTAATCAATTTTGAGCTATGTATAAGGCACACTCCTACATTTTGTCACTTAAATCACAATGAATCATTATGTAGCCAAAATATGGCAAACAGTTCCATTAGAAATGTTTTTGAATACCTGCCAAAGGACACGGTGTACCTTTTTATCAATGTAGCTTTGTATAGAACTTTCCAAGGATTGAGTCTGTCTCTAACATTTTGATCCTATGGTGAGATACCTAATGACTGCATGTTGGTGTAAGATAATTGTGGTTAAATAGTTAAACACACCATGCTAAAGACACTTGCGATGCAGTGGCAATGTCCCTCCCTCTGCACTGGAAGGTCTGGGTTAAAGTCCCACGTGCCCCAGTTATGATTTTATAACATGACCCAACAGGTTGATTTAACAGTATGTGGATTTAACAGTACCTAATAGAAGGTGCCAAACTTGACCTACTGTTGGGAAATAAGGCGGGGCAGGTGATAGAGTTGTCCGGGGGCGAGCACTTTGGGGGCAGCAACCATAATTCTATTAGATTTAACATAGTGGTGGAAAAGGATAGACCAGATCTAACAGTTGAAGTTCTAAATTGGAGGAAGATTAGTGGTGCTGGAAAAGCGCAGCCGTTCAGGCAGACGTCCGAGGAGCAGTAAAATCGGCATTTCGGGCAAATTTATTGTAGCAGATAAAGGCACAAAGCCAGAAATGTGTCTTGTAAGTTTGTGTATTAGCATTTCAGAGAACACCTCTGGGACACCCGGACCAACCAACCCAACCACCCTATGGCTCAACATTTCAACTCCCCCCTCCCACTCCACCAAAGATATGCAGGTCTTTGGACTCCTCCATCGCCAGACCACAACAACACGACGGTTGGAGGAAGAGCGCCTCATCTTCTGCCTAGGAACCCTCCAACCACAAGGGATGAACTCGGATTTCACCAGTTTCCTCATTCCCCCTCCCCCCACCTTGTCTCAGTCAAATCCATCGAATTCAGCACCGCCTTCCTAACCTGCAATCTTCTTCCCGACCTCTCCGCCCCCACCCCAGTCTGACCTATCACCCTCACCTTGACCTCTTTCCACCTATCACATTTCTGACGCCCCTCCCCCAAGTCCCTCCTCCCTACCTTTTATCTTAGCCTGCTGGACAAACTTTCCTCATTCCTGAAGAAGGGCTTATGCCCGAAACGTCGATTCTCCTGTTCCCTGGATGCTGCCTGACCTGCGCTTTTCCAGCAACACATTTTCAGCATGTGGGAAATCATGTCTCTCAAACGTGAGTTTTTTTTGAAGAAGTAACAAAGAAGATTGAGGGCAGCACAGTAGATGTGATCTATATGGATTTCAGTAAGGCGCTTGGCTAGGTTCCCCATGGGGGACTGATTAGCAAGGTTAGATCTCATGGAATACAGGGAGAACGAGCCATTTGGATACAGAACTGGCTTAAAGGTAGAAGACCGAGGGTGGTGGTGGAGGGTTGGTTTTCAGACTGGAGGCCTGTGACCAGTGGAGTGCCACAAGGATCGGTACTGGGTCTGCCACTTTTCATCATTTATATAAATGATTTGGATGTGAGCATTTCGGAATGGCATGGAGTACTGCAGGGATCAGTACTGGGACTGCAGCTTTTTTATCATATATGTTAATGATATAGAAGATGATATTAGCAAATTTGCTGATGATACTAAGCTGGGTGGCAGGGTGAAATGTGAGGAGGATACAGGGTGACCTGGACAGGTTAGGTGAGTGGTCAGATGCATGGCAGATGCAGTTTAATGTGGATAAATGTATGGTTATCCACTTTGGTGGCAAGAACAAGAAGGCAGATTACTACCTAAATGGAATCAATTTAGGTAAAGGGGCAGTACAAAGAGATCTGGGTGTTCTTGTTCACAAGTCAATGAAGGTAAGCATGCAGGTACAGCAGGTAGTGAAGAAGGCTAATAGCATGCTGGTCTTCATAACAGGAATTGAGTATATAAACAAAGAGGTTTTTCTGCAGCTGTACAGGGCCCTGGTGAGACCACACCTGGAGTATTGTGTGCAGTTCTGGTCTCCAAATGTGAGGAAAGACATTCTGGCTATTGAGGGAGTGCAGCGTAGGTTCACGAGGTCAATTCCTGGAATGGCAGGATTACCTTGCGCTAAAAGACTGGAGCGACCTAGGCTTGTATACCCTTGAGTTTAGAAGACAGAGGGGATCTGATTGAGACATAAGATTATTAAAGGATTGGACACTCTGGAGGCAAGAAACATGTTTCCGCTGATGGGTGAGTACCGAACCAGAGGACACAACTTAAAAATACGGGGTAGACCATTTAGGACAGAGATGAGGAGAAACTTCTTCACCCAGAGAGTGGTGGCTGTGTGGAATGCTCTGCCCCAGAAGGCAGTGGAGGCCCAGTCCCTGGATTCATTTAGGAAAGAGTTGGATAGAGCTCTCAAGGATAGTGGAATCAAGGGTTATGGAGATAAGGCAGGAACAGGATACTGATTTAAGGATGATCAGCCATGATCATATTGAATGGTGGTGCAGGCTCGAAGGGCAGAATGGCCTACTCCTGCACTATTGTCTATTGTATATTTAGTAAGTTTGCTGATGACACCAAAATTGGAGGTGTAGTGGACAGCGAAGAAGGTTATCTCAGATTACAATGAGATCTTGATCAGATGGACCAATGTGCTGAGCATTGGCAGGTGGAGTTTAATTTAGATAAATATGAGGTACTACATTTTGGGAAAGCAAATCTTAGCAGGACTTAACATTAATTGTATAAAGTCCTAGGGAGTGTTGCTGAACAAAGAGATCTTGGACTGCAAGTTCATAGCTCCTTGAAAGTAGAGTCGCAGGTAGATAGGATACTGAAGAAGGCTTTCCTTTATTGGTCAGAGTATTGAGTACAGGAGTTGGGAGGTCATGTTGTGGCTGTACAGGACATTGGTTAAGCCACTGTTGGAATATTGCATGCAATTCTGGTCTCCTTCCTATCGGAAAGATGTTGTAAAACTTGAAAGGGTTCAGAAAAGATTTACAAGGATGTTGCCAGGGTTGGAGGATTTGAGCTATAGGGAGAGGTTGAACAGGATGGGGCTGTCTTCCCTGGAGCGTCGGAGGCTGAGGGGTGACCTTTTATAGAGGTTTATAAAATCCTGAGGGGCATGGATAGGATAAATGGACAATGGAGTGGGGGAGTCCAGAACTAGAGGGCATAGGCTTTGGGTGAGAGGGGAATGGAATGAGCTGCCAGAGGAAGTGGTGGAGGCTGGTCCAATTGCAACATTTAAAAGGCATTTGTATGGGTATATGAAAAGGAAGGGTTTGGAGGGATATGGGCCAGGTGTTGGTAGGTGGAACTAGATTGGGTTGGGATATCTGACCGGTGTGGAAGAGTTGGATGGAAGGGTCTGTTTCTGTGCTGTTCACCTCTATGACTCTAACAATATACGTCATACAATTCTGGGTAGTCTGGCCTAATCGTTGTGTTCTGCCATTTACTGATAAATCACTAATGAATGTCCATTTAAGAAATTCTATGTCACTGGTCCTGGGCTCTGTGTGGCTGATGAGCCTGATCCTAGATCCAAATCCAGGAGGTGGTCCTTAGCTTTGTGATCACTGGCATTCCTCTTTTCAATACTTTCTCTTGCCAACATGTTCCCAAAGAATTGTACCTTCAGACAGGAGATTCCTCCAAGCCCCTTTCCTCCTCAGTAAGGGTCTTGTGAATGTTGCCATCGCTATTGTATTTACGTTAAGCCCTCAGGGAAAATTTGAAACATTACTTCTCTCATTGTCTTATTCCCATGCCGCCTTTGAGCTGAGCGAAGATGATTTGCTTTTGGCAGTCAGATTTTGTGCGTCTTTCTATTGTTGTCAGGCACCTTCAAATTCTACTCTTATGAACAGCCATTCTGTGCAGCCAAGTCCAAACAGTCTTCCTACATTAGGGTGATGTATCTGTAGCCATCATCCATCCTTGGGCACATTTTAGTTGGCTCACTAGAGAGGAATAGAGCATACAGCAATATTTTAAGTATAGACAATGATTTCCACTTACATTTCCAAAGGCTATTAGAAATACTTCATTAGGATGTAAGTATTTGTTGACCATTCAGTCTCAAGTCAGGAGTGTGATGGAATACACACCACATGCCTAAGATTACAAATACAATCCCAACTATACTCGTCATCGTCGTCCAAGGCAAAGCAGCCTTTTCATTTGTATCACATTTCCCCAACCCCACCATGGTCACTCAGTGTGACTTATGCACTGTAGAAACTCACCAATGCTCTTTTAAACAATGCCTTCCAAACTTCATGTCTGTTTATCATCTAGAAGGACAAGAATAGCAGAGAAACACCACTTGCAACCACCTACAATTCTGACTTACAAGTGTATGACTATTCTTTCACTGTCCCTGGGTCAAAATCCTCGAACTCCCCCTCTAACAGTACTGTCTGTCTGTAGTTCAAACAGGCAGCTCCCACCACCTTTTGAGAACCAGCTAGCAATGGTCACATCTGAAGTGAATAGCGGGGTGGAGGGTAATAACTTCTTACGTTTGTGTCTCCTCGCACAGACTTTCTTTGGGACAATTGATGTGTAGTTTTTGTTATGGCAACATTACAAGCAATTTGTCAAATTTTTGAATTTTTTTTAAATTAGTTGCTTAATGTGGGGTAGTGCTAATGTGAAAAAGTGACTGAGCAAGTGGAATTGCATTAGTGGAAAGTAGGATTTTCCCAACAGTATAATTCTGTGAGCAATCCAACTTTAAGTGAAACCTGAGGATGTATATAGTCCAGAGAGTGAAGTGTGCAAATTCATTGATCAGTTTCACACTGAATAAGATGAACATCAGATTAATGGGAGAGGAGCCCTTCTGTTAAGGCTGATTCAAAGACTGCATTTCAAAGAATATTTTTTATGTTTTGCTCACTTAAACTGCACTTATTCAACATAATAGCAATGACAAAGTGTATTCATAGTTAAATGTTCTGGATGGTGCTTACTTTTGTTTGCTTTTCTGTTTTGCAAGGTCTCTCTTGCGCGTGCTCTCACTGTCTCCGTCTCTGTCCACACCACCTTGAATTGACCATTCTCTGCAGTGTCAAATAGCTAAAAGATCAATTACCTGAGAGCTCAAATTTTAAATAACTTCCTGAAGAGCCTTGCACTGTGCTTAGTTTGGAATTGGCATGTACAGCTTTCCACTGAGACTTCAATAAATGGGAGGCAGAAATCATTGCAGGGATATGATGTAAAACTGGGGGGAGGCTCTAACTGAATTCTTAAGAGCTGCAGAGACATGGTTGAAATCCCCAATCCCTCTGTTCTGGGCTATTTCCTTGCAACACTGACTTGATATTCTGTAATCGGTGAAGTTGGTATCGTAATGCTGTGCAAAGTGTAATGCGAATGCAAATTTTAACATGCCATATTCTAAGATGTAGAAGGGGTTCTAAGATGTAGCTATATGTTCCTTTCATGGTAAGGACTGGACGTAAATTAGGGCCATTTGGAGGAGAGTGGGGGGGAAAGTGCAGGTTTGGGATGTGCTTAAATTTCCAGTTCCAACATGAACATTGTGTGAAATTTGCCGTTTTAATTATATAATTTTGACGTTTTGAAGTCTGCTATTGAAAGTATGACCATGTGCTATTTGCAACCTGTCCTCTGTCTGTCTGAAATGTATACTACCTCATGCCTTAATTCCATGGGTCCTCAACAATGGTGGTGAAAGGAGGTTTAAGGACACAGGCTAAATAATAATAGCATTTCCAGGGTAAAAGAGAAACTGACCATAACTTACTTCCCTTGCACAGAGCAAGTGATTTAAAAATTCAAGTTACGTTTCTTCGATGATATTGGGTGCAGTTCAAGGTTCCATCCTTCACCTTCAAATTTAATCTCCCGACACCAAAAGGAAACCAGTTTGCTTTGACCTTCCTTGGCTCCAATGATACCTTCCCAGCCATTCCTCGGAGCTTTTCCATTATTGTAAGACAAGGGCATTGGATATGAAGTGAGCATTTAAACAACCTGCTGTCAGCTGTGAAAGACTAACTCTGATGTTGGTTTATAAAGAATCTTTACAGATTATTGAGCTGTCCAACTCAGCTGCCCCTGAGTGATTCTCAGAGTAAACAAATCACTTTCTGTCCTCTAATATCTGTGATACTTGCACATTCTGAACCTCTTCACTTAGTGAGCAGTTCAGAGGAATGTTACTGTGGGACTGGAGTCACATGGAGACCAGATCAGGTATAGATGACATGTTTCCTTCTAACTAACCCTGGTCAACCAGATTAGTATTTGCAACAATCTGGTCGTTCCATGGTTATCACAGCCAATCAGATTATTCCAGATTGAATTAACTGAATCCGAATTTGAGCTGCCTTGTTTTGAACGGTAGGCCGCTATCATGAACTTGACACTAATGCACATTACACAATACGGTCTGAAAAAACTCCAGATGTTGTTTCTGCCATTTGCAAAGAACGTCC
The DNA here is from genome assembly GCF_004010195.1 of Chiloscyllium plagiosum. NCBI lineage: Eukaryota > Metazoa > Chordata > Chondrichthyes > Orectolobiformes > Hemiscylliidae > Chiloscyllium > Chiloscyllium plagiosum. Next base: position 4,046,483 of record NC_057734.1, on the reverse strand, counting down.
ATTTCATTCTTTTAGTTAAATGTTTCCCTTTCCTCTGTTCAAACAGTGGAATATTTCCACCATTTGCCTTAATCTTGAAAACTCAGCATATAGAGAGACACTAAATTTAAATTTCTCCATTCCAATGAAAAAGCCTCAATTGTTTTCAAGCCTTCCCTCACGGCATACCCCCTCCTCCATGCCCGTCCTGTCTCTAATAGCTCCCAGACCCACGCCTCCAGGGGGAAGGGAGGTCCATTGGTCTTCACTTCCTGAACCATGATGGTGCATCCCTCAAGAGAGAAAGTGAGGGCTGCAGATGCTGGGAACAGGAGAATCGATGTTTCGGGCATAAGCCCTTCTTCAGGAATGAGGAAAGTCTGTCCAGCAGGTCAAGATAAAAGGTAGGGAGGAGGGACTTGGGGGAGGGGCATTGGAAATGCGATTAGGTGGAAAGAGGTCAAGGTGAGGGTGATAGGTCAGAGGGGTGGGGGCGGAGAGGTCAGGAAGAGGTCAGGTGCATCCCTAAGCCAATTAATTAACCCTGATGAAGGGCTTATGCCTGAATTGTCGATTCTCCTGCTCCTTGGATGCTGCCTGACCGGCTGTGCTTTTCCAGCAACACACTCTCGACTCTGATCTCCAGCATCTGCAGTCCTCACTTTCATCTAGCCATGTTGTACTCTATATCCTTATTCATAAAGCTGTGAACACTGTATCCTTTATTTATTGCTACTCCACTGCCTTGCCACCTTCAATGATCTGTGTGCAGTTACATCCAGCTCCCTCTGCTCTGCACTCCCTTTTTGAATTGTGCCCATTATTTGATAGTCTTTCAAAATTCTTTCTACCAAAATGCATAACCTCACTCTTCTCAGCATTGCATTGACCACCATCTGCCACCTATCCACCCACTCCTTCAACTTGTCAATGTTCTGTGGGAATTTCACACTGTCTTCCTTCACAGTTTACAAATCTTCCAGCTGAGCTAACAAAACGTTTTGGAATGTCTCTGAAAGATCTGCCAATTTCCCTTTGTTTAAAATGCTGTATTTCCTACACTAGGTGGCGGTATTTTCCACCTTATATTTTGCCTAACACCTGAAGTTCCAATTTGCAACCAGTTAATCAGTTTGTCACAGTTGCAGAGTCTGTTTCTATCTAATCATTGTCATTTTAGTCTAGTTCTGTATACTTCTATTTCAACCTTGTCCTCTTGGTCAGAATGAAAATGCAACAAAGTGTTCACTAATACCACCTTTTTTGTGACTTTGTTAAATATTTATTTTGATACAGAATGCTAAGGAAGAATAGAGGCAGAGGGCAAAAGTGAGGACTGCAGATGCTGGAAACCAGAATTTAGGTCAGAGTTGTGCTGGAAACGCACAGCAGGGCAGGCAGCATCCGAGGAGCAGGAAAATCAATGTTTCGGGCAAAAGCCCTTCATCAGGAATAGAGACAGGGAGCCTCCAGAGTGGAGAGATAAATGGGGAGGTGGGGCTGGGGAGAAGGTAGCAAAGAGTGCAGTATGGGGATGGGGATGGAGGTGATAGGTCAGAGGAGAGGGTGGAATGGATAGGTGGGAAGGGAGATTGGCAGGTAGGACAGGTCATGAGGACAGTGCTGAGCTGGAAGGTTGGAACTGGGATAAGGTGGGGGGAGGGGAAAATGAGGAAACTGGTGAAGTCCACATTGATGCCCTAATAGAGGCCGAGTTGACCCTGAGTATGTTGCAGACTGGCACATTCCAAGGTCCATGTCTATGTACAAAAGCCTAGGGCAGCTGCTGCCAATGTGCAGTGTGGAAATACCACTGTCTGAGGTGGCCCTGCCAAAATAGGAGGGTCTGTTAAATTTCACTCTCTCCTTTTGTAGCCTTACTGGGAGTGTAAATAATTTTCCTTTTACCTTTAGAAACCTGGATTGAAGCTCAAATGGGGTTTGTCAAAAAGCCTGTATTTTCTGCAAAGTCTGTATAGCCCTGTTTTGCCTTCAAATTATTATAGATAATGTGTGAATAAAGTATATTTTTGAAATTAAAAGTAGGGAAGTGGAAAGACTGAGGGAGTCAAGTGCAGAGCTCAGAGTCCTGGTCACATCTCAAAGTTGACCTTTGTCCTGTTGGGTTTTACAAACCCAATGACACTCTGGCCCCATTAAAACCTCTCTCTGCTAATGCTGTGTGAGGGCCATTGGAGAAATCAGGGCTGGGGGGAGATGATAGTGCAGGTCTGACTCCACTGGAGGGCTAACCCTATGACCAAGGCTAATGTTCTGGGGCCATGAGTTTGAATCCTACCTGTAGTAGCCAGTTTGTTCCATTGGGTGGTCTGGAGGCCTGAGGAGGTCATGGTGCTGTGGCAGTGAGAAAGGGACTTTGAGTGTACATCTGAGGGAGACGGGGAACTTCTTCAAAGTGGGCATCCTTTGGATAGACTTTGCAGTGGAACAAATGTGGTTAGAGACCCTCTGTTTGAGGGCGGTTAGGGACATCTGAGGCCTTGCTAGTGACATCCCCATCCCATGAAAGAATTTAAACCAAGAGCCCTGCAGACCTGACTTCAGTTGCAAACAGAGCCTGTGAAAAGGAGGAGGATTTTTAAAAAAAACACACACAACCCAACCCTTGGTGCTGAATCTCACTTGATGTAACCACATCCCTAACTGCAGCCACTTTAATCAGTAGCTATAGGGACCTCTCTCTGTTGTCCCACCCTCCAAATGCACCCAGCAACTCTTTTTTTTTCTTAAATGCATTCATAGGATGTCGGTATCTCTGGCTAGGCCAGCATTTATTGCCCATCCCTAATTCTCCAGAGGGCAGTTAAGAGTCAACCACATTGCTGTGGGTCTGGAGTCACGTGCAGACCAGACCAGGTAAAGATGGCAGTTTCCTTCCCTAAAGGACATGAGTGAGCCAGATGGGTTTCTCCGACAGTCGATTCATTGCACTCTTAATTCCAAACTTTTTAATTATTGAATTCAAAATCCACCATCTGCTGTAGCAGGATTCAAGCCCAGGTCCCCTGGAATGTTACTGGGCTCTGTGTGTTAATAGTCCAGTGGTAAATTCACTCGATCATTGCCCCACCCCCTCCCCCTCCCCGGTTGACCAGACTGAAAATTTGGGAGTTCATGCAAGATCTGGGGTCACAGCAGGGAACAGACTGTTCTCTGGTGGTTGAGGAAGGACTAATGTCTGGGCTGGGTAAGATGTAGAAACTTATTCCTTGTGCCTCCAACAACGTAGGCATACTGCCCTGTCTGCTGGTTCCATACTGACTGCTGGGTGTTCTTCCATTGTTGATCAGTAGATGGCAGCACTAGAATAAGGTGACTTCATCAGGGATGACATTCGTGTAGAGAGCTAATGCCCGAAACGTTGATTCTCCTGCTCCTCAGATGCTGCCTGAGCTGCTGTGCTTTTCCAGCACTGCACGTTTAGACTCTGCGCGAATGTAATCAGTGTTACAAATCACTGCAATACAGCTCATAAACCTCCAACGGTTCCACTACAAGTAAATGAGCCTGAGCAAGGGGATAAATGTAGAAACCTTTCGTAATGATGGTTGTAGAAAGGGTGATTTTATTTCTGAGGGGTTACATTTCTAACATTCTCGTTGTGTGCATCAGACATTTCACAGATACATGACTCCGAAAGGTTCATGACTCAGCAAGAGCTCATTTGTCCCTTTTGTAGCCTTTCCAGTCAGAAAATGGCATAATCCAGCCACATCCCATTTTCTGGCTTTTTTTATTGCAAAACTATACTTTATTCATAAAATAATTAATCATAAGCACATACAAAAGCATTCTCATTCTTGTCTGTTTAATCTTTCCAGCAAAGAAAGAGAAATGTAAATGATACATTGGAATTTTATGTTGCACCCTGTGTAGTGGCACAAGGGGATTTTTAACTCACACCATATATTAAGGCAAAGAGAGGGTCTTGCAGCTGAATGGGCCCTCATTATCCTTTGGCAGGGAAGCCTTAGACAGTGGTCTTTCCAACAAAAGCTGCCCCAGACTTTAGTGCGTCCCTCAGCATGTTGTTATCGTGAACCTTGGGATGTGCCTGTCAGCAACACTCCGGCAGGATCAACTCCTTGTTCTTGAAGACCAACAGGTTTAGGGCAGATCATAGAGCATCTTTCACCAAATTGATGGTCCTCCAGGTGCAGCCACTGTTTAAGACCATAAGACATAGGAGCAAAAATTAGGCCATTCAGCCTGTTGAGTCTGCTCCACCATTCAATCATGGCTGAACCTTGTTCTCCCACTTTCTCCCTGTAACCTTTGGTCCCCTTGATACTCAAGAACCTACCACTGTCTTAAAGATACTCAATGACCTGGCCTCTGTGGCAGTGAATTCCATAGATTCCCTACTCTCTGGCTGAAGAACTTGCTCCTTATCTCTGTTCGAAAAGGTCTTCCCTTTATTCTAAGGCAGTGTTTTTGAGTCTTAGTCTCTCCTTGCAATGGAAACACCTTCCCAACATTCACTCTGTCCAGGCCATTCAGTATTCTGTATTAGTTTATATTAGATCCTCCTCATCCTTCTAAACTCCATCAAGTATATAGTCAGAGTCCTCAAACATTCCTCATATGTTAAGTCATTCATGGGATGATTCACATGAACCTCCTCTGAACATGCTCCAACACCGGTATATTCTTCCAGAGATATGGAACCCAAAACTGCACACAATACTCTAAAAGTAGCCTGACCCGAGGCTCTGAAATACATCCCAGCTTTTATATTCAAGTCTTCTCAAAATAAATGCTGTCATTACATTTGCCTTCATTCTGGATGTAAGTTTGCTCCCTGAGCTGGAAAGTTCGGTTTCGGACGTTTCGTCACCACGCCAGGTAACATCATCAGTGAAGCACAGGCGTTAGTGACCTGCTTTCTATTTAAGTGTTTAGGTTTCCTTGGGTTGGTGATGTCATTTCCTGTTCTTTTTCTCAGGTGATGGTAAATGGGATCCAAGTCAATGTGTTTGTTGATAGAGTTCCAGTTGGAATGCCATGCTTCTAGGAATTCTCATGCGTGTCTCTGTTTAGCTTGTCCCAAGATGGATGTGTTGTCCCAGTTGAAGTGGTGTTCTTCCTTATCCGTATGTAAGGATACTAGTGAGAGAGGGTCATGTCATTTTGTGGCTACTTGACGTTCGTGTATCCTGGTGGCTAGTGTTTTGCCTGTTTGTCAAATGTAGTGTTTGTTACAGTTCTTCAGCGGAGGCTCACTGATGATGTTACCTAGTGTGGTGACAAAACAGCTGAAAAGGAACCTTGCAGCTCAGGGAATAAACCTACATCCAGAACCTCAACCTGAGCTACAAATCTTCTCAAAGCTCACTATATGCCTTCCTGCCCGTATTTGGCTCTTGCTCTGTAGTGAGTGGCACTCCAAGCGCTGCGCTTGTGGTTTAGTTTTTAAAGGTGATGATGGTTTGTCCCTCCATCAACCTTTCACAGATTGTAACTGGCAGCTCTCCACCATTTGTGAACAAACATGTCCGTAATGTTACCTCTCCCATTTCTACCGCTTCCTTAAATCCATTCTCCGGCCCCTCTCCGATAGCGGGGCTGCTCCATTAAGCCTTCCTGCAAACATCATTCTTCCTTCAGCTTCCTCTATATAGTCATGGGTCAGCGGGAAGGATATATAATGGCATGCGACTGTAGAGACCCCTGCGTTCGTCACATCTGCTTTTCACAGCATCATTCTGAATTCAGAACAAAAACGGGTGATTCAATTTTAAAAAAAAAGAACAACAGCAGAGATTGCTGGAAAAGCTTAACAGGTCTGGCAGCGTCTGTGGAGGGAAATCAGAGTTAACGTTTCCTTTCCTCAGAACCCTTTCTCTCCACAGACACTGCCAGACCTGCTGAGCTTTTACAGCAATTTCTGTTTTTGTTTCTGATTTACAGCATCCACAGTTCTTTCAATTTTTATTGATGAAGAAAAAGACAACTTTTTTCATGAAAGAAAGCACAAAATGCATTTGACATGGTGTTTGAATAAAGTGGGCGCAATATGGGAATGCAAAGATGAACAAAGTGGTCTGCGCATGGAGCGACATTGGAAAATAAGCAGGCTGGCGTGTAGTATAGTTACAAGAGATCGAAAAGATGAGAAAGGAAGGCAGACATATAATAATGGCGATAGATAGAATGTGTGCTGTGCAGTGGATCGATGGGGACAGACAAAGCTGACGTGCTCAAGGTTTAAAAACGATTTGGGCTTTAGCTCCCAAAGACTGGCAGGTCATTATCAGCCAGCATACCCCTTCAGCTGCTTGTAACAAGCAAGGTTTTGACTGTAGGAAAAAGTGAGGATTGCAGATGCTGGAGATCAGAGTCCAGAGGTGGAACTGGAGAAGCACAGCAGGTCAGGCAGCATCCGAGGAGCAGGTGAATCAATGTTTCGGGCATAAGCCCTTCATCAGGAATGACTGTAGCCAATACTTACAGAATTCGCAGCACTGAGTCTGTTTCTGAGTTGTTTATGGGCAGCACGGTAGCACAGTGGTTAGCACTGCTGCCTCACAGCGCCAGAGACCCGGGTTCAATTCCCACTCAGGCGACTCTCTATGTGGAGTTTGCACATTCTCCCCGTGACTGCGTGGGTTTCCTCCGGGTGCTCCGGTTTCCTCCCACAGTCCAAAAATGTGCAGATTAGGTGAATTGACCATGATAAATTGCCCGTAGTGTTAGGTGAAGGGGTAAATGTAGGGGAATGGGTCTGGGTGGGTTGCTCTTCGGAAGGTCGGTGTGGACTTGTTGGGCTGAAGGGTCTGGACAACATTTGCTGATAGTCCTGAGTGTATGAAGAATTACACTGACGAGCATTACCAATCAGGCACTATGGCGTACTGGAACTCGCAAATATTCAGTGACCTGTCCTATTGCAATGTGTACGCATGTTGTGCCTGGTTCTACTCAACAAAATGGTTGACAGTCGTTCTCTGATTCATTTCTCAGTATATTTCCTTGGCCAGTCAAAGCCAATCTGCCTTGGTTTAAGATTAAACAAAGCTTGGCTGTTAATCGTCAGTCATCATTAACTGGTGCATCCTTCATGGCAACACCTCCACCAATCAGCAACCACTTGCCAACCAATCGTCATTTTATTCTCATGTGGTATAAATGTTGCTTTCCTTTTACTTTAGTATCTCATTTAAATTGCCCAGAGCATTGCAAGATAACAATCTTCAACAAAATGTCTTTTTTTTCTCAGCGATACAGCAATTCTGTTCCACCAAATTGCTGGTTTTAAAAAGCAAGGTATAATTATACCTCAGCATCTGGAATTTTCAAATATCTGAGGACGAGATTATTACAGATAAACAGAAAATAAATACAAAGGATTAGGACGGATTTCAAAAATATTTGACTAACTTTGTGGAACTTTTCCAGACTGCAAGATGTAGCAATTGGGGGAAATGTAGTTAAAAATCACACAACACCAGGTTATAGTCTAACAGGTTTATTTGAAAGCACTAGCTTTTGGAGCGCTGCTCCTTCATCAGGTGGTTGTGGAGGAGAATCATAAGACACAGAATTTAACCCACCCAGCATGCACAGCCCTGGGCAGTGTGGGCAATTTCCCCTGGCCCATTCACCCTAACCTGCATATCTTTGGACTGTGGGAGGAAACCCACGCAGACACAGGGAGAATGTGCAAACTCTACACAGACAGTTGACCAAGGGTGGAATTGAACCCAGGTCCCTGGCGCTGTGAGGCAGCAGTGCTAACCACTGAGCCACCGGGCTGTCCTCCATCACAGATTCATATTTACGCCTTGTTCTGCTCTCCTTCAATTTCCATGTAGCCCTGCAAATTTGTTTTCTTCAGGTGCTTATCCAATTCCCATTTCAAAGATGTGACTGAATCTGTCTCCACCACACTCTCAGACAGTCCATTCTAGATTCTGATTACTCTCTGTGAAAGAAGAATTCTTAGTCCTGTCACCATTGCAGTTCCTGTAAATCACCTTCAATCTGTCACTTCTGATTCTCAACTCATTCCACCAAAAGGGGTTCATTGTTCCCTCTCTGTTCAGACTGATCACAATCTTCCGTGTCTCTGTGGTATTACTGCACAGATCTCTCTCTTTAACAGAAGGCTATGGTGTGTCCAATTTTTAAAAACAATAGCAGTTTAAAAGACATTCTGATTTAGCAAAGTCATCGTTAAAACAAAATACGGCACAAAGTGCTAGAAAAGAAAGCTCTTCTACATATTGTTGAAACCTTTCCTGTGGACAGTTATTAGTTGACGCTGTCGTTGTGTTTTCTTCAGAAAATATGCAAAACCAAGAAAAAGGTGTGAAATACTCCATTCCATTACTTATCGGCATGAACACCACGTGATGCAACTATTTCTTTTCTGAGGAAAATCAGTAAAAGGAAACAGCAACATCTCAAACAGAAAAAAAGAGATAAGAAAAAACATAGCAATACAATATTCTATCTATTAGCGTAAAAACATAACACTGTACTGTAAGGATGGAAAATAAACATGAATGGGCACTCCAGTGAAATTTTCAGAGAATTTCTGTCATTCGAAGAAAGACTGAACCTTTATTTTGTAGATAAACTGAGAGCTGATGAAGAAAGGCAGGAAGTCAAGCCTCTTATCACTTTGGGAGACAAAGGATTGGGAAGAATAAAATCTTTTGGTATTTCTAGTGATGATCGCAAAGAACTTTCCAAAATGTTCCAATTACAATCCACTTAAGGTTGGAGTCACCTTTCGGATTGACAGGTTTGAGTTCATGGTCTAGATCAGAGTGGTGCTGGAAAAGCATAGCAGGTCAAGCAGCATCCGAGGAGCAGGAGAATCAACGTTTGGGCAAAAGCCTTTCATCAGGAATAGAGGCAGGGTGCCTGCAGAGTGGAGAGATAAATGAGAGGGGGGTGAGGGTGGGGAGAAAGTAGCATAGAGTACAATAGGGGAATGGGGGTGGGGATGGAGGTGATAGGTCAGCGTGTCATACAGCCAACAGCCAGGGGAAAATATCAGCTAGTATATAGTTAAAAATCACACAATACCAGGTTATAGTCTAACAGGTTTATTTGACCTCACAAACTTCACTTGGTTAAGGATTAGATTCCCTACAGTGTGGAAACAGGCCCTTCAGCCCAACAAGTCTACTTTGACCCTCCAAACTGCAACCCACTCAGAGCTGTTTACCCCCGACTAATACACCTATGTACAATCCACCTGACCTGCACATCTTTGGAGTGTGGGAGGAAACCCACTCAGACACGGGGCAAACGTGCAAACTCCACACAGACAGTCACCCGAGTCTGGAATCGAACCCGGGTCCCTGGTGCTGTGAGGCAGCAGTGCTCTGAAAGCTTGTGATTTCAAATAAACCTGTTGGAAAATAACCTGGTGTCATGTGACTTTGGCTGAAAGATTCATGGTACTGCTTTTTGCCTCTACTCCCATCAAATCTTTCCCAAAGATACTTCTGGGCGAATCTAAAGATTATACATTTTCTGCATGGCTATAAGAAGGATGTACATTCAATCAAATTGTCAGAAATCTTGTACATGAGGTGGACTGTCCCAAACACCAGCATTTCATGTCCAATACAAACTGTTTTTTTATCAGAGGGCATTGAGCTGACACAAAGCAATGCCTCCAAGTGCTCAGAGAAAACCAAACTCAGTTCTCTGCAGCTGCCTGTGAAAAGAGCCAATCAAAAAACGGACATTACCAAACTTCAGTCCGTGGCTCAGAGACTTGTCAACAAAGTCCAGGAGGTAGCTCCAACCTTACAGTTTGCTGACCCCAGGCAACACTGCGTGTGGTCAATGTGACACACAACATGGATGCCGTCAGAAAAGCTGAACCTGATCCCTCCATCCAAGTGATATACCCTGAAAGAAACTAAATGCCACTATTGACACTGGTGCCAATGTAAATCCCTTTACACATCTCACACAGGATGTATTCAGGAAATTGGCGCAGCATGGTGTAGTCCCCACACAATAGGTTAACTGTGTACAAAGGGTCTGACACACCAAGCATTGGCATCATCCTTCTACAATGTCAATACAGCTCTTTGGGATAGAAACCTGGAATGGGATCTTCCATCATCAGTCTACAGATCTACAGACTATTGTGATCCACAAGGTAACAAAACCGTTAGTGTCAACAGTGAAGATTCCAGACTACGGCTCCCCGGCTGCCCTTGTCATTCCTCCAAGTTCACTACTTTCGTTTATTCATTCATGGGATGAGGGCATCGCTGGCCAGGCAGTATTTATTGCCCATCCCTAATTGCCCTCAGAGTCAACCCCATTGCTGTGGGTCTAGAGTCACCTTTAGGCCAGACCAGGTGAGGATGGCAGATTCCCTTCCCTGAAGGAGATTAATGAACCAGCTAGGTTTTTCCAACAATTGATAATGGCTTCATGCTTGTCATCAGCCTCATAATACCAGGCGTTTTTCATTGAATTCAAATTCTAGATGGTGGATTTGAACATGATTCCATGGAACGTTGCCTGGGTATCTGGATTAAGAGTCTGGTTTTAGAGCATGTCTATGACAGAATGACAAACCTGTATTTGGTTAAAAATCACGCAACACCAGATTATAGTCCAGAGGTAAAAACAATGACTGCAGATGCTGGAAACCAGATTCTGGATTAGAGTGGTGCTGGAAAAGCACAGCAGTTCAGGCAGCATCCGAGGCTCCTCCCTGAACTGCTGTGCTTTTCCAGCACCATTCTAATCCAGAACCAGGTTATAGTCCAACTGGTTTAATTGGAAGCACACTAGCTTTCGGAGCGTCGTTCCTTCATCAGGTGCTATCACCTTATGAAGGAGTGATGCTCCGAAAGCTAGTCTGCTTCCAATTAAACCTGTTGGACTATAACCTGGTGTTGTGTGATTTTTAACTTTGTACACCCCAGTCCAACACCGGCATCTCCGAATCAAACCTGTATTTGGTTTGAAAATCCTTACAGGAGGCTGGGTAACTACTCAAATATAGAAAGGGAATCCCTTGCTCTTGTTTATGGAATACAATGATTCCATACATATCTATTCCATAAGCATTTCATTGTTCATACTGAGCACAAACTACCAGAAATGAGCTGTTGAAACCCTCTCACAAATACATGTCCACTGCTACAACATCTACATCTGAGAATCCAAACATATGGCTTCAGAGTCCAACACAAACCAGCCTCACAATTCCCAATGCCCACAGCCAACTTTCAAACCTACCAAGAACAACAGCTATTCCCTCAGTGGATATTGTCAAATCCGGTATGGAGAGAAAGCAGATGCGGGAAACTGAAATTGCATGGTCAACCGTGATCATATTGAATAGCAGAGCAGGCTCGAAGGGCCGAATGGCCTACTCCTGTATCTATTTTCCACGTTTCTGAGTTTGAGGATGGATTCCATGTTGATTTTGGTCACAACCAATCAGAACAATGAGAACAAGCTCCAGCTGATGATATCTGGCTGAAACAGTTCACAATGATCATCCTCAGTGGGTTCCCAAGCAACAATGTCCTCTCTCGTCATTCAGAGACTAGCATCCTCCAGGAATGTAACTTTCAAAGGATTCTTCCACAGGCTCAATGCCAAGATATGCTTGACTACGTACACCTCAACTCAGGAAGGGCAAAAACCAAGAGATTGCCACATGAATCTATCCATTGGCCCGGCATCAATAAAGACATTGCCCAACCAACTAAGTCGTGTAAAACCTCAGCTCCACATACCTGGCCTCTCACCGTATCTCTTAATTCCTTTACTGTTCAAAAAATTATACACCTTAGCATCAACTACTTCCCTGGGCAGGGAATTCCACAGATTCACAACCCTCTGGGTGAAGATGTTCCTTCTCAAATCAGTCCGAAATCTGCTCCTCCCCTAATTTTGAGGCTGTGCCCTCTTGTCTTAGTTTCACCCACCAGTGGAAAAATCCTTTCCTCTTCTATATTATCGGTTCCTTTCAAAATTTTATGTTTCTATAAGATCTCCACTCATTCTTCTGAATTCCAATGAATATAATCCCTGTCTACTCAGTCCCTCCTCATAAGCCAACCCCCTCAACTCCAGAATCAACCCAGAGACCCTTCTCTGCACCCCCTCTAGTGCCAGTATGTTCCCCATGCCGCTGAGGTTCCCCATGTCCGAGGGCAAGTCCACACGCTGTTGACTATTTAACAAATTCATGCTTGTGAGATAAATCAAAGATCTCTCCCATGCAATGGTAGTTGACACATTAACTGTCGTATTCAGTATGCTTGGTGTTCGGTGAAACGTTATAGTCCTGTACTCCATTCCAAGAGGTTTGCAGAAAGTTGTGGGTCCACTTCATTATCCTCTCTCTCTTCACCATCTTTGATCTAATGCTCTTGTAGAATGCACTGTCTGTATCATAAAGTCCGTGCTCACTAAATGTGGAGCTAATTGCCAAGGTTTTGGAGGATGGCCATGTTCCATCATACTCAAGACAATGGTCTACCCCCATTGGCAGTTCCTCTTTTTAAAGCAGATCTACAGAGCTCTTCTCTCACAAGCTCTTACCAGCCCATCACACAAACACAACACATTGTTGGAAAGAAGGGAGGAAACGGTACAGTAGTATGAACAGGAATGCAGAGTCATCCCAATATGAACCAGGACAAAGAATCAGAGCTTGTGACCTCCCAGCGTAGTTTCCCTGGATGAATATTACAATCTTAGGTACAAGCCAAGTGAAATGGTATTGTGGACAATGTAATAATTAAGCATATTGCCCAGACTATAAATCTGAGATGTCATTGCTTCACATGGTTAGTTGTTAATAAACTTGCAGATATCTGCCTCAGTAAGAACCTGAGTTTCTGTGGTACAATTTACATGGGCTAACGCTCATTACATCAACTTCCATCAAATCAACTCTCAACCATGTCTGAGATAACATTGCCAATCTGGCCATGTCAGTTTAATTCCTCATCTCAGGAATCAACTCTCATGAATTTTTCCTGCATCCCTCCTAATTTCTGTATATCCTTCCATAGGTGTGGCCTTGTTCTGTGTCCAATGTTGCTTGGTGTCTTTGTAACATTTTCTAACTCTCCACTAGCCTGCTGTCCATTTGAGAATTGCAAAAGAGACCTTCAGGGGATAGTTTGTTGGAGTTGGTTTTGCCTGAACGTTTATAGACCAGCCTTCAAAAAGGTGTTTTAGATAGTCTCTCCCATTGATTAGATTAGATTCCCTACAGTATGGAAACAGACCCTTTGGCCCAACAAGCCCATACCGACCCTCTGAAGAGTAACCCGCCCAAACCCATTCCCCTACCCTATATTTACTCCTGACTAATGCACTAACACTACTGGCAATTGAGCATGGCCAATTCACTCTAACCTGCACATCTTTGGATTGTGGGAGGAAACCCACGCAGACACGGGGAGAATGTGCAAACTCCACACAGACAGTCACCTGAGGCTGGAATCGAACCTGGATCTCTGGTGCTGTGAGGCAGCAGCACTAACCACGGAGCCACTGTGTTCCCCCCCCCCAGTACAGAGGCATTGCTGAGGGTATGTCTCCAGTGCTCTCATGTGCTGTTAGTGCAGGGTCCAGCTCTCCCTACAGTACAGGAATATTTTTTATCATTTGTTCACAGGATGAGGGCATCACTGGCGATGGAGCATTTATTGTCCATCCCAAGGGGCAGTCAAGAGTCAACCACATTTGCTGTGGGTCTGGAGTCACATGTAGGCCAGACCAGGTAAGGAGGGCAGTTTCCTTCCCTAAAGGACATTAGTGAACCAGATGGGCTTTTATAACAATCAACAATGGAATTCATGGCCATCATTAGACTTTTAATTCCAGTTTCTAAAAAACTGAATTCAAATTCCCCTATCTGCTGTGGTGGATTCAAAGCCAGAACATTAGCTGGGTCTTGGATTACCAATCCAACAATAATACGCACTCACCTAAAGAGAAAATACTGGAAAATCTCAGCAGGTCTGGCAGCATCTGTAAGGAGAGAAACAAGCTGACATTTAGAGTCTAACTGACCCTTTGTCAAAGCTTTGACAAAAGGTCAGTTAGACTCAAAACGCCAGTCCCTTTCTCTCCTTACAGATGATGCCAGACCTGCTGAGATTTTCCAGTATTTTCTCTTTTGGTTTCACATTCCAGCATCCACAGTAATATGCTTTTATTTTAATAATAACCACTAGGCCATCATCTCCCCTCCACAATGTGGAGGTGCCAGTGTTGGACCTAGCTGTCAAAGGGGCAGCGCTCCAAAAGCTTGTGATTTCAAATAGACCTATTGGACTATAACCTGGTGTCTACAGGAACACGGTTACGACATAGCTCTGTGCACTGGGACCGTTGGTGAGTTTATGAAGCTGTAATTTGTAAAAGGCTGGTTTAGTGTTTAATTTCCTTCTAGTGTTGCCCCTTCCGGGTGTAGGGAGTATCCAATCTATTTCAGATTCTGTCTTTCACATACTAAGAGGAAACAAGGCTCTGTGAAGATCCCAGCAGAGCTGGCATTAATGAGCAGGGCTGTGTGACCTACCCTGTTTCTTGCAGGCGTATTAGAAAGTGTTGATTCCTGTGTCATATTGAATGTTCCTGCTCTCTCCACCCTTGGGCACACAGCCAGATGCTGAGGATGTGACGCCAGATGAAGGCGGTGTAGTCTCCGCCCTGTGTACGGTCTGGGGCTCTCACAGCCACGCTGCTCTTACACACACAGGGGCAGAGGAAGGGACTTTACCAGGGACCCAGCCCAGTGCAGCGCCTGTAGGCAGCAGAGAGACAGTGAGAGATGTCAGCACACAGGCCGAGTCTCGCAGCCGCCGCTGCTGCTGCTGCAGCCCCGAAAGCCAAGCTGACTCACCCGGGCAAAGCTATCCTGGCAGGTAAGGCACTGCCTCTGGAGAATGCACAACAAGGCAGGCTCGCTCGCTCGGCTTAGGGTTCCGTCAGAATTACACCTTGGTTTGGATTGCCTCTCGCTGTGTTTGTCTATCTATCTGTGTGTGTTTGTTGGGGTGGGGGATTGTGTGTGTGTCTGCCTCTGAGTGTGTGTGTGTCTGTGTATGTCTCTGTGTGTGTATGTCTGAGTGTGTGCCTGTGTATATCTGAGCATGTGTATCTGCCTGTGTATGTCTGAGTGTGTGTGTATGTCTGAGTGTGTGCCTGTGTACATCTGTGCATGTGTATCTGTCTGTGTATGTCTGAGTGTGTGTGTGTCTGTGTATGTCTGAGTGTGTGTGTCTGTCTGTGTATGTCTGAATGTGTGTCAGTGTGTGTATGTCTGAGCATGTGTATGTGCGTGCATGTGCTGAACGTGTGCGTGTGTATGTGTATGTCTTAGCATGCGTGTGTGTGTCTGCATATGTCCAAGCATGTGTATCTGTGTATGTCTGAGCGTGTGTGTATCTGTGTATGTCTGAGGTCTCTCTGTGTGTAGGATTGTGTGTGTGTCTGTCTGAGTGTGTCCTTATCTGTGTGTGTGTCTATAAGTTTGTGTGATTTTGTGTGTGTGTGTGTCTGTCTCTGAGTGTGTCCCTGTGTGTGTGTTTTTGTAAGTTTGTGTGATTGTGTGTGCACTGTGCCTGTGTCTGTTTCTGTGTGTATGGGTTTGTGTGATTGTGTGTGCACTGTGTATGGGGGAGGTGGGATTTGTGTGATTGTGTCTGTGGGTTTGTGTGTGTGTGTGCCTATGTTTGGGTGTGTCCTTGTCTCTGTGTACGTGTGTCCTCCTAGTTTTGTCTGTGTCCCTTGCTGTTGGGGGTGTGGGTGTGTGTGTGAGTGAGGAATGGGACCGATCAGCAAATGGACTGAGACGTCACCAGATCAGTCCCAGGTCTGTGTTCTTGAATAATAAATGTCAGGCTGTGGGAGACAGTTAGGTAAAAGTGCACATTCAACTCTGTCTAATAATGATGAGTCTGTCTGAGCCAGATCATTGCAATGCAATTGGAAGCCACTTGAACACTTTTATTTTTTAAAAATGGTTATTTTTGTGCGATCAGATATTTTGATATAAGAATTAAAGTATTGTATTTAATATATACTGATGCGTTATCAATACCATTGACATCTCTAGTCAAGGTTTTGTGTTTCATTTTTGATTTTACTGTAAATGGTTCCCAGGAATTACTAAAAACTAGAATTTACATTTGTGTTTTCTCCTCCTTGACAGCTTGCTTTATGTTGATTATGTCTAGGGAGATCCTTGTATCTCTATAAGAAATGTTACCCCTCAATACAGAGGGCATTGGCTGGTTATTTGGATAAAATGGTGTGAGGCGTTAATGAGCAACAGGCGGGAGATTGGCACTAGGTGCAGGCATGATGGGCTGAATGGCCTCCTTCAGTCCTGTAACAATTCTCTGATTCTATTTCCACCCCACCCCCACCCCTCACCTCGCTCAGAATTTCTCCCATCTATTCTCACCTTCAGCAGGGATATATTCTCCCTGAGTTGGGTGTGAACTCTAAAACCTTTAGCTAGTAAGTCTCCTGCTCCTTATCTATGTCATGTCCTCCGACCTTTAACCCCTTCAGCATTTCTGTGCTCCTCCACCAATTGTATAGAATCTCGCCTGTTCAGTTTTCATTGCTCCACCCGCACTGCCCAGCTCTGGGATTTCTGTCCAGCTGGAATTTTAAAAACCAGTGCTGCTGTTTAAGGAAGGGCAGAGAGATCTAGGTATTTTTTAATCACACTGTTCAGCAATGCTATGACATACCTCTTTGGCTTTGACAAAGGGTCAGTTAGACTCGAAGCGTCAGCTCTTTTCTCTCCTTACAGATGCTGCCAGACTTGCTGAGATTTTCCAGCATTTTCTCTTTTTTTGGTTTCATACTATGACATACCTCTGGGAATTGCACCCAGGTCTCCTGTCTCAGAGATAGGGACACTACCATGATACCCAGGCCTTTGATCTGCTAATGGTGCTTTGTCTCACTCTCTGCCCTTTTGCTCACTCACACGTGGAAACAGTTTCTCCATACCCACATTTGAACCTAGCCTCTTGTGTTCCAGAGGAGAGAGCCCCATCTTGCCCCATCTCCTCGTAAATCATTGCAGCATTTTCTTCACTGTCCCTGTTAGTGTTTGACATCGAGAGCACGTGGTCCACCATTGTGACCTAAACCTGGTTCTAGATAAATGCAGCTTGGTTCCCCTGCTTTTTCGAGAAAGAAACCCTTGATCCACAAACAGCAAGATCGTGGGGTATAGGAAGAGGCCATTCAGCCCGTCAAGCCTAACTGTGTGCATGAGCTAGATGAATGATCGGGTCAGTCTATAGGCTGCTGCTAATTGAAGAATAATTTAACTAGTTTCGGAATTGTATCCTGTTAAAATTCTACCCTGTCCCTCTCACACCACAGTTGTTCTACCTCGATTGTGCTGATATACTTGATGCAAATCTCGGTTTCATGTTTGTTTGTAATCTGGCTTCTATCATTAGATTGTAGATTTCCAATGGCAGAGAGGGAGGGAGAGGGGACAGAGGGAGGGAGGGAGGGAGAGACAGACAAAGAGAAAAAAAACTCCCAGTTGCATTTGTGAAGTGATGGCCTTGTGGTAACATCAGTGGACTGTTAATCCAAAGACTCGGTGAATATTCTGGGGACCTGGGTTCAAATCCCACTATGGTGGAATTTGAATTCAATTTTTAAAAATCTGGAATTAAGAATCTAATGATGACCACAAAACCATTGTCAATTGTTGGAAAAACCCCATCTGGGTCACTAATGTCCTTCAGGGAAGGAAACTGCCATCCTTACCTGGTCTGGCCTAGACGTGACTCCAGACCCACAGCAATTAGGGATGGGCAATAAATGTTGGCCTGGCCCTCACCTTGTGAATGAATAATATCGAAGAAAGTTGCCGGATGTTCAACAGGATTTATGTATGTTCTGAGAGTGTTATTAAAATTCCTGTGCAATAAGATATAAATAGCAGGTGAGGCACAGGCAGGTAGGATAGACACTGTCCCTTTGTCCAATAATTTCATTTCACTGTTTGGCAATGCTCACTTGTTAATTAAAGAATCCAGACAAGAATGGAAACTGCAATTCTAACTTGTTGGTCCAAACCAGGAAAAACAACAACAATGTGGTGACTCAGTGGTTCGCACTGCTGCCTCACAGCGCCAGGGACCTGAGTTTGATTCCAACCTCGGGCAAATGTCTGTGTGGAGTTTGCACATTCTCCCCCTGTCTGCGTGGGTTTCCTCTGGGTGCTCCAGTTTCCTCCCACAATCCAAAGATGTGCAGGTCCAGTGAATTGGCCATGCTAAATAGCCCATTGTGCTAGGGGCGTTGGTCTGGGGTAAATATAGGGCAGGGGAATGGATTTGGGTGGGTTACTTTTCAGAGGGTCGGTGTGGACTCGTTGGGCTGAAGGGCCTGTTTCCATATTGTAGGGATTCTAATTCTAAAACAAAAACTTGCTTTTGTATTGCACCGAATGACTTGAGGCTGTGACAGGCCAAAGTTGATGCTGAGCCAAAGAAAGACCCATTGGATGAGGTGACTGTGAACCAGGCTTAAAGCAGCATCTATGAGGAGCAGACAGAGCTAAGGCAGGTGACTCTGGAGACAGCCACCAAGGATTTGAGGCTCTGCTTTTTAAGTTGCGCTCTCGCTCCTATAACTCTCTCAGCCAAGCTCCACTCCCAGAGCTACATCCTCGACCATGTTTTTTTGATCAACAAGTGAGCTCTGTAGCTCACCCAACTCCTTTCCTCCTTCTCTCTGGTCTCCCTTGAGGAGTGCCTGACTTATGTTTCCCATCGTACACTCCGGCACTGGGAGGCTACTTGTATGCCAAGGCTGATGGACAAATACCTCCCCACTCAGCTCGCTCGATGAATACTTGAGCCCCCATTGTGGGCTAACAGATATCTAACTGTTGACCGAGCTCTGACTGCATCTTGGAGTCAAACGGCTGCACAGCACGGAAACTGACCCTTTGGTCCAACTCGTCCATGCTGACCAGATATCCCAATCTCATCTAGTCCCAGTTACCAGCATTTGGCCCATATCCCTCTAAACCCTTCCTATTTGTATACCCATTTCTTCTTAACATTCAGTTGGCTGGAAAGTGAGTCTTGTGTAGTTTAGGTGGGCCGAAGGACCTCTGCACTATATGATCCTGTGACTCACACCCTGCAAGTGGATAGAAGCACAACTTGGGCTGAATGGCCTGTTTCTGTGCAGTTGACCTGATGTGAATTCTGTCACCCTCACTTCGTGGTCAACTTGCCAAAGGGGATGAATGAAACCAGGAACTGCAATTCCAAACAAAAGCAGGATTCTCGTTACTCCATAGGCAAGTATTTCAGCATCCCTGAATATCAAGGCAGTGGTGGGTCTTGGCTCTTAAATTCAAAACCTTTCTACTGCGAAGAGCACAGTTGTACAGCTGTCCCCTGTCACCTTGATAGACCAGGACCACGTGAACATCAGTACAAGCTGTGCAAGGTTTCTTTGCTCAAGTACTGCTCTTCTTATGATCCGGAGGCCTCAGTAAAATTTGAAAGTGAAGGCCAGACTGAGCTGGCTATGTTATCACTCAGATTTCTCTCTTGCGACTTGTACTGCTGTCTGACTACAACGGTGGAAACTTGTGTTTCCGCACTGTCTTGCAGAAGTTCTGGCATTCCCAAAGTATTCCACAGCCAGTGAAGGGCATTGCTGAGCACCGTCAGGATGGGGGCAGGGTGATGTCAGGGAAGGTAATGCTGAAACCTTTGGCTTTTAAAGAGCGACTCTTCAAGAAGCAGAGCAGAGGGTGGGGTTGGGTGGGAGATGGGGTATTGGATGATTGGACAGACTGCTCACTTTCTGTGGGAGCTGCGCTCCTTAACATCTGTCTTCAGAGGCTAACTGGAATTTTTTTCAGCCTTCTGGCATGTTTGGCAGCAGGAGGCAGCTGTCTGGAGGGAGGCTCCTGCCAGTAGGCCTCATGCTTCAGTCCGGGTGTCTCCATGCTCCCAGGAGAATCTCCCTGCTGTCGATCGTCGGAAAGATCACCCCCAAGGTCCTCCTGAACCATCTCCTCCCTGTGGCTGAGGAATTCCTCCAGGAATAGCAGTGTGGCTTCCGTCTACAGAGGGGCAAAGCGGACATGATTGTCACTGTGTGACAGCTGCAGGAGAAATGCAGGGAACAGAGCCTCCCCCTGGACATGGCCACCTTTGACCTTACAAAGGCTTTTTCACACGTCACCTGGGAAACATTATGGCGTGTCCTTCTCAGCTTTGGCTACACCATGAAGTTTGTCCCCATCCTTCGCCTGCCGCACGATGACATGCAAGACATGCTAATGACAAATGGCTCCATCCCTGACCCATTGCCCGTTTGGACTAGTGTCAAGCACAGCTGTGTCATCACCCCAACACTGTTCCCGATCTACCTCACTGCAATGCTTCACCTCACCACTGACAAGCTCCCCGCTGCAGTGGGGCTAACCTCCAGAAGTAGCAGGAAATTATTCAACCTCCCCCCGCCTTCAAACCAAAACCAAACTCACCCCAACCCAGTGTCACCGAGCTGCAGGACGTGGATGGTGTGTGTGTGTGTGATCTCAGAGAGTGATTGTCCCTCCCGCCCATTGTCAGTACCTTTACAGGGACATATGAGAGCATGGGGCTCACCCTGAACATCCACAAGACCGAGGCCCCCCACCAACCAGGCCCAGCATTGCAGAGCGAATCCCCGATCATCAAGGTCCATGGAGAGGCCTTGGACCTTCCAATCCCTCGGGAATGTCCTGCCAACCAAAGCAGATACTGATGAAGAGATCCAGCACTACCCCCAGTGTGCTAGCACAGCCTTCGGCCGTTTGAGGGAAAGGGTGTTCGCGAACAGCAACATCAGCTCCAACCCCAAGCTCATGGTATACAGAGCTGTGGTGGTTCCCAGTCTCCTGTATGGCTCTGACACACAGACTCACTACAGCAGGGACATCAAGGTGCTGGAATAGTCCCACCAACGCTGCCTGTGTAAGATCCTGGGAATCCACTGAGAAGGCAGACATATCAACACTAGCGTCCTCAACCGGGCCAACATCCCCAGCATCAAGGCACTGACCCTCCCCTTGATCGGCTGCGATGGGCTAGGCATGTCATTCACAAGATTCTCCAAGCAGATGCTCTACTCCCAGCTCTGAAATGGCAGGCCAGCCCCACATGGGACAGAGGGATAGGCTTCAGGGATACCCTCAAGGCCTCACTGGGGAAGTACGGCATTCCCACCGACACCTGGGAATCAGTGGCCCCAGGCGGTCAGGAAGAGCATCCGGAAAGGGATGGTGCACCGTGAGACTTGCTGTTGGGAAGAAGTGGAAGCCAGGAGGAAACAGCGAAAGGAGCCTTCCCTCTGGCTAATGCAAGGAAGGGGACAGAAAGTTTCGTGTTCCGCACCCAGTGACCTCTACTTAAGGCGGATGGTGGGGTTCAGGGCTCCATCTTCAGTTCTCATATGAGAGTGAAGATACTGATGGCAATGACATTGGAAGGAGAGCAATAGGATAAGGAAAGAATAATTTCACTGCTGAACAATGAGTCATTTTATCGTGAACCATAGGAGGAGATAGCTCCTGCAGAGCTATCAAGTCTGGCTTAATACCTCTTAGGTGTCGAGTGTTGCGATAAATAAAAGAACCCCATTGTTCATTGATTGGAATGACTGGTTGGGTTTATGCTCCATGCCCCATCAGCATCCGTTGGTTTGCACTGGTCTGGTAAACCTGCACTGACCGTTTCCAAATGCTCTCAAAATCCCATTTACCCATCCTACGTTCACTGACCCCAATTGTTTCTTGGGCCTCTTAAAATTTGCGATTCTGAGGGGATGCGAGAGCCTAGGGGTTAGGGGGTTACGTACTCCCAGTCTTTGGAATGATATGGAGGTAAAACAGTGTTTCGGATATTCGGGGTGGTGGGAACATTGAATATAAAAACAAGGTGTGCCTACTAGACCTTTCCAAAGTGAAACGTAGGTGGGGGCTGGAGGATTGAGTACAAATCTGGCCAGTCTGGAGAATCTCCAAGTTTGGAGGGGGGGGGGGGTGGTCTCCAGTACGATACCAAGAGACCTCCCTGTAAGTGTAAAGGCAAGGGGAGAGGATAAAGAGGCCAAGAGAGAGGGTGGGGGGAAGATGGTCAAAAGGTGCTGAAAATTCTGAAGTGTTTTTATGGAGTGAATGAGCAGCCATCTGTTTCCTCTGGTAAATAGCCCTGATTTTTATTTGCAAGGCTGGGGCAATCCAAGGATGATTCAAAAGGCAGTTGAACGTTAATTTGAATAGAACTAACGTACACCGTTTTGGGGGAAAAGCAAGGTAACAATTGGGAGGTTCTTTCAAAGATCTTTCTGTGCTGTACAGTTCTGAATATTCAAATCCCTGCATGGCCGCTGTCTTGCTGAGCTCTGTTAATGTCCAAGATCTCCGTACCTCCTCTGTTTCTGGCCTCTCAAGCGCCCCTTATAATTGTTGTAATTAAATTTTATAACATTTTAATTGTTCCACATTGGCAGCTATCCCTTCAGCTGGACGTTCAACTCTGAAACTTCCTCCTTAAACTTCCCCTTCTCTACCTCACCCTCTCTTCCACAAGACAGATTTCTTTAAAGCTGACCTTGTTGACCAACAGTTTGCTTCCTGAGCTGAAACTTTATTGCTGGAACAGCACAGCAGGTCAGGCAGCATCTAGGGAACAGAAGATTCGACGTTTCGGGCACATGCCCTTCTTCAGGAATGAGCAGAGAGTGTTCAGCAGGAGAAGATAAAAGGTAGGGAGGAGGGACTTGGAGAAGGGGCGTTGGAAATGTGATAGGTGGAAAGAGGTCAAGGTGAAGGTGATAGGTCGGAGTAGGGTGGAGGCGGAGAGGTCAAGAAGAAGACTGCAGGTCAGGAAGGCGGTGCCAGAGTCTGCAGACCTCACTTTCTCCT
>NC_057734.1:3995938-4021365 GCF_004010195.1 Chiloscyllium plagiosum | reverse complement strand
TGAATGGTCTGCTTCCACACTTTAGGGATTCGAAGACTCAGAGGCAAGATTGCCCTATTGATGTCCAGGCTGTGAAGAGACACAAAGAAGATATCTTCACAATTTATTATTATTCCAGCGTTGCATGTAATGGTTTGGGCACAGGACAAACATGCACTCATCTGCATGCTTTGTTAAGATGTTTTATATTAATGCCACAGTGTTTAAGATTAATGTTCTGTCGGTAATAAATGAAGTGAATTATTAAACATATTATCGTCTCTGATTGCACAAACCTACTTATAGGATGAAGAATTAATTATCCAACAAAATATCTCAGTTGAAGGAAAAGAACAGGCACACTTTTAAACCAACAACACAAATGCACAGGAACAATGTGTAGCCATAAGGAAAATACATGTAAATGAAGCAAAAACAGTTTCAAAATGAAAGCATAAGCGATTAAAATGGAAAGAAGAGAGGAGCAAACTATATATGAGACAGAAAGAGAGAAATAATTTAGTAATTTACTAAAGTTAAGTTGTCAGGTTGAAGGACGCTAGACCTGGTTTCTGTTCTATGTGAGAAGAAAGAATCTAGAGAGAAGCAATTCTACAAATTAAACATGTTCATTCTGAAGATAGGTAGATGTACCATTGAATCAATATTTTAACATACACACCAGCCGGTTTCACAACAGTTTCTACCCTGCTGTTGTTAGAATAGTATTGTCACTGGGCTAGTCTTAACATTCGCCTGTACCTGTGTTTTTGTTTTTGCCGCTGTTTACCTATTATTTACTATCTATGCTACTTAACTCTGTGATCTGCCTGTATTGCTTGCAAAACAAAGCTTTTCACTGTGTTTTGGTACACGTGACAATCAATTCAACTCAATTCAACTCCGAGGCCCAGGCTAATGTTGTGGTGACATAGCTTCAAATCCCACCACACGGGATTTAGTTTCCCCCCAACATGAAGTGCCTTTTTTTTCCATGCTGTAACACTCTATGGCAGATAGATTGGCTTTTTATTCGATGACAATGGTACTAATGGGAGCCATGTAACCATTGTCAATTGTCATAAAACCCATCTGATATGATAATGTCCTTTAGGGAAGGAAATCTACTGTCCTTACCCGGTCTGGCCTACACGTAACTCCAGACCCATAACATTGTGATTTATTCTTAACCCCTTCTCTGGGCAACTAGGGATGGGCAATAGATGCTCTCCTAGCCAGTGATGCCCCCATCCTGTGAATGAATTTTTAAAAATTCACTCATGAGACATGGGCATCGCTGGTTTGCCAGCATTTTTTGCCCGTCCTGAGTTGCCCCTTGAGAAGGTGGGGGTGAGCTGCCTTCTTGAACCGCTGCAGTCCATGTCCTGTACTTTGATGCCCTTAGAGAGGGAATTCCAGGATTTTGACCCAGTGATCATGAAGGAACCGATATATTTCCAAGTCAGGATGGTGATTGGCTCAGAGGGGAACTTGGAAGGGCTAGTGTTCCCAAGTATCTGCTGCCTTTGTCCTTCAAAGATGGTGGAAGTGATTGTGGGTTTGGAAGGTGCTGTCTGAAGATATTTGGCAAATTTCTGCAGTGCGTCCTGTCGATGGTAAGCACTGCTGCTGCTGAGCATCGGTGCAGGAGGGAGTGGATGCTTGTGGACGTGGTGCCAAGGCTTCTTGACATTAGAGCTGCACCCATCCAGGCAAGTGGGGAGCGTTCCCTAACATTCTGCGCTTGTGCATTGGAGATAATTGCTTGGGGGGAGTCAGGAGTTGAGTTACTTGCTGCAGTATTCCTAGCTTGTGACCTGCTCTTGTAGCCATGGTATTTATATGGAGAATCCATGACCAGGACCATCCGCCATGACCAGGGCCTCCAAGCCCTCCGTTTTTTCTCTCCAGACGTCCCTAATAGTACCCTTCCACCGACATCCTCATTCGTTTGGCCGAACTGGTCCTCACCCTTAACAATTTCTCCTTCGAATCCTCCCACTTCCTCCAGGCCAAAAGGGTAGCCATGGGCACACGTATGGGCCCCAGCTATGCCTGTCTCTTTGTTGGCTACATAGAGCAGTTGATCTTCCGTAATTACACCGGCACCACTCCCCACCTCTTCCTCCGCTACATTGATGACTGCATTGGCGCCACCTCGTGCTCCCGCGAGGAGGTTGAGCAATTCATCAACTTCACCAACACATTCCACCCTGACCTTAAATTTACCTGGTAAAAACAATAACTGCAGATGCTGGAAACCAGATTCTGGATCAGTGGTGCTGGAAGAGCACAGCAATTCAGGCAGCATCCAACGAGCAGCGAAATCGACGTTTCGGGCAAAAGCCCTTATTTACGTGGACCATCTCTGACACCTCCCTCCCCATTCTGGACCTCTCCATCTCCATTAATGACGACCATCTTGACACTGACATTTTTTACAAACCCACCGACTCCCACAGCTACCTGGATTACACCTCTTCCCACCCTACCTCTTGCAAAAATGCCATCCCGTATTCCCAATTCCTCCGCCTCTGCCGTATCTGCTCCCAGGAGGACCAGTTCCACCACAGAACACACCAGATGGCCTCCTTCTTTAGAGACCACAATTTCCCTTCCCACGTGGTTACAGATGCCCTCTAACGCATCTCGTTCACATTCCGCACCTACTCCCTCAGACCCCACCCCTCCAACCGCAACACGGACAGAACGCCCCTGGTGCTCACCTTCCACCCTACTGACCTTCGCATAAACCAAATCATCCGCCGACATTTCCACCACCTCCAAACAGACCCCACCACCAGGCATATATTTCCCTCCCCACCCCTTTCCGCCTTCCGCAAAGACTGTTCCCTCCGTGACTACCTGGTCAGGTCCACGCCCCTCTACAACCCACCGTCCCATCCTAGCACCTTCCCCTGACACCGCAGGAACTGTAAAACCTGTGCCCACACCTCCTCCCTCACCTCTATCCAAGGCCCTAAAGGAGCCTTCCACATCCATCAAAGTTTTACCTGCACATCCACTAATATCATTTACTGTATCCGTTGCTCCCGATGCGGTCTCCTCTACATTGGGGAGACTGGGCACCTCCTAGCAGAGCGCTTTAGGGAACATCTCCGAGACACCCGCACCAATCAGCCACACCGCACCGTGGCCCAACATTTCAACTTCCCCCTCCCACTTTGCTGAGGACATGGAGGTCCTGGGCCTCTTTCACCGCCGCTCCCTCACCATTAGACGCCTGGAGGAAGAACGCCTCATCTTCCGCCTCGGAACACTTCAACCCCAGGGCATTTGTACTCCATGCTACTTTCTCCCCACCCCCACCCTCCTCTAGCTTATCTCTCCATGCTTCAGGCTCTCTGCCTTTATTCCTGATGAAGGGCTTTTGCCCGAAACGTCGATTTTACTGCTCCTCGGATGCTGCCTGAACTGCTGTGCTCTTCCAGCACCACTGATCCAGAATCTGGTTTTCAGCATCTGCAGTCATTGTTTTTATCATAGTCAGTGTTAACCTCCAGGATACCTGTGCATGTCTGAGACAATGCAAGTCAGGAAGAAAGAGCAGGTTATATACCACAGCAATGTTGGAGATGATAGATATTTTTCACCCTCCAATATACTTCTGTGTGTTTGGAAATGCACTGAGTAACGGCAGTCAACAAGTTAATGATGAAACCAGAAAAGCAGGTTGGACTGAAATCATTTAACCTATTTCTTCAGCATATTCCTTCACTGCCAAGAAGCAGGAAATGGTGTTTTTTCCACAATCGTTTGGCCATCTCAGGTTAGGCATGTGTTCAGAGTCCACACCTTTGAAATTTCATTTCCTTATCCTGTCTTCATTTGTGGACATCATTGCCAAAGTCACCATTGGTTTCCCCATCCCTTGAACTGAGTGTTTGCTGGGCCATTTCAGAGGGTCAGGAGTCACACATAGGCCGGGCTGGATACGGAGGGCAGATTTCCTTCCCAGAAGGATATTAGCAAGCCACATGGGATTTCTTTTCATGATAAAAAATGGTCAATTCTCCATCCGGGGGTTACCATTGACCAGAGACTGAACTGAACTAGCCAATTAAACAATGGCTACAAGAGCAGGTAACTGGGGAGGAATCTTGCAGCAAGTAACTCACCCAAAGCCTGTCCTCCATTTACAAGAGTTTACAGAGTTTCTGAAGCATTGAACAGGAAGGACATCACAAGGAACTGACCTCACTTTGTGAAGCAGCGGTTCATCAGAAGTGACTGCTTGCTGCCCGTTAGTTTTGATTTGTGACAAAAGCTGGCTGAGGGGCACGGTCTGAGAAGAACATCTTGATGCAGCAACTACTTCACAGGAAGGAGACTGCAGGAGGGATGTAGGATGTGGGGAAGAGGAACAGCTGGAGGGTGGCTGTGTTCAAAGGAGCCTGGACTCACTTCCAGGGCCTGTTCTGGGCTCACCTCAGGGAGCAACCTCCAACTATTTGACCATGGAAGCCATCGCGACTGCTGACTTCCTTTCAGAAAAGGAATCCTAAAATAAACCCAGGTTGGCAATAATAGTAAAGTCTGATCTGACTTTCACCTTCACTGGTAACTTTTATCCAAACATACTTTAAACATTTGCATTCATATTTCAGCTTATTGTTTTTTTTATTGAAGCAACTCTCCACCATGGAAGTGTGATGGGCGAGCCTTTGGGCTGGTGATCTTGTTTGCAGGCTCTGCTATTGGTTATTTTTCAGTCACGAGACACGTGACAATTAAAAAGGGGTTGATGTGCAACTTGTACCAACTCGGAGTGCCTGGATCGCCCAGTGTATGGTCATGACACCCAGAACTTTCACTGATCCAAGTAGCCTCACAAAGACTCTCTGCTACAGCAGCTAGAAATCTGAAAGATAAACCGGGGCAAAATAATGCTGGAGACACTCAGCAGCTCAGGCAGCATCTGTGGAACGTGGGAAACAGTGTTTAATTATTCACAACCAAAATGTTAATCCTGTTTCTCTCTCTCCACATATGCTGCCAGACCTGCTGAGTCTTTCCAGCCGTTTTCAGTGTGATTAAAGACATTAGGGACATTTAAGCAACTGCTGGATAAGCACATGGAGGGGTGTGTAGATTAGGTTGGATCTTCGATTATGATAAATGTTCAGCACAACATCGTGGGCCGAAGGGCCTGTGCTGTTCAATCTTCTATATTGTCAATCCTGTTTCAGGTTTTGAACTGCAATGGTTGAACTGGAATTTAGGCCTGAGTTGTAAGGTAGTGTTGAATGAGGGGGTGGGGGAGAGGTGGTTAGTACAAAGCTGAGGGTAGATGGGGAGAAAGCTCCCACGTTAGCAGAGAGGATCAATAACCAGGGGCCTTTTGAAGGGAGGAGGAGGTTTAGAGAGGATTTTAGGACAACAAAGTTTACCAAGAGGGTGGTGGGTATCTGCAACTTGCTGCCCAAAGGTGTGGTAGAGACACACCTTCAAGTCATTTAAGAACTATTTGGATGAGCACTGGAAACGATGCTGGGGAATAAGGTTAGAATAGTTGGATGATGTCCTGTGTTTAAAAATCACACAAACACCAGATTATAGTCCAACAGGTTTATTTGGAGGCACTAGCTTTTGAAGCGCTGCTCCTTCATCAGGTGGTTATGGTAAGTACCTCCAAATAAACCAATTCGAGAGTGTGGTGCTAGAAAAGCACAGCAGGTCAGCCAGCACCAGAGGAGCAGGGGAATCAATGTTTCGAGCATAAGCCCTTCATCAGGAATGAGGCTTGTGGCCGGGGGATGCTGAGAGATAAACGGGAGGAGGGGGCAAAGGTACAGCATCACACTCTCAACTCTGTCCTCCAGCATCTGCAGCCTTCACTTTCTGATGACAGGCTGATGAAGGGCTTATGCTCAAAACGTCAACTCTCCTGCCCCTCGGATGCTGCCTGACCTGCTGTGCTTTTCCAGCACCACACTCTCAACTCTGATCTCCAGCGTCTGCAGCCCTCACTTTCTCCGAATAAACCTGTTGAACTCTAACCTGGTGTTGTGTGATTTTTAGCGATGCCCTGTGTGGACATGACCAGCTGTGCTGTTCGAAACTGTCAGATGATTGTAAAAAAAAGGCTATAGAGACAGATTTCTGTCTCCTTGATTCTTCACGAAGCTGTGAGCAGGCAATGACTTGAGTGATAGTGCCAGTAATTCGATGTTGACTGATTCGATGTTGACTCACCACGATTACATTAGCAAGCTTTCAGACATTGAGAGATTTTTGCATTGTCGCTCAGTTCAGATAATGGATTCGATGCTGCCAGGGATGTTTCCATTAGTAGATGCAAGGTGACCTGAGGCAGCCGTGAGTCCAGAGTTTCTCTCTGAAGCCTTACACAAAGTTCTGAAGCAGGTCAGCCATAGCTAACTTTTTATTTCTTCCAGTTCAGTGTCGTGTTGGAAACTGAAATTACACGGATCAAGAATACAAGAAGATAATCTTGTGTCATCGCATGGTGTTCTTCGTAACACTTTCTGTGGTCTAGCTTATCGTGTTTGGTCAGGGAGAACGTTGTACTGACGCACTTGGCTCTTCAGTAATGGACAAACTGGAGGCCAGGAGCCGACACTGGCTGTCCCACCTTCGTTTCAGACACGCAGGACTCAGCAATGACTGAGGGAGGCAATGGCCTAGTGGTGTTATCACTGGACTATTAATCCTGGCACCCAGGTAATGTTCTGGGTTCGAATCCTGTCAGGATACTGAATTTGAATTCAATTTTGTCTGTCTGGAATTAAAGAGACAAATGATGACCATGAAACCATTGTCAGAACACCTCATCTAGTTCATGAATGTCTTTTAGGGAAGGAAATCTGCCATCCTTTACCTGGACCAGCCTACATGTGACTCCTGACCCACAGCTGTTGCCTCTCAACTGCCTTCTGGGGCATTTAGAGATGGGCAATAAATGCTGGCCTAGCCAGTGCTGCCCACATTATTGATGGAGAGTGAGGCAGGTAATTCGAGGCTTTTGAGCAGAGATTGCTTAACTGAAAAGGAAAGATGTGCAGGGTTAACGTTTGCCTCTGAATCGCTCATCCGGAGAGCTGGTGAAGACATTACGGGCTGAATGGTCACCTCCTGTGTTAGCCTCCATACCTGTGTTTGTGAACTTTAAATCTATTTGTGTGTTTGCTCATAAGGTGCCAAGACAAAAAGGAACATACGCCATTGAGGGCTTTACTGATTTCTGAATGAGTTCATACGAAGCAAATGGCTGTTGCTTGAAGAACCAGCAATGATTACCCATCCCTAAATTCCTTTGAAGTGTTGCAGTCCATGCTTTCAGAAACAACTTCCACCACAACAGACTACAGTGGTATAAGAAGGCAGGGCATCTCAGGACAGGGAATAAATGCTTACACAGACAGCGATACCCACAACAATAAATAAAAGAATAAAGGTCCAAGTGCATTGTAATAGATAATAGCACAAATATCAAAGGATTCTCCGGACATTGCCCTGTCTTTGCCTTGATCTTTTTAATATTTAAATATTCCTTCCCCACACTTTTAACCTCTCCCCTCCTAAGATTTCGTTATCTGAAGGAGATTAGTGAGCGAGTTGCATTTTTAAGAGAAATCAGTGCATTCCTGATCACTATTGCTGACTCAAGCAATGTCTTAACCTGGAATTTAAATTCAGTTAATGATTAGCGTGTGGGTTTTTGGATTACTAGTCCACTAACCCAATCCCTTTTAACTCCGTAGCCCGTACAGTTTCCTCTGTATCTAATGGGTTTCTATTAAAATTACTTCAAGTGACTGAAAATATGAGTTTCCAGCACAGTTACCCTTTTAAACCCAACTCTGAAAGGTCCTGTGATTGGCCAGTTAGTGTAGGCAAATGGAGAAGGTGCCCCCATCAGGAGAATTCTGGGACACTACAACTACTTCCGTTAAATGTGACTCGAATGTGAATTGATGTTTTGTAGTTATGAGGAAAAGGTTCCTTGGAGTTGGTGTCAGTTAGACAATTGAGCGTCAAACTTTGACCTTCAGTTTCTGAGAGTGTTGCATTTGTAGCTGCATTAATATTCCCTCCCGACTCCTCCATTGATAATCTCTCCACAGCAGATCAGTAAAAGCAAAGAAGGCAGCTCCTTCCCTCACAGCAGGGTGTACGGGAATTACTGAGTGACTGCAAAAAAAGGGCATTCACACAGACTCCTGTTTTATCAAAGCCGCTTTTATTATGTAGAAGGATTGCCAAATATGCACAACAGATTAGCCTTTCCACTGAGGGGTAGCAATAAGACACTTGTAGAAAGATTCTCCAGACATCTCATGTTTAATTAACTTGTCTTAACCTTTACTCCTGATCCTTCCCCCTATTTTTATAGTTCAGTCTTTTTTTCCCTCACTGTTTGTTACTCGCCCATCATTGCCTGGAGGTGAATTGTGTGTGGTGCTGGAAAAGCACAGCAGGTCAGGCAGCATCAGAGGAGTAGGGGAATCGATGTTTCGGGCATAAGTCCTTCATCAGGAATGAGGATTGTGGCCTGGGGATGCTGAGAGATAAACGGGAGGAGGGGGCAAAGGTACAGCATCACACTCTCAACTCTGACCTCCAGCATCTGCAGCCTTCACTTTCTCCTCAGGCAGTGACTTGACTCATGTCACAAGTGTGGACGGGAGTCACACTTGGGCTGGACCAGGTAATCAGGAATAAAAATAGATTTATGTACCACCCAATAGCATTTGCAGCACAGAAACAGGCCGTTCGCTCCATCAGGTTCATGCTGGTGTCTGATGACAGCATCTTTCGCAAGTTTAAGACTCAATCAAAGCACTTCACAGCACTTTTGAGATGTAGCGGTGTCAGGAAATGTGGCACACAGCAAGATCCCATAATAAAGTCAAGACGAGATGGCTGGTTTTAATTATTTCTTTTAGAGATGTGGTCATGGGATGAAAAATGGGGAGGAAATACTGTTTGTCACGGGATCTTTAACACCTGCCTGAGTGGGCAGAAGGGAACTCGGTGTAACCTCTCACCTGTATCTGCCCCACACTCGCTCAGCTTGTCTATATCGCCCTGCATCCCCCTCAAGACTCCCCCTCCCTGCCAGCTTTCTGTTGTAGCTGAGAGAGAGAGAGAGAGTGAAGCAATCCGACTTGTAGTGGTGTTATAAAGTCATGAACTACCAGGGGCAACTGTGTTTACAGTCTGATTGGGGAGGGCATTAACTTGGAGAAAGCCACTTGTTGTTCAAGGTGGGAATTAGAATTACACAATTACAGGGGGTCTGGAGCACAGAATCAGACCAGTGCCCCCACAACCAGTCCAGTATGTCACTTATACTCCATAAGAGCTCCCTCCCACCCTCACTTCCCCTCATTCTGTTTGCTTTCAATTCCTTTCTCGCTCTTCTGCATCTACATTTCTTCTTAAACATGTCTGCACCATTTGCCAGAGTGGATCCATATGGTCCCATTGTACACCCACCCTCCCCACTGTCTGGGAGCTCTCTTCCCAGTGACCGATGGTGCAAGTACCGGGGTAGAAGGATTTAAGGTTTTGGCAGGGGGTGGGGAGAAGGATTTGCAGAAAGTTTGTTCCTAGTGAGAGGTCATGCCCTCGACCTCATGATCTGGGACGGAGGGGTAGAAATTTCAAACTTTCAGTGATTTCAAAAGGACTTTGGATGTGTAATGGAGGGAGATGACCTTACAGGGCAATGGGGATATTAGCGAGAGAGCATTGGGACTGACAGCATTGCTGTCCAGAGAGTCGGGCATCAACTTGATGGGCCGACTGGCCTCCCCTTATTTATTCTGTTCTACTCGGGCTTCCCCTCGGCCCTCTTCATCGAAATCTAATCACCGTACTGTCTAATCCTTTTTGTTTTATCTGTTTATCTGACTTCCTGCTGTGGTGTTTGCATAAACCACTGCCGGGTCTCCTGAATTCCCGATTGGATTAATGAGCGCCCGTCTTATAGTTCTGACGAAACGGGCAGTATCTCAAGTCTGTCTTTTTAAAACAAGCAAGCAGCCAATCTTAAAGAGGTGGCAGCCTCGCTTCGGGGAGGTGATGGCCTATGGTATTATCGCTGGGCTGTTAATCCAGAGACCCAGCTCACACCCGGGTTCGAATCCCACCACAGCAAATGGTGAAATTTGAATTCAGTAAATATCCAGAATTAAGAATCTAGTGATGACCATGAATCGATTATTGTCTGGTTCACTAATGCCTTTTGGGGAAGGAAACTGCCATCCTTACCTGGTCTGGCTGACATGTGACTCCAGAAAGTCAGGCAGCATCCGAGGATCAGGCGAGTCGATGTTTTGGGCATAAGCCCTTCATCCAGATTCCTGATGTCCGAAACATCGATTCTCCTGCTCCTCGGATGCTGCCTGACCTGCTGAGCTTTTCCAGAGCCACACTTTTCAACTCTGACTCTCCAGCATCTGCAGTCCTCACCTTCCTCCACATGTGACTCCAGACCCACAGCAATGCTGCCCTCTGGGTAGTTAGGGATGGACAATAAATACTGCCTGGCCAGCGGCACCCTTATCCCGTGAATGAATAAAGAAAAGCAATCCACTCAGCCGAACCTTCATTCAGTTTGCAGCTTTGCAAAAATAAATGTAATACCTTGTAATGGGATGAGCTAATTTATTCAGCTGTCAGCCAGATGCACTGTATATGTCACTATAAGCCAGCTTTGCTTGTCTACCTGTCAGCCATCTCTGCAGTTACAAACTGCCACCCTGTTTCTGTCTCCAATGAACTGAAACCCCTTTTGTAATCCTTAGCTGTCAGAGACAAACAGCAAGTGACTGAGATGAACTAAGTATTTTCTTTCTTAGTGCTCCACAATTTTTTCCTGCGAGAGCCGAACAGACAGGAAAATGTTCCAGGAAAGCTGATTGCCTTCAGTGAGCTGACAATAACATGATCCATGTTCAAATTAAGTTACTTCTTAGTATTAACATTATGACACTCTATAGCCCTTCTAACACACACAGACACACACATACAGAGACACACACACACAGATACACTCACACACACATACAGACAAACAGACACACACACATACAGACACAGGCACGCACACACACACACAGACACAACACACACAGATACACTCACACAGACACACACTCACACACAGATACACACACAGACACACACAGATACACTCACACACAGATACACTCACACACAGATACACTCACACACAGACACACTCACACGTGCACACACACAGACACACCTGTCGAGTTAATTGAACTCCTCAAAAATATTTTTATTCTGATGAGGGTATTAAGTTTTTCAGGATACAATAGCAGTGTCAGCAACCAGAGAAGGCTTAATATTATTGGAGGAAGAACGAAAGGCCAATGGAGGTGAATATTTAACACTGAGAGTTGTTTCAGCCTGGAACGTGCTGTCTAAAAGAGCAGGAGTAGTGGGTTGGACGGACAGCTTCTGAGGGGAATTTAGAGGAACACCCCAAGGCTTAGAGATCATGGGAAAGGCAAGGCAAAAGGATGACTCACTTGGCTCCTTTAAAATGCCAGCAGGGACACAATGGGCCAAATGGCCTCCTGTCCTGTATCATTCTGTGGTTGTAAGGCAGGGAGGGTCAAGATACAGAGCAGCTGAGCGTGCTCAGAAGGTGCTGAATGTGTTTGTTGTTTAATTGTAGAGTGGAGGTTGGAGAGTGAAAACTTTGAGATAGCAGGGAATTGATGGACTGATTGGCCTTCTTTTCTGTTGTACTGACGCTGTGTCCTGTCACATTATGGAAACTGGAAATAGAGTTGAATGCTGAGATTCTAGATGATGAGAGTTGAATGCTGGATCCCTCCCTTGGACTTCTCTGGACGTTGAAAGCCAATTGATAATCTTTTTAAGTAGCATTGTTGGCTGGGTACATATTTATTGCCGTCCCTAGTTGCCCCCTTGAGAAGGTGGGGGTGAGCTGGCTTATTGAACCCTTGCGGTCCATGTGCTGTGAGTTGACCCACAATGCCCTGAGGAAAGGAATTCCAGGATTTTGACCTAGTGACAGTGGAGGGTCAGCGATATATTTCCAAGTCAGGATGGGGTGTGGCTTGGAAGGTGTCGTCTAAGGATCTTTGATAGACAGGCAGGAGGCTGGAAGAACACAGCAAGCCAGGCAGCATCAGGAGGTGGAGAAGTTGACGTTTCAGGTGTAACCCTTCTTCAGGACTCCCCACCTCCTGATGCTGCCTGGCCTTGCTGTGTTCTTACAGCCTCCTGCTTGTCTACTGTGGATTCCAGCATCTGCAGATTTTTTTGTCTGAAGATGTTTGGCAAATTTCTGGCAATGCATGTAGACCATACACACAGCGCCCGTTTTTAACTCCCTGCTCTCCCCCTGCTGCGGCTCGTGGGATTGGCAGTCTTGTCTCTGAATCCGACAGCTTGTGGGTTCAAGTCCCATTCTCAGGTGATGAACGTGAAAGCAGACCCTCTGTAGTTATGAGAGCGTACCGCACTATCGGAGAGATCAAACTATGGACGAGATGTCAAACAGAGGCTCCATCTTTCGTGGAAGATTCCATGGAATCCATATTGAAGAGCAGGAGAGTCATCATAAAATTGCCGAATAAAACCCATCAGATTTCCTCATTGTTCCTCTTTGTGGGATCTTGCTGTGTATACTGTATTTCTCGTGTTGCTGCTGTATGCCATGGGCTGTAAAGCAATGTCCTATAGTTGAGAATGGCGCTATGTAAAGGCAGGTTCGTTTCCAGCCCACAAGCCTCATTCCTGATGAAGGACTTTTGCTGGAAACATCGATTCTCCTGCTCCTCGGATGCTGCCTGACCTATTGTGCTTTTCCAGCACCACTCTGATCTAGACTCATGTCCAGCATTCCAGTTTCCTCCCTTTGTTAAGGGGTTCTTTCTAGATTCTGGCCTAGGAGGTGAGGGGGTATGGTGAAGGGAGGGCCGGCATATTTTTCTTTTCTTCCTTTCCCTCGTCCCAAATTGTAAGCACTTGCTTGGGGGTGAGCTGTTCAATTGTAAGAAGCGTTGCAGTGCCCATGTTTCTCCCCCATCCCACCACCCAACCCCCAGTTCATCCAGACTCATGGCCTTTTCAATGGCCTAAAACTACCATGTCCCTATGGTCTGATAAATGAGATGACCTGTCAGTCCCACCAAATGTTAATGCAGGAGAGCTATTAATTCTGATGCGTCTGTCAGAGCTGCTCGGTTTTATTTATTGCCAGCTGTGAATCTTTCAGCAGGAAAACGTGACCTTCACTCAAGGGCGGACGTCCATTCTTCACCACGTTCAGGGATCTGAGCTCCCAATTCATGATGAGCACACTGACAGGCTTCCCCGGGACATTGCTCAAGAGGCAAGTGTTGACTCAGCAAACCATTGCTCAATGGTGTAAGAGGTTCCCTGGGTTTGTTCACAGACACACAGTGATATTCACTTTGTTTGAAGCCTTGGCTTTTGGACATTGGAATGTCAGAAACAGGAGCAGGAGGCCATTCAGCCCATCCAGCCTGCTACGTCATTCGGTGGGATCTATCAATGTGCAGAAACCTTTCCATTTCTATCCTGAACACACTCTGTGAGTGAGGTTCCACGGCTCTCTGAGGCAGAGAATTCCAAAGTTTAATGCGAGGAGTATACATTGCTTCTCTACTCCTCCTGTTCCCAAAGTTAATCCCAGCGGGTAGATGGAAGGTGCAGTAATCACATTAGCCACCATCGTATCAAAAGGGCATACAGACTTGAAGGACTGCCTCCTCCTAATTGGCATGTTCCTTCAAGGGTTGGTTAGCTCAGTTGGCTGGACGCCTGTTTTGTGAAGCAGACTGACTCTGACAGAGTGGGGTTCAGTTCCCACGCCAGCTGAGCTCCAGCTTCTCCCCCTGTGTAATGACCCTCGGGTTAAACTCCCCATCGGTCAATCTCTGTCTAATAAGAGAATCCTTTGGAACAATGAAAACTTTCACTGATGTACCAAGAGCACCTGCTAGGCAGTCATTCGTCAATGGACAGATTGGCCTTCGTTTAACATCTCATCCAAACACCCTACCTCCAACAGTGTGGCACTCCCGGTATCCTGCACTGGAACATGATGTTTGAGCTCTTGAGTGAGGTTTGACCCAGAACCCTCAAGGTGAGAAGACCACAGACTGAACCACAGTCCTGACCCTAGGTTCCTCCCTCTTCAACGTTCCAACGACAGGGATGCTGGAATAATGGCCTGAAGATTCAGGCTGGAAAAGTGGTTTATTGCGCACACTGTAGGTTTGTATGTATCGCTATAGGTATACATACTGTAGGGATGTATGTATCGCTATAGGTATACATAGTGTACGTGTGTATATATCACTATAGGTATACATACTGTAGACATGTATGTATCGCTATAGGTATACATGCTGTAGGTATGTATGTATCGCTATAGGTATACATGCTGTAAGTGTGTATGTATCGCAATAGGTATACATGCTGTAGGTACATATGTATCGCTATAGGTATACATGCTGTAGGTATGTATGTATCGCTATAGGTATACATGCTGTAGGTGTGTATGTATTGCTGTAGATTAGGCTGTGTCCATTAATCTGAAGCAATGCACTATGAGGTCTAGTTTAGTGAAAGAAATCTGCCATCCTTACCTGCTCTGGCCTACATGTGACTCCAGACCCACAGCAATGTGGTTGACTCTTAACTCCCCTCTGGGCAATTAGGGATGGGCAATAGCTGCTGGCCTAGCCAGTGACACCTTCATTCCATGAAAAAATAAAGTTTGTGTGTGTGTCTGTGTGTGTGTGAGAGAGAGAGAGATATGGTGAGTGGTGGTTAATACTCCCAAAAAATATTACTCTGAAGGACCTAGATCTGGGTGAAAGGGTTAGATTTCGATCAATGGTCAGTTGCTATTGAATTGAATTGAATTTATTGTCGTGTACTGAGGCACAGTGAAAAGCTTTGTCTTGCGAGCAATACAGGCAGATCACAGAGTTAAGTAGCAAAGATAGTAAATAATAGGTAAACAGCGGCAAAAACAAAAACATAGGGACAGGTGAATGCTAAGAGTTTGTGAGTCCATTCAGTATTCTAACAACAGTAGGGTAGAACTTGTTTCAAAAACCGGCTGGTGGGTGTGTTCAGGCTTCTGTACCTTCTCCCCGATGGTAGAGGTTGTAGAAAAACATTGCCAGGGTGGGATGGATCTTTGAGAATGCTGGCGGCCTTTCCTTGACAGCAGGCCTGGTAAATGGATTCTATAGATGAGAGGTTGGCCTCTGTGATTGTCTGGGTTGAGTTCACCACTCTCTGTAACCATCTCTGATCTTGAATGGTACAGTTGCCATACCAGGTAGTGATACATCCGGACAGAATGCTCTCAATGGCACACCTATAAAAGTTGGCAAGGATATTCGCCGTCATGCCCAATTCCCTCAGCTACCTGAGGAAGAGGAGACGTTGTTGGGCCTTGCTTGTTGCTATGTTTGCATTTCAGTTCTATTGCACAAAATATCCAGCCCATGATAACCCTGGGTGGTGTAAAACACTGTGGTGTAGATTACTGATCCTACCCTGGATCT
Organism: Chiloscyllium plagiosum; assembly: GCF_004010195.1. Taxonomy (NCBI): domain Eukaryota; kingdom Metazoa; phylum Chordata; class Chondrichthyes; order Orectolobiformes; family Hemiscylliidae; genus Chiloscyllium; species Chiloscyllium plagiosum. Next base: position 4,005,787 of record NC_057734.1, on the reverse strand, counting down.
GTCACTCCTGGCTGACTTGATAATATTTGCTGACTGATCAGTTTTACCCCAGACTGTCTGGAACATTCTCTATGGATATAACATGTAGTATAAGGAGAGAATCCTGGAGATGTTAGTGTTAAACTGTGGTTTCCCTTATCGTGATACCTTGTTCTGGTCAATGCGCAATGTCTAAGTGCATGCTTATCCAGGGGGAGAAAAATTCATTAGAGTGATAGAAACAGTCCCTTCGATCCGACTCGTCCATGCTGACCAGATATCTGATACGAATCTAGTCCCATGTGCCAGCATTTAGCCCATATCCCTCCAAACCCTTCCTATTGATATACCCATCCAGATGCCTTTCAAATGTTGTAATTGTACCATTAGGTTCAGTTTCTTTACACAGTGGATCGTTGGAGAATGGGAAGGAATAGTTAAGGCAGAGACCCCCATATAATCTTACTAAGAGCAAGTTAGGGGCAGTATGGTGGCTCAGTGGTTAGCACTGCTGCCTCACAGCACCAGGGACCTGGGCTCGGTTCCACCCTTGGACGACTGTCTGTGTAGAGTTTGTACATCCTCCCCACGTCTACGTGGGTTTCCTCCGGGTTCTCCAGTTTCCTCCCACAGTCCAGGTTGGATGGATTGGCCTTGGGAAATTGCCCGTTTTGTCCAGGGTTGTGCAGGCTAAGTGGGTTAGCCATGGGAAATGCAAGGATTACAAGGAGATGGGGCTGGGTGGGATGCTCTTCAGAGAGTTGGTGTGGACTCAAAGGGCCGAATGGCCTGCTCCCACACTACGGGGATTCTATGATTCTGTGAAGTTGTTGAGATATTTGGCACAGAGCAGGATATACAGAGAGAGGGAACAGTAGGATTGCTCTCAAAAGGAGCTGGGGTGACACATTGGGCCAATGTATGTGGGCTGAAAGGGTTAACTCTGGGTGCTATAAGCACCACCCACTATCTTAAGAATAACTTCAAAAAAAGGCAGGAAGTGTAACAGATCCAATCAATCTTTTCATTACAGAGGCAGCAAACTGTGAAGTACAGACTTAAATTTATCTCAAACACACAACTATCTATTGGTTTTTAGCTTTGCTCATTCGTTAATCCCGTGTTCCCCTCTCCCTGAGGTTCCTTGACCCTTTGGAAAAAAAAGAATTTTTCAAAGATTGCTGACACCACGCGATGTGGTAATACTGATATTCTCGATTGTCTTACCTGGGGAAAGTTGCTGTCTAACTTCTGGGCTGACCTTGATAGACCCCTACTCATGATGATGTTGGCAAACCACCCAACTGGCAGGGGGCCCAGGTAGACCACCCTCACCACTGAGTGCGTGGACATGTCGTGCTGCATGTAACTGTGTTCAGCTACACCTGAGAACTGGAGGGCTGGCCTGTAGCTTACACAGTAACCCACTAGGTTCAGACATCGCCCAAATAAAGTTAATATCCTGCACAGTCATTCTGAAACCACCCCTCACCTCCCACAATAAACAATAGCTGATTGTTGTTTAGGAAAATTGGCCTACAGCTGTTTCTCAATCCTCTCTGCCTTTCCTTAAGATAGAGACTGATCTGGTGTTTTGGTGTCACCCCATTTTCTTCTCCGTCCTCCCAATGACCCTTGAATCCCTTGTCTCTGAAAAAATATCCTATCAAATCTTGCTTTTTTGAGTAACTTTCAATGACTCAATCTCAACAATCACTCCTCTTCCGGGAGAACAGAATTCCACATTGTAGCTGTGGTATTTTGTCAGGTATTTGCCACCTCTCCCAGTCCCGAGGTAAGAGTTGCTTGAGAGAATTTGGCTTTGCTTTGCCTTGGGACTATCTAGTGATTGGGGGAGAAGAGACATCATGCTAGAGTATCTCCAGAAAGGCCCTGTTCTTGAATAACAGGGTTTATGCATGATAGCAACAAGTATAACAAGAGTTAGACGTCATTACAGAGACCTTGGGGAGTTACTGCGGAGACGCCATAGAGAGCCAAAGTAGCATGATCATTAACCCCTTCACAACCATTCCTTTATATGACACGAGCTACCATCTGAGGCATTAAAAGCACATCCCTCTTTTAAAAGGGGCATCACTTATTCTTAAAGCTGTATTCTCTAATTCCTGTCTACCCATTGAGACAGATCATCTTTTGGCTATCCACCCTAATAAGCCCCCTCAGAATTTTGACTCTTCATTCTTCTAAGCTCCCAAGAGTCAAGAAGGATAATAATCAGCCGTGGAAGGCTAACTTCCTATAAATTCCAATTTTACTTGAATTCAAATTTTGCTATGTGGCATGGTGGGATTTGAACCGTGTCCCTAGAAAAAGGTCCAATGGTATTGTCAATGTTCTTTCTAAGCAGTGCACCAACGCTGTGATATTCTGCGCGTGGTGATAGGCATTGGCACGCCGATTATGGCATTGACTACATGTTAGAGGAACAACATTTTACCTTTCACCTGGGCAGCCTACAGCCCAGATGTCTCGATATTGAGTTCTCTAATCTCAAGTATCCTTCCCGCTCCTCCCCCTCCCCCTCCCTTCCGTTCCACCTACCATCCCTTGCTTCCAGCCACCAAATGGATTCATCCCCCTCCACCGACCAACCAGGTCGTACACTCTACCCAATGTTTGCCTATCACTACCTCTCCCCACCCAAAACCCTCCCCTACCTTTCCCTCTCTTTATCTGTAGCTCACCCCTACCCCCACCCCCAGTCCTGAAGAGGGGTTAATACCCAAAATGTTGACTTCCCCACCTCCTGATGCTGCCTGCCTTGTCGTGCTCTTCCAGCCTCCTGCCTGGCTACTTTGACTTCTGCTTGGGCCATGAGAAAGTCTGAGGGAACCCTGGACACTAGCGCGATGCCACTGCCTCCTCCATTGCAGACTCTCTACCTGCTCTTGACAACTTCCTTTCTTCCTGTCAACCGTACACTCAGTCCCATCCCTCATGAGACCTAAGAAATAGCAGGAGGCCTTTCAGCCCCTCGAGCCTGATCCACCGTTCAACATGGCTGATCTGACATTCCTCACATCCACTTTCCTGCCCTCTCCCTCTAACCCTTGATTCCCCGATAGGTAGATTCTTGATCAATCTCAGCCTTAAACACACACAAGGGCTCTGCTTCTACAGCTCTGAGTGGCAAGGAGTTCCAGAGACTCTCAACCTTCTGAGAGAACAAATTCTTCCTCATCTCAGTCTGAAATTGGTGCCTCTTTATTCTGAGACTGTACCCTCTGCACTCTGAGGGGAAACATCTTCTCAGCGTTGACCCTGTCAAGCTCCTTAAGAATCCTGTATGTCTCAATGAGATCACCCCTCATCCTTTTAACTTCCAGTGAGTACATTCCCACCCTGTTTAGCCTTTGCATTATTATAGCCGCATCAAGCCTCTTCCAGATATTTTGTAATCAGAGGTGTTCAGGAGCAGGTCGGATCTGAACCCCCTGGCTCAGAGATAGGGACACTACCGCTGCACCACAAGGGCCGTTGTCAAACCTCTTCTGTGCAAGTTACCAAGAGAGCCTGAGGCTGTGACGTGGCTGACGCTCTGTGCTGTGCTGGGTTTCAATGGCATCCCCTGTTATTGGTATCACAGCTTCCGTGTCTCTCCCTGTGACCGGCAGCGCTGGGTTGAGGGGCCTTCCAGTGACTGACCAGCCAGGCTGTGGAAACCCCTGAGAACCAAGTTCCAGGAGCAGCTCCCAGTGAGCAAGGCCGGCACTTAGAGCCTGCGCCAATCAGTCATCACGTTATTGGTCAATTATCCCGGGATTGTCAGCACCTTCTTTCTGTTGATTTGTCTTCTCAAATAGTTTGAAATTTTTTCTTCCTCTTGAGAAGTTAGAATTTGTCCTTCATCAGGAATGTTATCAGTAAACATCAGGACTGGGGATTGTTTTTATTAGCTTATGGGATGAGGGCGTCACAGTCTAGGTCAACATTTATTGCCCATCCCTAATTACCCAGGGGGCAGATAAGAGTCAGCTACATTGCTGTGGGTCTGGTTCATAAGAGGGCCAGACCAAGTAAGGACGGCAGATTCCTTCCCTGAAGGGCACTAGTGAACCAGACGAGTTTGTTCAGCAAACAGCTTTCATGATCCCCATTAGAGGCTTAATTTTCAATTGTTATCAGATCTAAATTCTACCCTTTGCCATTGCAGGATTGGAACCCCAGGGCATTACCTGGGTCTCTAGATTAATAGGCTAGCGATAACACCAGTGGATCATTGCCATCACAAAGAGATTGCAAGCTTATTTAAATACATAGCATCTCACAGGGCCAAAGGAGGCCATTTGTCCCATTACGCCTGTGCCAGCCCTTTCAGGTATTTAACAAGTTCCCCTTCAACAGCTGGTCACCCCTCTAAAATTAACTTTCTGCTGCACTCCATGAGGGGTGTACAAACAGCCACAGTGCTGTTAAGGAAGGAAGTTAACAGGATTTTCATTCTGTGACATTTGAAAGGACAGTGGTTTTGTTCTGAGTTTAGATGATTTTAAATTGAAGCATTGGCTGGTTATTGGGATGCAGGGACATGTGGAAAAAGCAGGAAATTGGCACTAGGGAATAGAGCTGGCATGGGCATGATTGGCCGAATGGCCTCTTTCTGCACCATAATAATTCTATGGTTCTGCGATACTGAGTTTCCATTTACCCTATCAAGCCCCTTTAAGAATGTGATATGGGTGAGGTACTGGTATGATAGAGGATTGGCTGACTGGCAGAAGGCAGAGAGGAGGGATAAAGGGATCGCAGCTGGTGACTAGTGGAGTTCTACAGGGGTCACTGTTGGGACCACAACTGTTCACGTTATACATTAACAATCAGGCCGAAGGAGCTGAGGGCATCATTGCTACGTTAGCAGATGATACTGGAATAGGTGGAGGGAGAGATCATCTCGAGGAGGCGAGGAGGCTGCAGAAGGGCTTGGGCAGGCTAGGAGAGTGGGCAAAGAAGTGGCAGATGGAATGCCATTTGGGAAAGGGTGAGGTAATGCACTTTGGTAGGAAGGATATGGCATAGACTATTTTCTAAATGGGGAAAGGCTTCAGAAATCGGCACCACAAAGGGACCTGGGAGTGCGAGTTCAGGATTCTCTTCAGGTTAAAATGCAGGTTCAGTTGGCAGTAGGAACGTCAATGTAATGTTAGCATTCATTTCAAGAGAGCTAGAATACAGGAGCAGGGATGTGCTGCTGAGGCTGTATAAGGCTGTGACCTGACTGCATTTAGAATATTGCGAGCAGTTTTGGGCCCCGTACCGAAGGAAAAATGTGTTGGCTTTAGAGGAGATCCCGAGGAGCCTGTGGAAGGATGGTCCTGAGGAGGATGGGTTTGTCATATGAGGAATGGTTGAGGACTCTGGGTCTGTACTCAATGGAGTTTAGAAGGATGAGGGGGATCTGACTGAAACTTACAGAATACTGAGAGGTCTGAATAGAGTGGATGTGGAGATGATGCGGGAGAGACTAGGACCTGAGGGCACAGCCTCAGAGTAAAGGGACAATCCTTTGGGGTGGGAATTTGTGTTGCAGGCGTTTCGTCCCCTGTCGAGGTGACACCCTCAGTGCTTGGGACCACAGACCCACAACAACGAGCACCCGAGTTACAAATCTTTTCACAAACTTTGAACAATCCTTTGGAACTGAGATGAGGGGGAATTTCTTCAGCCAGAGGGTGGGGAATCTGTGGACTCACTGTCTCACAAAGCTGTGGAGGTCATCTAATTGAGTGTCTTTCAGACAGAGTTAGATAGGTCCTTGATGAGTAAGGGAATCGAGGAATGCAGGGAGAAGACAGGAGAATGCGGCTGAGAAACCTATCAGCCAGGATAGAATGGAGCAGCAGATTCAGTCGGCCAAATAGCCTAATTCAGCTCCTGTTTCTTATCGTCTCATAGTTCTTTTGAGACTGAACTCACACTAAAACTTGCTGATGTTTGTAACTGGAGCATCACACCCCACCCCCACCCCCCAACAACCCCAGCCCCGAATGTGTCACGCTTTCCAGTATCATAGAAGAGTCTAATGGTGAGAAAGGAAAGTTTGCATTCACCTAGCACCGTTTGCATCCTCTGAACATTCTAAAGATTACAGCCAGTGAAGCATGAGGATGATTGTAATGCAAGAATTGTGGCTTCTAATCTGTGCACAGCAAGCTCCCACAGACATCATCTTTCATCAGTGAGAGAATTATTGGCCAAAGCACCACAGGGCACTCTGCATCTCGTTTAATAGATCTCTAGGTGATATTTACAGGCACCTTGTGAGAGCAGTGTGACAGCCCTGTGAAACTGACCTTCTGACAGTGTGGCACTCCCTCAGCACTGACCCTCTGACAGTGCGGCACTCCCTCAGGACAGACCCTCTGACAGTGCGGCACTCCCTCAGGACAGACCCTCTGACAATGCGGCACTCCCTCAGGACAGACCCTCTGACAATGCGGCACTCCCTGAGCACTCAACCTCCGACAGTGCAGCATTCCCTCAGTACTGACCCTCTGATAGTGCAGCACCCCCTCAGTACCGACCCTCGGACAGTGTGGCACTCCCTTGGTACGGTACTGACATTTGGACAGTGTGGCACTCCCTCAGTACTGACTCTCTGACAGTGTGGCACTCCCTCAGTACTTTCCCTCTGACAGTGTGGCAATCCCTCGGTACTGACCCACCGACAGTGCGGCACTCCCTCAGGACAGACCCTCCGACAGTGCGGCACTCCCTCAGGACAGACCCTCCGACAGTGCGGCACTCCCTCAGCACTGACCCTCCGACAGTGCGGCACTCCCTCAGCACTGACCCTCCGACAGTGCGGCACTCCCTCAGCACTGACCCTCCGACAGCGCGGCACTCCCTCAGCACTGACCCTCCGACAGTGCGGCACTCCCTCAGCACTGACCCTCGGACAGTGCGGCACTCCCTCAGCACTGACCCTCGGACAGTGCGGCACTCCCTCAGCACTGACCCTTGGACAGTGCGTCACTCCCTCAGCACTGACCCTCCGATAGTGCGGCACTCCCTCAGCACTGACCCTCCGATAGTGCAGCACTCCCTCAGCACTGACCCTCAGACAGCACGACACTCCCTCAGCACTGACTCTATGACAGTGTGGCACTCCCTCCATATTGACCCTCAGACAGCACGGCACTCCCTCAGTACTGTTCCTCTGATAGTGCAACACTCCCTCATTACTGACCCTTGGACAGTGCAGCACTTCCTCAGTACTGACCCTCTGACAGGTTGGCACTCCCTCGGTACTGACCCTCCGACATTGTGGCACTCCCTCGGTTCTGACCCTTGGACAGTGCGGCACTCCCTCGGTTCTGATCCTTGGACAGTGCGGCACTCCCTCGGTACCGATCCTTGGACAGTGCGGCACTCCCTCGGTACCGACTCACTGGCAGTGCAGCACTCCCTCAGTACCGACCCACTGACAGTGTGGCGTTCTGTCAGTACTACACGGAAGTATTCTGAGCTGACGTGTGAAGGGTGGGGTTTTGACTCGAGGGTTGTGTTTGTTACTGAGTTAGGGTTGGCAGGGTAACGTGATGATAGGCTAAAGTTCCCACACTGTAGCAAAGTGTCGAGCGACCGTACGATGGCACGGCCTGCCCCCGGGGGCTCTGTGACCCAATCCCTGAGCCAGCTGGTTGGACAGAGACATTGTATTGGTGAAGCGCGTGGGAGGGTAGTACCTGCAGTCATTGCTCTTGGCTCTAGTTTGTGAATTCCAAGGCACACTGGACAAAGGGCCCCTCGATGCAATTGACTGTAGTTTGCCTTTGACTCAGTATATTCACCATTGTACATCTTTAACCAGTAACTCTGATGGATGTAATAATTAAAACAGCCATAATCCATATATTGTACCAACGGAATGTCACTGATTGTGAAATAAGGTGATATGTTGGCATGGACTGATACCCAAATCACGTCATTTGAGCAGTGATGAGAATGTAGGAAATAGAGGGCTCTTGTGGTGCAGTGGTAGTGTCCCTATCTCTGAGTCAGGAGTCCTCACTTGCTCCAGAGGTGTCATAATGTCTTTGACCAGGAGGGTTCAGAGATGAACCTCCTCTACTCTCTGATTAAATGGTTCCCGTTCTCGGAGTCAATCATAGACATTGATTCTATGTCTATCAGGTCAAAAAGGAAATATCTGCAAGAAATGGAAGTGGGAATAGGCCATTCTGCCCCTCAAGCCTGTTCTGCTCATCAGTGACAATATGACTGACCTGATGTGGCCATATTTTGTGTCTGACCCCAGTAGCCCTGGGACCCCTAGTTAATCAGAAATCTGACTATCTCAGTCTCACACACACATTCAGTGACCATGGCTCTCCATGCCAGAGAATTCCAAAGTGCAAGGACGTTCTGAGGGATGAAAATCCTCCTTATCTCTATTTGAAAAGGAGGTGCTTTAATTTGAAACAGTCTCTCCTAATTCTGGACGCCTCACGAGAGGAATCATCCAGCCCGTGCTGTCCCTTCAGAATCTTTATACATCTCAATAAAGTCACCTTGCTCTTCTGAACTCCCACTGAGTACAGGCCCCACTTCCTCAAGCTTTCTACTGGCAATGATCCTCACCTCTCCACACCTGCACACACAAGACTCTGCCACCAAGGCTGTTTACGAAGAAATTTGTTGTTCACTTTCATGTACAAGACAGGAACCTGAATCAACATGTTTACGGGAACACTCTGTAGGCACCAGCTCTGTCGGTAAATATTATGAAAGGGAGATAGGGCACTGTGCAAATGAACTGCTGATCTGGAATTTACCCCTCACCGTCAAAGAGCACAGAAAAGGCCATTCAGCCAATCGAATCTGTGCTAACCTATTTACCACTTTCCAGCACTTGGCCTTGAATGTTGAGACTATTCAAGTGCTCATCCACGCAACGTTTTAAAGACTTCCTGCCTCAGCTACCTACCCAGATAGTGCTTTCCAGACCCCCACCACCCTCTTGATGGGGGAGAAAAAAAACCTTCTCCTCTAAATTGTTCACTGCATTACTGTGCCCCCTCATTTTTTTTCTTCAGTCATAGGGTGTGGCTGCCTCTGGCTGGGCTAGTATTTATTGCCTAGAGGGCAGTTGTGAGTCAGCCATGTTGCCGTGGGTCTGGTGTTGCATGTAGGCCCAGACCAGGCAAGGAAGGCAGTTTCCTTCAGCAATGGTCATCATTAGGCTCTTACTTCCAGATTCTTATTGGATTCAAATTCCACCCTCTGTCATCCAGTATGCCCTGGATTAATAATCCAGTAATATTACCATTTGGCCCGTGCCTCTCCTAACCTAAACCTTTGACTAAGAGGAACAGCTGCTTCCTGTCCATGCCCCTCAGAACTGTGTACACTTCACTCACCACCAGTCTCTCTCCACCCCAAAATTGTACATTTTAAGAAAGCTGAGATTGAAAAAGTACAGGTGTGTTTTAAAGTACAGGTACCTAGTAGTTTGTACCTGTCTGAAGATGCTTTGCAATGGCCTGGATGAGATTTTAATTTATTCAAGACCACTTGCACAGATACAAAATCTGCCTCATTGAGAGTGAGTGTGTGTGTGGCTAAATCCCTTAGTTCCCACGTGTTAAGGTGCGGCCCTGTGTTTGCTGTGTGTGTGTGTCTGTAGCTGTGTGAGGCTATGTGAGTGTGTGTGCATGCGTATGTCTGTGTGTGTGCGCGCGTTTGTGTCTGTGTCTCTGTGAGGCTATGAGAGTGTGCGTGTATTTGTGTGTGCTTGTGTGTCTGTGTGTGGGCGCGCACATGTGTTTGTGTGTGAGTTTGTGTGTCTGTGTGTGTGTGCGCGCGCACATGTGTCTGTGTGAGTTTGTGTGTGCGCGCGCGCACATA